>NC_140465.1:18507085-18529585 GCF_051167445.1 Perissodus microlepis | reverse complement strand
TGAGTTATCTCTGGTTCCATTTTATTTAGTTTTGTAACTACACAAAATAACTGTAGTAAGAGGCAGTTTTGGCTGCTCCCTTATTTCCCAGGGGTCGCCGCAGCGGATTGATCCACGCTGGATTTGACACAGATGTGACGTCATTTATGTGGTCGCTAGCTTTTAACCCCATGACTCTGGGTCTGTCCTCCCGACCTCAGATCAGGGATCTTTTGCATAGATAAACGTGTTTTCTACTATCATGCTAGCTGTTTTGCTCTTTGTAGTTTGCTTTAAAAAAAAGTCAATTACCTAAAGGTTTTGCACACATAATTTTGGTTTTAGTTCCGTTAAAAAAAATATGAACAACTCCAGGCTTATGCATGACTACCTCTTCCAAAGAACATCTTGTCATTAGCTTCCTCTCTGAATGCAGCCGTCTAGTCATGCACACAGATTTAATAAATATGGACTGAGACAAACTTTTTATTTGACTTTTAGCAGACGCGCACTCTGCTGGAGCTCATTTGAGCACCACAGTCTTTTTAAAGAAACTTTTTGGCTAAGAACAAAGACATATTTAGTGATTGCCGATTAAATAATGTGCCCTACAAACTGAATGAGGCATGACTCTTGATAGCATAACCTAATGATATCAAGGCATTTCTCCTTTATTTGTTTTCAGCTGCACTGAGCGATAATCGGACAGAGAGGGCCTTCATCCTGACCTGTTTTGAATAGAGCGAGGCTGACATCCCGTGTGCCCGACTATCTGTGTGATGTTCTTGGCTTCGCACCAGGCGCTCTTGTCAGGGAACAGCGCCAGGCGGTTGATGTGTGCAGGCGGTGCCGCTGAATACAGTGCAAACAGTGCGCAGCAAATCTGAATCCTCTCCCACATGACTGCACCTAAAGGAGCAGAAAACCACAACACGCCGCCGCTCTGTTAACTCTGTGAAAGGCAAAGTCTCGTCACGCCATCTGTTGCCTGCAGGTCACATAGCGCCAGTTTTCAGTCGGTGTGAAATCTGAACTTTGCATGTCCCTGCTCATGTGGATTGACAACTTCCTGGTGCCTATAGCATCTTACAACCCACACGTCCTCGTGCATCAGTCAGATTGTTTCTTCTTACCGGGTTTGGTGCATTTGATTGGATAAAAGAGGAAACTTGTTGAACGTGTGCAGTGAGGACGTTAAAATGGGTTTATAGTGTCAGAGAATAGAGGGGATACAATGGGAGTGGGAGGCAAAGCTCGCCTCTGTTTCGCTCTCTTCTTTAAAAATGCCTCAGCCATTAACGTCATTTACAAGCTACAAAATCGTTTTCTCCTGGTGCTTATTAAAAGTGTCTGGATGTGGTCACCCACATCCACTGTTTTACACGCTTTTTAGCACTTCAATATGTTTGCGACTCTAAAGGATCAATTTTGGAGACAGAGATCCTACAAGAGGCTCCTGTGGTGGGCTGTGAGACCGACGAAATGTTTTTAATAAAATAAATATATATGTTTATAATGTCCTGCTTTGACGGACTTTAAGACTCCAGACTCTGGGTTTTAGCTTAAAAAAGAAGAGAGCGGGGTTTCAGACGAACGTTTGGAAAGCGTTACAATAATATATCAGTGTTTCATATACAATTATAAGGGAAGACATGTGATACAGCTAAAATCTGTTTTCCCAAATAGTTGAGACCATTAAATCTAAATTTGAATTAACTTAGCCTTCATGCGTTACATTTACATTTAGCCCCCCAAAATTTTAAACATCCTTTAAAATAAACCAAAACATACAAAATTATCACACAACAGCCTCTGTATCTGTACAGTTATGTAAATGGGTTTTTTCGTGGTTCTTTTTTACTCCCAGAGTTAATTCAGCTCATTTAAGAAGGCGAGACGACCTCAAAGCGTCACTTGGATGTATAGCGGTTATATCATGGGGTTACTTTCTAAAGTAATCAAGTACGTTCTCTTCAACAGCGCCGGGAGGTCAGTTGAGGCACTTACCACTGCTCACGAAAGCCGGGGAATTGAGCGCTTCGCCACGGTCCCGCTGAGCCGAGCCCCCCTCACCTAAACCCGGGTTGTCGGATATCACCGTGGGCTGGTAACTAAACAGTATGATCACGTGGTGAAAATCCGAGCACAGATTGTCATAAAACTGTCACATCATCCGGTAAGACAAGCAACCGTCCGATGAACCGAGAGGAAGAAGAAGAAGATGGATGGGGAGCTGGGGCAGGGTATGAGCGCTATCTCATCTCCGAGTCCATCAGCTCAGTCAGACCGTCCCTCCCCTTTGTTCTCCTCCCGTCCCGGGTTGAATTCCCGTGTAACTGCGCCGAAAAACACTCTCCAACTTGTTGTCTTTTGTTGTAAAACTCTCAGGCTGGGTTTAGGCGCGGCTGAGCCCTCAGACAGGGGTCCTGCTGTGCCGTTTCTGGACGAGAGAAAGCAGGGAGGGAGGGGAAGTGCTGGAACGCTTTCAAATGTTTCCCTAAGCAGGAGTGATCGTGTTAACTAGACACACATGCAATTATGTGAATATTACACATACAGGGCATATTTCAAGTCACGCACACACATCTGGCATTGCTTTGATAACATATGTTTGGAAAATTGAAACATTAACAACACAATGTCTGATGAAATATAACTGGTAAACAGATGTGAAGCCCCTGCTGTGTTCGCCTTTATTCCCCCTAAACCACTAAAAAAAACTTCGGGATGATGAAATGACAATAGCTGGTTACTAACCAGAAGCTCAGAGGGTTTGATTTATTTCAGGCTCCTAAGTATGTTTGGAGTGAAACCACTGACAGACTCATGAGCAGTTGCTGAAATGCATTATGCTCTCCGGTTCTCCTGACTTGTGATTGGACTCCGTTCAAAACTAATTTAAAACGGAAACATAAGGGGACAAGCTTGGAGTTCGGCCTTTGGTGTAGCCCATACCCAAAGTGAGATACTGATAGATGTCAGTGTCTTCTCTTGGTCTAAACCACTGACAGGAACCAATATATGCATTCAGTGGGGAATCCATTGTGAAAATATACAACATGCACACACACAGTGTTGAAATACAATCACTGGACACTTTATTAGATTTACCCTTTTGCCACAGAAATGCCTTAATTCTTTGTGGCATAAACGGAACAAATTGCCAGAAAAAATCCTCAGAGATTTTGGTCCATATTAACAGCATCACACAGTTGCTGCACATCCATCATATGAATCTCTCAATACAAACACTCCCAAAGGTGCAAGGTGTTTGAGGTGTGATGGTGACAGTATGTTATCCTGCTGAAATTAAGCAGCCACTAGAAGATGGGTACATTGTGGGTTGGATGTGGTCAGAAACTATACTCAGGTAGGCTGTGGTGTTTAAAGGATGTTCAGTTTGGTGCTGAGGCAGCCCAAAGTGTGCCAGGGAAATATCCTCCACATGTTTACACCACTACCACCAACCCGAACCACTGATACAAGCAAGTTTGAATCCATGCATTCATGTTGTTTATTATTACCACATCTGATCCTACCATCTGGTTGTCGCAGGAGAAATCCAGAGATGTTGATCTGCAAATTTTCTGTTTCCCAGTTGTGGTGACCCCTGTGAGAACTGTAGCCTAAATTTTCTGTTCTTAGCTAACAGATGTGTCCTCTGGTGTGGTCTTCTGCTGCTGTAGCAGCTCTTCTGTATACCTTAGCTGAGTTGATTGTTTAAGTAAGCAACAGTATGCTTTCATATCAGTTTGAAGCAGTCTGGTCATTCTCCTTTGATATAATCGAGGCATTTTTACTCAGACAGCTGATGCTGAACGGATATTTCCTCTGTTCAAACCATCATCAGATGGCTGTGTGAGAAAATCCCAGCAGATCAGCAGTTTCTGAAATATTCAGACCAGAATGTCTGGCAACAATTCCATCCTTCTTCTCTGTTCTGATGCTCGACGATGTTTGAACTTCACGGTATTTTTGACCATGTCTATGTGCCTAAATGTGTTAGCTTTACTGCCATGTGATTGGCTGATTAGACCCCTAACCAGCTGCAGCAGATGACTGCCCCTCCCTGAGCCTGGTTCTGCCAGAGGTTTCTATTTAAAAGTCCCCAGGTGCTTGCCCTCGATTTTGGGGGGTTTCTCACCTTACAATATAAATGCTTTGAGGTAACTGCTGTTGTGATTTGGCACTTTGTGAATAAAACTGAACTTAATATTTGGGTTAATAGGCAGTTTAACACGTGTAACTAATTAAGCGGCCATGCATGTGCATAAAACTGTGCCAGATGATCGTTATTAAGAATTATACAGGTTTAACTAACGAGTAAGAAGAGCAATTTACGATGCTTGTACGCTTTTACTTTATTATTGATTGCTGCCGTCATAACATTTTAAGGTTAAAAATTTATGACAGTTATACCTTAAAAAGTAATATTTTGAACGCATACTTCAATTAAATTCAATTTACAATTTGTCATAACAAGACATAAATTAATGCACAAATGTTTTAGTGAAATGAATAAATTAACACAGCATAGCACTTATGGGACGATCTTTTTCCCCTCTAATTTACTAATAATAGAGTGTCCTGGGGTTTAGTGTTACTACTTTTACTTAAGTAACTAAGCCAAGCTGTGGTAACTACATGGAAATAGGTCCATTAGTCTTGTTTTATGTATAAAATCTGCTAAAAGGAAAATGTAAACTAAATGTGTACTTCACTCCTCTTTACCTTATCACCTCTGGTAACATCATGCTAACATTTTCCACGGCAACTCCAAGCTGGAGTCTTGCCTGAGCACATGCATGGCACATCTGGATCTGCTCTTGTACTTTGTGGCAGAAATTTGCCAGCCTTGACAATTTTAGCCATTAGATGAGTAGTTGGTATTAGGTAGTGTTACTGGTCTTGTAATTATGGTTCATCATGGAGAACGTTGAGACACGTATAGCCTTTGGGTTTTGGCTGCTTTATTACACCTCAGCTGGGTCACCACTCACCTCCCCCTCCAGTTCCCACATACGCACTGGCATCCTGTTCCTGCACTTCTACCGACCACTGCATCTTTGCTCACAGGTGTTCAGCTTGGCATGCGTTCATCAGCCCCCCTATCGGTTTCATGCTTCACTTACAAACAAATATTTTAATGGACAGGGGATGAGTGACACGGCTTAATTTCTGACAGGCTTACTCTGTGTCTGATGCATTGCAGCACACCAGCTCTGAAGAAACAGGCCTTTGAACGCTTGGGGAATGAATATGATTCCATTGTGTGCAGGAATGTATGTGCCGGGAAAACCGTTACTGTGATGAAGAGGGAAAATATGAGCGTGTGTAATAGAGAGTGCATGCAGCAGTGTTTTCTTTGATGTGAAAGTGTACGGCATGTGTTGTGTTCAGACGTGCAAAGTGCAGAACTCACCTGTTAGTAATAAGCTCCAGTCTAGAAATGGCATTTCTCTGCATTCCTCAGATTCTGCTTCACCAGGGGGCTGGATAAACGTGTGCATGTGCACACGCTCACACAAACAATTTCTCTTCTCCCCCAGCAGCCCGCAAAACCACACATTAGTGATCAATCACACTCACAACAATCTCGCCAAGCAGACACGCAGCCAATGAATACACAGGACAGAAGAGATTCCTCCCAGTATGTTTTCTCCTAATCTCTGATGAAAACGGTCACAGTCATAGCAAGCAACCCAAAACAGGGCTCCACAGCAGGCCGCAGCCTGTTTGGTCTACTATGAATAAAAACCAGACTGGGTTTCTTTCTTCTCGATATCAGAAAGAGATACAGCCATCCATGACATAAACTAGTGGCTGATATGTGAATGCAAACATAGCTTCTTTCCGATTTTTCTCCTGTCAGTGCTCGGGTTTGTTCATCTAACAGTTGATCCCCCTTTATTTCACCATTCTGCACAACTTTTCATCCTCCCACTCTCCGAGAGGGCTGCAGATGCTGAACCTGGCCCTCATTCCAAAACAGCAGGAGCTCGAGTCTCCCAGCTCATTAACACACAAAATTACCTCCCACCCCCAAACCACACTTCATTCTTCTCGAACATTCGCACAGAAAAACCGAGGAGACAAAGCTTTTTCCCACAATGACTTTATTAAATATATATTTAATGTTTTATAAACACAGTGTGGGCATCATTGCAGATTAATACCAGTACAGCAAAAAACAAACAAAAAAACTCAATCCCCCCCCAAAAACAAGCATTACAATAAACAGATGAGAAAGCCCTCGTCATCTTCAGTCCTTCATTACTGGTCCTGAAAAATGAACACAGAGGAGTCATGCAGCATGATGTGATCGTGTGTCACAGACCTCTGATAAACAATGAAAATTACACTGTGCGCTTACCTTAACCATGCGACCATGAATCAGATATGGTGACCTAAAGTCATGCTGGCAGTTGCTGTAGCCCATGCCCAGTCCCAAGCCTGAACCAAATGACAAAGGCCACGCGCGACCTAGCGGAGAAAAATAATCCCTGTTGGATGGCTTACTAAGAAAAGAAAAGAAAAGGAGGGTTTTCTGAAATAATACTTACGTTTAAAGACAATGAGCGAGAACACAATGCCAACACCGAGGCCCGTTACTGCAAAGAGAGAGAATTATTAGTGGTTTTATAAAACTACCTCCTATTGATTTGACTTTACTACTGAGGTAATGTGATCATCTCCCATCCAGCGTGAAAACTGGCCAGCTAAAAATCTGGTCGGCTGTAATGAGCGAATATTTGGTGCAGAAGTTGGAAGGTAGCGCCACTTAGCAAGACTAAACTAATGAGCAAAAGACAGGAATAAAGGGGAGGAAAGAAAAAACAAAACAAAACACAGAAAATGACTTAGAAAGAAAGCAAAGCATAAAAGGGGTTCAGGAGAGGGGGAACCAATCCAAAGAGGAGAAACGCAGAGAGCAGGAGAGGTGAGAGGTCAGTGGGTGCGCAGAGAGATTGCCAAAGTTGCTTGAACTCCTGAGTCCAGAGTGGGATCTTGAGGAGGAATGTGTTTGTGCGCTTAACTTCACCTCGCTGCAGGCCACACCACACCCAACAGCAGGCCAGCCAGCACAGAAAGCACATAAAAACAGCCATTTGGGCCCCTCCGACTCCTAATTGGATTCAGAGAGCTATGCAGCATGACCGGTGCGCCTGAACCAGAACCCTAAGACTGTTCCCCATTACACAGCTTACAAATGTCAAACAAGACCACAAAAGACTTTGCTCATCCTCTTTATCAGCACACATCAACAATAAATCATTCCTTCTGCTTCCATTTCAAACAAAGATTTAGATGAAGTTAAGATTTGCCATCTATTACAGCCACAGTCTTCCTTTGCTCTTCAGCCAGAGCATTTTTTGAAGCCTCTTGATTTTCCACTGACTGTAATACAGTAAAAGCATTGGCAGAAACTGAGGGCAGATCAACATCTCATTTTGGCATCTTTCCTTTTGTCTTGACATCTCCAAAGGAGGGGTGGATTATAACAAAAACATTTGTGCTGGAGAAGAATGAAATACACAACCCACAGGGCTGAAAATACTCCACGTGTTTTGCCAGCAAATCAAGTCCAGAGCCTGTTAATTGGGTTGCTATTCATTTAATCATTAGCTGAAGTATTTTCTGCAAATGGTATCAATAAGTCACTTTTAATTACCCTGATTTACTGAATTTAGTTCAATTACATCTCGAGTCGTATACCTCTGGCAAATATTTTTGCATTGCAACACTGCAATTTTAAGATGATTTTGAGTGCATAGTTTCCTTTTAGAACTAATGATGATTCAGCGTGTTTGGACAGAGGCCACTGTTGAGGATCTGCTCTGCTTTAACTAAAGAAATTACTCTGCCAAACATGACAAGGTCATAACAATGTGAAATTGTAACAATATTTTCTTTTTATTCCGCAGCTCTACTCTGGACAGACCACTTGTGTTTCCAGCTTTAAGCCTGGCTGGTGGGGTGCGTTTAGGGATAGCACAGCCTGGCATCACTAGACAAAAGTGCAAATGTGAATTAGTCGATTTAAACATAACGCAGAAAGCAGATGTCTTTGAATCAAACTCGCCCAAAATGAGACGCGCAGTTCCAAATAGCCCGGCGTAAACAAAGTCGGGAGGAAATCTGTTTGCACAGGAGATGCATTCTGCAGCAAGAAGTGAGACACAGATTCCCACATTCATCTGGTTCACATGACAGCATTAGCAAAGTCTACCACTCTGATCACAACTGGAATATTTAAAACAACTATTGGATAGACAGCCAGGACAGACAAAAGACTGTCTCAGCGTTAGCAAACATGACTGTGGACTCGCAAGTCTTGTTCATATTCAGATTCATGGATTCATGGAAAAAATGCAAATAATCTTAGAAGTGTGTGTCAGATGACCGAAGACCTTAAACTACAGATGATGCAACAATGAAAATAAGGCTCTACAGACAGCTCAACACCTAGAGGGAAAAAATACCCAAGACCTCCTGAAGGATTGCTGAGTGAATTTTTTTCTGTAATAGTTTTGCCGTCCTGCACAATACTTTATACGCATATAATAGTTTTTGCATTCCCGCTGACCCAAGCAGTCTGGTTATAATAGTAAAGTGCTCTGTAAATACAACAGAAAGCAGGAACAGTTTGACGCTTTTCTTACTCAACACTCTTTCTAAAAAGACCAATCTTGGAGAGTGCACAGCTGCTGGTTGTCAGCACAGCTGTATCTGCTCTTTCTGGTTAAAAAAGGTGAAGCTGTGGCTCATTTATGGTTGAATCTGTGTCATTGTGGCCATATCTAGATGTACCATAATTACATAAAACCTCCTTTGGGAGACGAGTTCAGAAAAACAGCAGCTTGGAAATCACCATGATGCGCAGTTGAAATCTTAACAACCACAGTTACAGCCCGTCTCAATCAGTGAGAACGGGGCTAAAGCAGCGCCTCTTAAACTGCAACGGTGTGGACTCGCATCTTTAACAGCTAAAGCTGAGGGTGCACGGACATGTGTTGAGGCACCAACCATGAGCAGTCTATTATATAAAGTTTTAACCAACCTTTATGGATCAGAAGACAGACAAACATTTTTTTTAAAGTATGCAAAATGTAGTGTTAGGGAACACAAAAGCACCCCTGACAAAATAAGCATCGGTCGGATATTTAGGGGCTTAGTTTGAAATGAAGCATTTATAAAATGTATTTATGCTGAATCACTTTTAAATAGCTGCATGCACACATAAGTCTCAAGTCTCAGCTTGTTCCAACAATGTGATAGTGTTTCTAGAAATGACATGAATATTCACTATTAATGGCTGTTCTCACTAGCATTGTTTACAAGTTCCTCAAATTAAATACTTCATGTCCGGTAAACACCGTTTTTCCTGACTATGAAGAGGATGACGGCTCTTTTCTTAACACCACTCTACATGAAACTCAGTCCCTTTATAAAAAGAGCTTGATGTATTCATCTTGTTTTCATCACAGCTGTAAGAAAAATGTGATCTTTAGCTACATTTTGAGTCACAGTTCCCACTCTCTACTTTTATTTTGAAGCAAACATTATTTTAAATCATTCAACAGATTATCTAAATATTCTGAAGCTGTGAGAAAAAAAATAGCATTATGTCTCGCTTTATTAAAATCCTGGGAGTTCTTAACACATCAAGGATAGGATAAACACATAAGCTTGAATGAATATAAATGTAGGATCAGCTAAGCTATTTTTTAACAACCCCCTGAGCAGAGCATGTACTGCAGTGTTTCTCTGGCTACCAGACACACCTTGGCACAGCTGGCAATTTGCTCCACTGAGCATGAAGCAGTGCCACGATGCAGATGTTTTCCTCCCAGCAAGATTACACATTTTATTGTGCTAAGACTGACGTCATTAGGTGTATCTTTGAACAGATGTTTTGCCAGTCTAAGTGTTTTAGTGCTGGACCAACACTGAACAGAATACCACAGAAGACCCCATGGCGGTGTGCTCACTGTAACTCACTGGTGGTTCACCAGTAGTGACTTTCACTGAGGGCCAGAGCCCAGTGAAGAAAGTAAAACATCTATAAATTTCAATAATGCTCTCACTGTGAAAGAAATCCCTGCTTGTGTTGTTGCATAACTGATGGTTCTGGCAATTTAAGCCTGTCTGCTGCAAACTGTTCAATACGGTGTATTGTTATTTTGCCATGAAATTTATGGATATTAAATATCAAAGAGACGCCGAGATAATGGTGAAAAATGAAGCTTTTGTTAAGTCAACAAGAAGAAGAAAGACTTGCTCATTCACAGTCTTTTCTCAGTGCTTCACTTCCGGCTAGTAATGGGCTAAATTTATCTAATTAAAATAAATAATATTAAACAAAATTACATAAAATTGTTTTAACAATTAGCTCGCAAAACAGTGAACTAAAAATGAGATTTTCCCCCCTTTTTACTCTGAACTGCATGCCAACATTTTTCTTTGTTCCAAAAAAAAAAAAGAAAAAAAAAGAAAAAAAAATCTTTACAAACATCTTTACACTACAAATATGAAATTCTTAAAACGTCTGTTTTTGATTTTTGCGTAAACTTTAACTGCCAAATTAATGCCTGGTGTGAATAAAGATTCTGAAGTTCAAAAAATGAATAAAAACCAGTAAAACTAGTTCAAAGGTCACCTGACTACACCTCTTCTTTTCAGCGAGCCTGGCGTAAACCGCAGATTACAGTAGTCTTAGCAAAGCAGCGGAGAAAATAAATTAAAAAATAAATAAATAGAACAGAGCCCATATAGCCTGACCTCCACAACGGAAAAATAAAAAAAACAACAACAAAAACAGCAGTGCAATAAACCAGGTGTACCTGCAAAAAACACAGAGGCAAAGAAATTAGGTGTTCATATTAAGATTTATATCAAACTTATATACAAAAAATAAATGTTATCTGCTCCCTACAGATTACAACTTTAAATGTTTGTATACAGACACTGATGTCACAAACCTGTACTTAGATTAACTGTGATAAACAACTATGTTATTGTCATATAAATAGATATTTAAGGTGTGAAAAAAGACACTGATAGATTGTTAACTAATAGCATTTACAAAACCAAATAAACCAAACAAAATTGTTATTTGGTTGTTATCTGACAGAATGACCATAAAAAACTTGATATTTTAACAGGTTCTTTTTTAAAAATGTCCTTTTGTTTTTTCTTTAAGTTTACTCTCAGTTTCCAGAGCAGGTTTTCTTGTGTCAGTTTACTTTCTGTTGTTCGTGTTTAATTTTAGTTTTGTTTTTACTATTTTTCCTGTTATTTTTTAATTTAATTAAAACAATTAATTATTAGTGTATAGAGGAAAATCAGTTCAGGAATTACATAAAAAAATACACTCTCTGTAAGCTGTTGACTGACAGTGTTGTAGACACCCAGAGTCTCAATAAACGGATCCATCAAAGCCTCGTCAGGAAAGCTGTGAGAAGTTTTGTTTAATTAAAACTAACAAGTAATATAAATAAGGATATTGCCGCTTCATTTTTGTTTTATTTTATTTTAGTTAGTTATTTTCCAGGTTCGTTTTAATTGTTTTAATTTCATTTCATTGAAAACATATTTTTATTAGTTTTTATTAGTTTGTATATCCATTCTGCAACTGCAGACATTGTTTGGTTTTATAACTAAAATAAATTATTCGGTCCTTATAATCCCCGTAAGATACTGATTAAGGCTGTAAGTAGTGGAGAAAGGGCAGGTAGAGAGAGTCCAAAAACAGATAAATTAATCTGCTTTAGCGCGTGACTTCGCACACTTTCCCACTCAAACACAGGTAATAACTTCCACCTCGTGGCTATGTCTGCTTTTTTATGATATAATACTACAGAGTTAACAAATGTTAAGTTTCATCTGTACAGCAGACAACTTTGACCTTAGTGTGACACTAAGGTCCCGCTAAAATGACTTCTCGCTCGGCTCTGACCTGTAGTGCGCCTTATTCTCCAGGTTTCACACACAGCCAAGTGTTTAATAAGAGCAGCAAACAATTACACTGCGTGTATAAAAAGAAATTAACCTGTTTTCACCGCTGTGTCAGCAAGGCAGCGGTCCCACTTCCGTGCGTGTTCGTCTGCCATGTTTTCTGCAGTCAGGAAGATCGCGCGAGAAAAGCATGAAGTCACATGACTCATTCCTTCATAACACGTCAGTATTCCGGCTTTTGCCATTCGCTTTCCTTTATCTTTTCATGCGTTTTCTTCTTTTTAGCTTTTATGAAATTAAAATTACAACTTTAAATTGCAATTACTTGGCGTGGTTTTTGTTTTGTTTTATTAATTGATCTACAATAAGGGCTGTCACTAAAGTTAGCTTCATGCTTGAGGTAAAGCCTTATCTCCCAAAGTTATTCATGCTTTTTAATCACTTCCCGCCTTGACTACTGTAATTCCCTGGACTTTGGTATACAACAATCATTTATCCTTCAGTTAGTCCAGAATTCACCAGCTCGCCTTTTACTGGTAATAAAAAACTTGAACACAGCACACTGGGCCTGCCATTTCTTCATTGGCTCCCTGTCCGTTTTGGAATTGATTTTTATATTTTATTGCTTACATTTAAAGCTTTAAATGGGCTGGCATCTTTGTATCTGTCAGAACTGCTTCACATTCACACAACTATAAGAGCTCAGACGTCGTCTAACCAGTTCCTCCCATGCAAACTTAAAACAGAGAGGTGATCGAGCTTTTGCAGCAACAGCACCAGGTCTATACAATACCTCTCAAAATCCACACAGCTCAGACAGTAAACACATTTAAGTTGTTATTAGAAATGCATTTGTTCTCCTTGGCATTGGGCTCCAGTGTGACATTCTTTTAGACAAATGCAATTTATTATTATTTTTTATTCTATTGTCTTTTAATGTTGGGTATTGTGCTCAAATGTTATGGATATTAATGTAGTTTATCTATATAAATACTATATACTTTTAAAGTGCAGCACTTTGATCAGCTCTGTTGTTTCAAAAGTGCTATATAACTACATTTGACCTTTGACTTTTTGATTTCTTAATCATTCAATTAGACACAAACACTGTATTTGAGAAGAAGTTACTAAGAGTTTGTATCCGGCTTCATGTTGCAGCATATTTGCTATGATGTAAACAGTCCAAATTATTTACCTCTGAGTAATCACTGAGACATCTGTAAATGGTGAAGACATTTTTTCTGGGTTATATTTGACCTTACCTTAAAACTTCCACTTTGATTAGTTGATTAGTCATCTCGCCCAAACGCATATGTGTGCAGGAAATTCTGCATGCATTCACAAAGTGTTGCACATCAGATGTGTGCAGGCCAGGGATTTCAGTTTAATGCAACCACAATTAAAAAAAATAAACAAAGTTGCCACTGAAATTGGTTACCCGTGTGATTATCTATGCTATGTGTTAAGTAAGAATTTTGCCTTTTTCTTATTTTATTTTCTCAGAAACACTCTGTGTGTAACACTGATTGTTTATGCTGGAAATGGAGCTGTTCTCAAACACTCAGTAATATACAGATGTTAGTGAGGTTTGCAGGCAGGTTTCTAATTTGCAAACAAAATAGGATGTATGCAGCTTCTTTCTAGGGGGAGAACCTAGTTGGCATAATGTCATTATACGCAAAAGTCTTGACCCACGCCCAGTTTCTTTATATTTTGTTTCCTTGGAGACACAGACTTTCTTATACATTTTTAAAGTGTTCTTGACCAATAGCTCTCCAGGCTTTCTGAAGGTCTTTCAAAGTTTTTCTTTGGACACTGGCTGCTTTTTCGCTCATTTTCAGTCTAGTTTTTTCAGGTTGATGTTTATTTTCTTTGTTAAGCCACTTATCACTGACCTATGAATCATTCAAGCATAAGGGAAGGACTCTTATGCTTGAATGATTCCGAAGACACAACACTGGGATGAACCAGTATTGTGTCTACAGACAACAGACAACTTAGCAAAGTACTGATTTTAAATTACATTTTTAGGCACTTTGTTGCTAGCAGCTTGTCACACATAAAGAAACAAAAACAAAAAAGAATAAGAGTGATGCGTCTGGCCCTTCACTGGATCCATCTACTGTTCACTGAAGCCTCATCAGAAATGGTCTTAGTGGAAGCGTGGCTGTCTAGAAGTCAGTCTTAAGGAAGTGGCAGTAGGTCTGACGGGGTGATAAATCCAAATTTTAAATTTTGGGTTCAGGCTGTTGTGAGTATATACAGGGGGGGTAAGGCAAGAGGTACAACATTGAGTGTCTATAGCTATCTGTAAAACACGAGGCTCTGTCATTGTTTCGAGCTGTATTTAAGCCAGTGGATCTTGTCAAAATTGATTCAATTATGAACACAGAAAAGCACTATGAGATATTGATCCACTGTGTAATACCATCTGGAAAGCATTGATTGACAACGGCTCAACTTTTATGTATGACAATTACTCCAAACACACTGAGTTGAATGTCCTTCAAGAAGCCCCGAGAACTATTCCTGAAGACTGCTTAAAGAAATAACAAGAAAGCTTGCCTAAGAGAGTTCAGACTGTGCTGAAATATAAAGTTGGTCATACCAAATATTGACTTTCAAGCTCGTCAGAAGAGCACAAACTCAGTTTTTGCCTTATATACTGTATCAGTATATAAGCTGAAACTCAGTTTCAATGAATAGCTGCATATATTTTTAATTTTCCCAGCAAAATATAGAGAAATTATGGGTGGCTTGAGACTTCTGCATAGTACGGTAACTCTCAGTATTACAAGTAATAATTATCAAAGGTGATCAGCTTGCCTTTACAGCAGTGCCCTTAGCATTAATAACTAACGGATTACCATACATATAGATATATATTAACTTCCATCACTGTCATGCACTTGAGGGAACATTCAGGTTATATTAAACTGAACAAAGGGCAACAAAATAAGACAAATGACATGAAAACAAAAACAAGTTAGAAGTGATTTTCTTTTATAATAACTACTATTAAATATTTAAAGATCAAAACTTAATTTAAAAACATATAAAATTGCTCTTACCACTGAAGATTAATTGCACAAAAATAAAAGTGAGAAAGTAGTTCATAATAACTCACAGAAAAATAGAAATTAAGATCTGCTTTTTTGTTCATGAGACACTGTATACGTTAAACTTGCCGCCGCCTGCAGTCTCCGTGTTTTGGGGGTTTATTTTTTAACTCCCCCTCTGCTGCCCTCTCTGACAGCACATTTACTACACCACTCCTCTCTTTCCATACTTGGCAATGCCTTTCTTGCTCCTTCGCTATTGGCTGCTGCAGAGAAAGGCCAGAGTGACCCGGACATGCAACCGGGGCCTGTTTTTGTGACTGCAGCCTCCTTCCTGTAGCCCGGTTGAGGAAGTGAATTTCGCTGACAGGGCTGGGTTCAGAGAGGGAGACGCGAACAAAACATCTTCATCACGGCTCTCAAAAAACATCAAAGCAACAAGAGACAAAAGGAGCGACCTGTTAAACCATAGTAAAGTTAGGGTGTACACTCATCGGTGAAGTCGTGCTCTCTCCTGCCCAGCTGAGACCGCCGCAGACATGGTAAGGGCCGCTGGGAGAGACGGGGACGGGGTTGCTAACTGGAGGGAGGGGGGTGCTAAGCTAAGCTAGCGCTGGCTAAAGGCGCACGGTAGTAACCGGAGAGGAGCAGCAGATGATATAAATCATCGACGCATATTTAACTTGCACTGCTGGCAAAACTTGCGCTGAACTACCGGATGAGAATGAATTAGCTTCGTGGTTAAGCTAGCGGCTGTTTCTTCCTGCTAGTTAGCTCATAGCTAGCCGGGCTACATGCCCCGTAGGCATAAAGTTAGGACAGGATGTTTTGGATTTAACACAAGTTGGTTAATAGTAATGGCGAAGGGTCCTAATATAACACACTGACACACGCACACACGCCTGTGCACATACACTTACACACAGGCTAAAATAGCCAAGCGCCGGGATGCCTGTAGCTAAAATAAGACCGCTCGCTCCTCCTATTCCTAACCATGACAAGCTGTCAGCCTGATTTTCCCAGCCTTATAAGTTTGATCTTGACTGAGCTAATGGTTTCTCTGGAGGAGGATATTACACCCAGTCCAAACAATCCATACCAGCACAGCACTCACTGTTTACTTATTCCTTATTTTGGCTCATTCTCCTACGTTTTCAGCCCATATAGCAGTAGGCTTGCTTTCACTGGACCCATATTTGTGCTTATCAAAAATATATATATATTTCTATTAATATGCTTGACTTGACCACTCGTAAAATGGGCTTGCTCTGTCTTACACTGTTTATAAACGCATTCAAAAAATGGGAAGAGCAGCTGTTTTTCTTCCACAGTCGCCTACTCTCTCCTCTTCCTCACCTCATCCATCCTGCCGGGCCCAGCCTCGCCGTTCTCCCCTGACCCTGAGGCTTGTTGGTCTGAGCTAGTGTTTACATGGAGACAGGAGCGCTGTTAAACACAGTGTCAAGAAGCACAGGTGTCTGATGGAGCCTTCAGTTGAGGGAAACGTGAAACGAGGCAGAAATCATCTCGGAGGAGACAAAGTGGCCTGGGAAAATCTGCGTTAAAAAATTATGTTACGTTCGGGGTTGCCCTTAAGGACAAATATTTATGGATGGATTGTGGGGCTATGAGTAATGGATTATTAGGTTTACTCTCTTAAGGCTTTACTTGAGTGGTGATATTAGAGATTGTCTCACCTCTAGAAGACTCTTTCGCTTCATGTTCAGTGTTTTCTGGCCGCCAAACACATATCATAAGCACGTTTTTGTTTGTAATGGATGTCAGGATCGAGGAATTGTAAAGTAAATCCATATATGTTAATGGCTTTTAAGTAGGCATTATGAAACATGTTTAGCTAGATTGCTGAGTGGCAGTCAAAACATTGATCATTGTCTGATAAAGCCAGGCTGGAAGTGTTTGCGACAAAGCCAGTACCTTCTATGGAGAAGCTTGAAAAACATGTTTAGTCCCTTTTATTATCACACACTTAAAAACATTTTCCGGCACATTCCCCAGAGTTTCATGTTGTGGCCGGTCCATCCACTGCTCTCCTCCAACATCCTGCTGTTAGCTGCATAGTTAAGGCAGAAAACCCCCCTGGGGGTAAAAGCTATGTTATGTCAGTGCTCTGTGGTTATCACCATGTTCTTAATTTAGTTCTGAATGGTTTGCTTGGTGAAAGATAACTGTAGTGGTTTCCATTTCCCTAATCCTAAACCTGATGCACGACCAAGATGCTGTTTCAGATTTCATTCTTTTCTTTTCTTTTTTAAAGGAACATATAAAGGTAATAACATGTGTTATTGCTAATACAACTGGATCTGCTGCTTCACACTGTAGTCGAAATGAGTCCACTTCAGTTCGGACTGTAGTAAAGACACTAAATTGATTTTGGTGCCTTTGGTTCTGCAGATAATGGCTACTGTGCACTGTTTTTGATCATTCTACCAAATGTACCTTTAGGCTGTGTATTGATTTAACCTTACTGTGAAGTTGTAGCCATCGTCTTACAAGCCAGATTGACAGAGAGATGAGAGGCATCTGTCTGACTCAGCTTGGTGGGGGATTGATTGCATCGCAGGCTCACTCTGCAGTACTTAATCAAAGGTTCCAATTACAAGGTTGGGGAAAAGAGAAAACCTTAGGAGTTTGGAAGAAGTGTAGATGCAAAGCGTAGTTGTACGCTTATCAGGTGAAAAGATGAAGATCCTTTGATCACGACGGCTTTATCAGTGCAGGATTTTCAAGGCTTCGATTGTTCACCTTATTTTATTGTCGCATAAATCTGTCAGCTTGTGTGATTCAGACAAAGTTGATAATGGTCGTTTGGAGGTGGGTGGGGAGGGATTTTGTCATTGAATATCTGTATGTGTGTGGCAGGAACTGGATTAGAAAGTTTCTGTCCTGCCAGAACTTGAATGTGTGAAAGTTTCATCTGCGGCCAAATTCACAGTCCAAGCAGCTAGTTTTACCTTTGGTCTCCCAACACATCCCAGTCTGCAGAAGCGGAGAAGTTCCTACATAAGATGTATAGTAAACAGCTGAGTCTTAAAAACTGAATTACCCGTAAGCAGTTAATTCCAAATAAAAACTGTACTGCACTGTCTCTTTACCTAAACCCTAAGGTAAAAGTTTGACTCGAATGATAAGGATGGACCTGACCTTTAGATGCTACTCTGCCACACTTCCTGTTGCCCCATGATGATGATTCTTTAACCAGGCTTCCCCTCCTTTGTTCCTACATGAAACTAATCAACCAAACACAAACCCTTGAACCACCACACAGCCTAGATAAAGTTCAAGCCTGTGCACTGAGGTGCTGTACATAGTTTTGTTTTGTTTTCTCCAACCCCCTAAATGAAGCTTTTCTTTTCACAACTCTCTGCAAGGTGCTCACATGACAAATCATGAGAGATGTTCAGTCTACTGAGCTGGAAAGTTGTCTGTATTCTAGCAGTGTGGGCAAAGGTTTTCCTGCAAGGGTGTGAGGGTTTCCTGCACGGCAACTGCAGTCGTACCCGTGTACAGAATGTAGCAGGACTTTTATTACCGTGCTGTGGTGGAGACACTGATGAGGGTACGGTGTGGTTGCTTTGTTTACTCAAGCATGAGGGTGCGTATTTATACTTCTCTGCGTAATACAGCTACTCAGTTAATGTGAGCCTGTGAGTCTCTGTAAGTTTGCAGAGCTGATTCATTTTTTTTTTTTTAAGTTGTGCTTTTTAAGTAACATTTTAATTACCACAGCAGAGCATTTCTTTATTAAATGGAACCTGCTTTTTCCCCCCAAACCCCCAATATTAGACTTGTATTCACCATTTACCTGTTTTGGCTCATCTCACTTTCTTCTGATTGGCTGTCCCCCACAAACAGAAGGATTTAACAGCAGATGAATGGAGGCTGTGTGCTTTAAGACAACGCTATTCTCTTCTTAATGACACACAGCTACAAATAGGAAAAAAAACTGTCTGAAACGTTTGACCTTTTGGCCCCTGAATAATTTGTTGGCCCTATTTAACATGAGCATCTGCTTTTGAAGCAATGTGTCATCCCTGCACGCCATTGTTGGACATTCAGAAACCCATTCTCGTGAATGTATTATTGAGATGAATCTGCAGTGCATGAAGAGGTGTTAGCTGATCTTAAGATGACAGAGTGAGTGAGTATGTTGGGTTTTTTTTTTTTAGTTTAGTTTATTTCCTTCAAAGAAATTCTGTGTTACAAACCCGCGAACTTTGGTTAACACAGGCTGCTAAAGTGTATCATCCAGAAAACAAAGACATGTCAGGAATTCTTTGGAAACTTGCCTCGGTGTCTGTGGGAAGAGATGAAGTTACAGGAAGAGTTCAGGTGATCCTTCCAGTCAGCACTGCCTGTAAAATCTAAGTTTTCCTCTTTAACTGTTAGTAGCTGTGCTTTTGGCACAGAAAAAGACAAATACTGTAAATGTCCTTTCACTTAGTTTGGGCCCCACTTCACTTGGTTTGGGCCCCAGGAAGACTAGCAACCACTGTTGTGGAAGCTAATGGGGTTCCTTATAAATAAACAAACGTAAAAGGTTAGCTGTGGTGAACTTACAGTACCAAATCTGCAACATGCATAAACGTAACATGCTTGGATGCAGTCCTCGAAGAAACCAGCAGTTAGTTTTGCGCTGATGATGCTTTGCATTGGTCAGATTAGTTGAAAAGTCGGCCAGAAGGGGGAAGAGTGACAGCAGAGCTCCGTTTGAAAAGACAAGTGCAGAAATCTAGGCGATGAAAAACTACGTCATGAGCAGCACAGACGGTCGCTGCAGTGGACACTTTTCATAGTTTTAACACTCAGTTTCACTTCAGTTTCGTGGATGTTACAACTTAGCTCTCTTCAGTGGTACCAAGAGAAGCCCGCAGACCACCAATGTTAGTTTAATGTTAAAAAAAAACACACAATCTGTGTCTTGTTTATTCTCTATAGCACAGACATTTTGTTTTGAATTCATTTTCTAACTGTGATCTAATGTTACAGTGCAGTAAGCCGTTGTCTCTGCCGGTTGTTTTTCAGAATGACCAGCAGCTGGATTGTGCTCTGGACCTGATGAGGCGTCTGCCTCCTCAGCAGATCGAGAAGAACCTCAGTGACCTCATTGACCTGGTGAGTTACTGTCTGATAATCATCCTGAACACATTAGGATGAGGCTGTTAAACCTGAAATGCAGTGTGACTAAAACTGTGCCTTTTTGGCATTTGGTTTGAATCCAGATTGGAAAAACCAGAGAGTTTCACTTGTTGTTCTTCAAACAGCTGATTCACAACTGAGAGTGAAATCTGTTCTTCTCCAGAGTGTCTCTGTATTCAGTCTAAAAATTTCCCGTGAATGGACAAGTCACTTATTAAACTTTAGATAACTTTTACTTCTAAGGTTGAATAATTTGTTAGGTACACCACAACTGCCTGTTAACGCAGCTGTCTAAGCAGCTATTTACAGTGACACTTCCAGTCGTCAGAGAAGAGACTGCTTTACGAACTTAAATAACTACTCGTTACAACAAAGGTTTGCAGAGGAGCTCTGATTTTTGTGTGTGTGTGTGTGGTGTGTGGTGTGTGTGTGGTGTGTGTAATGTTTTTTTTTTAACCTACAGCAGCAGAAGACCACACTGGGTGCTAATTGTCAGCTGTCAGCTAAGAACAGGAAACTGAGGCTACAGTTCACACAGGCTCACCAAAGTTTAACAATAGAAGACTAGATAAACATTTCTTGCTCTGAAGAATGTTGATTTCTGCTTCAACATTGAGATGTTAGGGTCAGACTTCCTGCAACAACATAAAAGCTTGGACCCTTGCTGCATTGTATCAACAGTTCAGGCTGTCGGTGGTGGTGTAATAGTGTGGGGGTTAGTATCTTGGCATATTTAAGGCCCCTTTGTACCAACTGATCGTTGTTTAAATTACAGCCTAACTGAGAATTTTTCCTGTCCAACCTTGTCCAGCCTTTCATAACCACATTTTACCCATCGTCTCATGGCTGCTTCCAGCTACATAGAACACCATGGAACTGGGCTCAGATCATCTCAGACTGGTTTCTTCAACATAACAATGAGTGCTCTGTATTCAAATGGCCTCTGCAGTCATCAGATCTCAGTCCAAGAATAGAGCAGCTATGGGATGTGGTGGAAAAAGAGATTTGCATCATGGACATACACACGAGAAATAAGCAGCACCTATCACGTCAACTGCTGTCGTGTCAGTATGGATGAAAATCTCTGAGGATATGTTTCCAGCACCTTGTTGAATCTCTGCCACGAAGTATTAAAGGACTTCGGAAGGCAAAAGAGGGTCCAACCCAGGCTATGCCTAATAAAATGGCTGGTGAATATAAATGGTAGTATTAGTAATGTGTTAATAACAATTTATTATGGATTTGTTTTATCAAGCTACCATAAAATGTCAGTCGGTCTGATTTGGGGAAAGGTCTTTCAAATAATCGCATGTCTTAAAGTATTTGCATATCTCTATATGTGGTATTTATTTTCATATTATACAAAAGTGTTTTGCTGCACACCACTGTATTATCTGGGTAACTGATACTATTTTCAGCATTTTAAAAAGGGTTTAATCATATTTGTTCAGAGTGGAAGTAGCCACACCAAAGGGGAAAAAAACTTCTGCTTGTGTGATAGTTATTACTTCCCCCCCCTGCAGTTTTCTGTATTTGAAGTTGGTCGAGTTACTCGGCGCATTTTAACAACAGTCTCAGCTAAAGCTAACAGATTATAACTGGACACAAATCAAATCACACTTGTGCCTCTGTTTGCATTGCACCTTATTTTTGTGGGTATATTCGTACCCTTTCAGCCAGACTCCCCACCTGCTCAACTTCCTCTTCTCTCACCTTTAACCCTGCTCCCCCACCCACCCGGACATCTGTTCTTTCCTTACCCTATGACCACTGTGGCTGGTTGTTAGTGATTATTATCACAGCTGTCAATCACTTCTGTTGCCAGGCACCTTTAGGCTCAGTCCCTTCACCAACTCTTCCACGTAATCATCTGAAATCACCTCTCTCTTTCCGCCTCCTCTTCTCCTCTCTGACCACCCCCCACCCTCACCACTACATGCTCTTCCCACTGGATTTTGTCCACCCTTGTTTGGCTTGTCTCAGCCAGTCTAGGCTGCCAGGTGTGTGTGCATGCGTGTGTTTGTGTGTTTGTTCAGGGGTATGGGGCTTTTTTTTGGCCTGGGTAACAGGCGCTCCTTTGTGTCTATGCGCTGATGCAGGAACGCATAGCAAAGGGACTCCATGTCAGTCTGTGAGAACTAATTTGTACCCCCTTATCCTCCAGATATTATGTTTCCCAATGATATTTTATTCCGTCTCCTCTCAGTAACCTCTGCTTATGGGCTGAAACTGGAATGTGAGCGAAAGACGAGAACTTAAAAGTATGTTTTCATCTACAATGAGAAGATCACATGACGTGATCCTCTGTGTTTTGTTAGACTGTTCCTCCACGCATCAGTGATTTTTT
>NC_140465.1:18212085-18502085 GCF_051167445.1 Perissodus microlepis | reverse complement strand
TAAGAATCAAATAGAAGAATAGAGCTAGCAGTTATAATGCATTCATATTGTTTTTCTAGGATATGGAGAATAAGATCCGCTCCACACTGAATGAAATCTACTTTGGGAAGACCAAGGACATCGTCAACGGCCTGAGGTACTGCTGCATTAGCTCTCTACATGATGGGATCAGTGTTTTCTTCCACAGCACTTCCAGTCAGCAGCTCAGACGACAGATGTTGTCTCGCCTCCTGTGTTTCAGTCTCAACCCTGTATCTGATTATTTGAGTCTGCTTTTGCTGCCCCTCGTCTCAGCTGCATTTCGTCTTCTTTTCACTACACCTGCTCCTTCCCTGTGCCTAGAGATGGATGCTCGATACTGACGCCGTGTCAAGCTTATAAAGTGCAGATCTTTGGAAGCACTGCTCCAAAGTGTGGTTCAAATCACCAACACTGTGGCTAACTGAGGTTTAGCTGTGTTTCACCCCAATTTCAATGAGTGGCTTACAGGGGCTTTATGCTTTCGTACGTGTGATGTAACCGAAGATCCCTCTGAAAACCCACAATGTCACATTCGCCATAATTTGATGTGCACCTTTCTGGTAATGTAACTACATGCTGCATTGAAGCATCCTGCACCTATTGAGATTGGCCTACTGCATTCCTCCTATGCATTTTTTTTTTTTTTTTTTTTTTGCCCCAGTGTTTGAATTTATCAGTGAGAGAATAATGTCTCCTTGTAAAGAATAATAATCATAGTCTCAATATGGAGGACAATCACTGATCACAACAAAGAGCAGAGACCCAGAAGACAGAAAAGTTCAATTTTTTCGTTTATTACTATCGCATAAAACACTTGGACATGACCACAAGTTAATTTGCAAAACACGCTAGAATGAAGGCCAATCGTGATGTTGTAGGCAAAGATTCACTGCAGAAGTGTAAATCGGCCGTTTGCCTGCTGCTTGCGGGTTTGATTGACAGTGTGTAGAACAAACCCGATTACGTCACAAACTCCTTGAACGTTTTTAAGCCATCATCATTAGCAGCTGACGCAGCTCAGGACTCAACAGATTGTAGAGACCTTTTGACAGCCAGGTTAGTGAAACTCTCGGTGCCCACAGAGGAACTGCTGGTGCCACAAAAGATTCCTCGCTGATGCAGTTATTCCAAGGACACAAGGTCTATTTGTTTATTGGCTGCAAAAAACAGCTGAAAAACAAATCTTGTTCTTCATTCTTCAAATAGATTCTTCATAATCCACAAACATTGGCTACGTGGTACATGCTTTCAGTTCATTTCACAGTAGATTAATCATTTTCCACAACAACATGGTGCTTACAGTAGCCTGTCTACAAAGTAGGCGACATTCAAGTCCACAAAATAAGTGGAATCAACATAGCGTTTTTTCATAAACTGTTTTTGTTGTGCATTGTCCTGAATTAGTACTAAACTTAAACGGCGTCACCGTGGAGATGGGTGTTTGATTGTTAAAAAATACAGTCACTCAATGCAGTTCTGTCACAACTGCTTCGAACATTTCAGTCCTTTCCTCAACTGCTCCTGTCCTTTTTTTGTTGCTGCCCTTTGTACCACATTTCCACTATCAGTGTCTCTCCTCCTCTTTAATCCCTCTGTCACCTCTCCTCCCTTGCTGCCTCTCCTCTGTGCTCCAGATCTATTGAGTCTTTGCGTGACAATCAAAAGTACTGGCAGCTCCAAAAGGAGCTGTCACAGGTGCTCACCCAGCGACAGACCTCCATTGAGAAGGGGTCAAAGGTACAACCTAGCATGGAGAAGTTTGTATATGTGTGTGTGTCTATCTTTGTCTTAAGGTTTACGACATAACCTCAGTAACACTGACAATTGATCCTTACAGTTTCTGTTAATCATTATTTGCTGGGAGAGTTAGTCTTTGATCGGATGGAACAGCAGTGAAAGAGGTTTGATGGGGAAGTAGAGCAGCAAATGTAAAAACAGGAACAGGCTGTTAAGAGTGAAGGCTGACATTCAAAGGGAAATGAAGATATGTACAGAAAAAAAATTAAAGCACCTTTTCCCCCCTCAAATTGTTTACGTATGTGCACTGTTAGAAGTTTGAATGATCATGCAGTGTTGAAGATCAAAAGGCTGTATTGCAAGTTTTTATCTTTGTGTTCAACAGCTGATTTCTGACAGAGTAGCATACTAACCAAGTCAGAGTATTCAAATGACTCACCCGGGTGTTGTTTTGCACTTTGTTGCCCTAATAAGGTTTTTCTAAGACGCTGTGTTTACTCAGCGTGTAGCACTGAAAACACTGTGTGAGAAAGCACAGCACTGTAAAGAAAACAGGAAATGGATGATTAACGGGATGGCATCTTCAGAAGAAAGCATAATAAGTGGATATGTTCACATACACTCACCCAGAGGCTTTATTAGGCGCACCTTGCTGCTGCTGCGTAGGACACCACTTTTTTGCTTGAAGTCTTTGTGGCATGGTCCATGTTGACATGATGGCATCACTCAGTTGCTGCAGATTTGCTGGCTGCACATACATGATGTGACCACCACAACCTATAGGTGCTCTATTGGATTGAGATCTGGTGACTGTGTACATATTGTGCAATGATTTGAGCTTTGCAACATGGTGTGTTATTCTGCTGGAAGCAGCCACCAGAAGATGGGTACACTGTGGTTATAAAGGGATGGACTTGGCCAGTAATAGTACTCGGGTAGACTGTGGTGTGTTCCAAGATGCTCCTCTGCATACTTTGGTCATAATGAGTAGTTATTTGAATTACTGTTGTCTTCCTGTCACCTCAAAACAGTCTGTGAATTCTCTTATTTATCTCTTATTTTTTCATTATTCTCTGTAAACCCTAGAGATGGTTGTGCAGGTAGATCAGGGGTTTATAAAATATTCCAACTTTGCTGTGATGTGATTGGCTCATTTAGGTATTTACGTTAAAGAGCAGTTGAAGAGGTTTGGTGTTCGGTGAGTGTAAAATATAAATTTGTCAGGGTCATAATAAAGCTGCAACTGCATGACGACAACTGACTTTAACGGGTGGTTATGTGTGCAGTGTGTAAACAGCTAACATGTTGTCATAACCATATGAAATCTCTCTGTGGTGAGACATAAAGGTCTCCCCACAGAGAGGAAGACTTGAATTGTTACTAATAAATTTCCTACAGCCCGAGTGTTTCTGTCTCACTGGAGAAACTTTTTCGAGCCCTTTGATGTTTTCTTGTTTGATTTTTGCTCCCACTGACTTTTCTCATCTTGTTTTTTGGTGTCTCCTCCACACAGGAGTGTGCAGACTCTGGCTGACAAGTCAAAGCAGGATGCTCTGAAGGTCGACCTGATGGAGGCGCTCAAACGCAAACATAACAGCTAGAGATGCTACTGTTGTTTTCTTCTGTCTCTCTGTCTCTCTCTCTGCCTCATCCCTGCCATCTTTTCTCTGTTTCTTTATGTCTCTTCCTCCATGCCTGTTTCAGTGCTGCACTCTTGTTTATTTGTGGAAAAATAAAAAAGGAGAAATGCTTAGCTTTTTTTTTTTGCTTTTTTTTTTTTTGTCTGGTTGTTTTCATGCATCTCATCTGCCATGAAGCCATTCACTCACGCTCTGTTTGTCTTCTCCCCTCTTTTCTCTCTCTCTCTCTCTCTCTCTCTCTCTCTCTCTCTCTCTCTCTCTCTCTCTCCTCCCCCATGTTATGAATATGATAGTATTACCACGGTTAATGATAATCTCAAGGGTCACTCTAATAATAATCCCTGATGTTCTCACAGCTGATATGTCCTCAGTCGATTTGTAACGAGCGACTCTGGCCCTGCTCTTCCTCTGTGACGAGGACACAGACTGTGCAGTAGGTGGTGGAGGCTTGGCAGTGGTGTCATTATTATGTTCATAAAATTATATTCTTGCATCTATCTTCTTTTTTTTTCCTATGACACCCCCCCCCCCCCCCCACCCGACCCAAGCCCAAATATATTTGTATAGAATTAAAACTGTCAATGTATAACGAGTGGTTATTCTTCTGGGTGATATAAACGGTGCAAAGACGAGGGCGGCCTTTCTGTGTGAGCAAGAACGTTTTTACACTTTATTTCCACTCTGTCCACATGCATGAGAGCCTTTGTGGAGCTGCAGAGGGTGGAAATGAAAACTTCTCAAACATAGGGATGGACTGTTATTATCACCGGGTACACCCTCGTCATAATCAACTCCCCTCACACACACACGCTGTATAACATGACAGTTTGCTTCCCCTTTGTTCAGCCTGTTAACGTCTTCTCTATCCTCACCTATTATGTCTTTGTTGGGGGTCACAGTTTGTCTTGGTGTCACAGTGGAAACCTTTGTTTCCATTTTGGAGGGGAATCTTTGTTGTATTTTTTTTGTTTGTTTTTATTTTGTAAAGCTTATGACTCATATTGTATTAGAGCCTCCAGCAACAATAAAAATTGTAAAAAGCTACTTGCTTGTTTTAATTTCATTCCTTTGTATGAATGTGATGGTTGGGTGGCTGTGGCTCAGGTGGTACAGCGGTTGGAGGATCGATTTCACAGCTATTCCAGTCTACGTGTAAAATGTATCAAAGTGTCGTTGGGGACCCCAGATTGCCCCCAGTGTATCCATCGGAGTGTGTGTTCACCAACGTGAGATAAAGCGCGCGTGTGTGAGATTGAAAGTGTAGGTCTGCTAACAGGGGTAAAGTTAGCTTGATTGTTGCTAATGCAATCATTAATGAATATCGAGGAGCTATTAGCACTGATAGGCTAAAGGCATTTTGTGATTTTTGGTATGTAGCTTATAGTTGAAGTTGTATAACTTCATCTGCTAAAAATAATACCAAACTGTTTGAGTATTTATTGTAGCAGTGTCATTGTGTTTTTACAGCCTTGTCCTGTAAAAACATACAGTATCATCCTGTAAAATCGGATCTTGTGATGGCCTAAAATGGTTTAGCTTGTATAATTAGCACTCAAGTTTGAGTGCAATGTAGCATGAGTTGGATTCATATTCCTGATCCCAATCATTGTTTTAGCCCTCTGCCTGGATCTGCCTTTGATGCAAAGGAACGATGGATGCCCCCTTGAACAGGGACCTTGTCTCCGCCACACTTTCAAAAGTGACAGGTTTGTAGCCAATCACAGACCAGTCTAATTGTGTCAGCTCTTTGAAAGCTCACCACAGCTGAGTTTTGAATGAAGATCTCCAACATTTTGCTGCACACACTGAAGGATGTCATTGTCCTTACGACACCGAGCCTGTTAGTCACCATCTGTCCTGGTCGCTCAGGTACTTGTCCACCTCCACAGCATCAACATCCTGTCCCAGGATAGACATGGGTGTTCCGCCACCCTCTTCCTTCTGCAAAACAACAACCATCTCTTTAGTGTTGCTTACATTTAGATTTCTCTCAGACTAGCCAACAAAATCATCCCCTAGTGCTCTGTACTCCTCCTTTAGCCCATCGGTTATGCTTCCCACTACTACCCATCAACATAAGACAGAGGACTGCTCAGTCATCGCTTGCAGTGTCTCCCTCAATAGCAGCGGTCTGAAGATGGTGAATGCACTGTAGGAGAGCTTGGTCCTCACAGGACATTCACTTCTGGGAGTGAGCTCTGCATCATCCGCTGTCAGATTTGGTTGGTATGCAAATTGCAGAGAGATACGAAACCAAGACTTCACCACATGAGATGTCAGGGCAACTGGTCAACAGACATTAAAGTGTGATGGTGCCGTTCCCTTCGGAGCTGAAACAGGCATAATCTTTAGATTATGGAATTGGCCAGATTTAGTGTGCCATCTTTTGTAAACACTATTTTCGTTGCTGTTTGTCTACAAAAAGTCCAAAAGGGTCTTAGAAAAATAAAGCACTGACAACTGCATGGACTTTGTGCTGAGACACTTCCCATCATGCTGTCATTTCATTATTTATGCTGCTGTGTCAAAACGGATTTATTTATTTTTTTACATGTTCATTCACTGAAGCAACAAGCAGACATGAACATGAGCACTTTTGAGCGAGCTTGCAGGAGGATCCTCTCTTGGCTGTGTGGCTGCAGTTTGCCCAGCAGGTGTCAGGCGCACTCAGAACATCAGCGAAGCGCCGAGTTTCAGTCCAAAGTTGCGCCTTGCTGCTCCGCACCCAAACTGAATATTGTTATCATCGCTTTAGATTAATATGTGTTGCTTTGAATATTTGAGTAAATTGAAAAGTTCCTAACTTCTGGAGCCTATCTGCACGAATGCCTCTTGTGATTCGGGTGTTTCTACTGGTACTCGGATGTTGCTTTTACTGCTCTTTAAGTAAGAGCAGGTGAATGAAACCTTCGGGAAAACAAAGCACGGGAATTAGTGGATCTGAAGAAAACAGCCGCTAAACAAAGATGACTTGAATGTAGCTGAAATGTAATCCTCCTCTTTTTAACACGAGCCCGAGAATGCAACATATCTTGGGTTGAAACAAGGTCAGCCAAAACCCACAATTTAAGGAATTCCGACCGGTTAATGAGCCAAACCATTCCGGAGGTGAGTGGTGGGTATTGGGCGTGATCAAAACGGTTCTTCTTAGTCGTTATTAGTGAGTGCAGCATTAATACTATACTAATGAACTGAATGTTGTCTAATGAACTCCTTAATCCGACTCTGAATTGCTGCTGTTGTTCTGCGTTAATTAATGACGCTTATGGGAAGTTTCCATTTATCTCCAGTGGCAGGCTTTCTGTCAAGTCCTCAGACCCCTATAGAGCTTCTCTCTCCCTCTCTCTCTCTTTCTCTCACACACACAGGTTTATTATAATGAGGAGCCTGGAGACACTGGGGGGGAGCAGGAGCCATTTTTCTCATTGAAGCTGAGTTGCGCGGACGGAGCGGAGGTTTTGCTGCTGCTGCTGCTGCTGCTGTAGCCGGCGTGTGTGAGTGTGTGTGTGTGCGTTTGTGTGGATGTGAGAGCAGCTCCGGCCAAGGTTACTGCGGGTTAACCTCTTAAAAACGTCAGCCGGAGTGAGCGGAGAGGAGTGCGCCCGCTGAGAGCATGGCTCTTCTTCAACAAAGGGAAACTTACCGGTGGAAAGTTTAAAGAAATTAGGAGCCGCAGAATTCGCCGCACGGGCGCACAAACTGAGGAGCGATGCACTTCGTTAAATGGGATTTGTTGCTGTTACTCTGCTGTTGTAAACTGGTCACACTCATCCGCTGTTACGTTGTTCACATCGGTGAGGATGCCGGAGCGAGCGCGGTGGTGGCCGGCGCGGAGCGGGGCGCGCGGTGCACTCTGGATCAGGTGCTGGCTCCAAAATTCACCGAGGGGTTCCTGGAGACTGACGCGGCAGCGGGCATCGTGTTTGTTTCGGGCTCCATAAAGTGCCCCTCGCTGCGCTCAAACCCCTTCACCTTGTACACCGTGGAGGACTGCGCGGACTCCGGCTACAGGCACCTCCTCACCAGCCAGTACCAGGTGCATGTACACGGTAGGAACTGTTCAAACACGCGTAAAAGAAAACCTCAGTGGGACATGGAGGTCCTCACTTTGTTCAGTACCCACAGCCATCACAGCTTAGAGTGCCACCGAGCAGATTCTGCTCTATTCCCAGTGGGAGGTCTACTGCCTGGCCCTCCGATCCGCTGCAAAGTCACCAACAGCCGTGAGTTTTATTTCAACGAAGGGAACTTGTTTGTGTCTGAGAAGCTGTGCTGGAGGCAGGACGCTCTCCTGGAGCTGGACGTCCTCTGTGATGTACTCACAGGTAGTGGGCTGAATGTTCAAGTCAGTCCCATTTCCATCCACTGGCGTGTGGGAGAGGGCCCCTTTAGGCAGGGCTACATAGAGAAGCTGTTACAAAGGGCAGCTCAGTCTGATTCAGGGATTTTAAGCAGGAGGAGTAGAAGAAGCATCAACAGCAGCCCCCAGTTTCAGCCACCAATGTATCAAGTGTCTGTGGCAGAGAATAAGCCCGCCGGGACTCCTGTTGTTGTTTTGAAAGCAGTGGATGTGGATGAAGGCGAGGCAGGCAGGCTGGAGTATTTTATTGAAGCTCTCTTTGACAGCCGCTCGAACCATCTTTTTGCTGTGGACCCGTCCAGCGGTGCTGTGTCTACAGTAGAAGTGCTGGACCGGGAAACAAAAGACACCCATGTGTTTCGTGTGACCGCAGTGGACCACGGCACACCCCGGCGCACAGCCATGGCCACACTCACTATCACAGTCAGTGACACTAACGATCACAGCCCTGTGTTTGAGCAACAGGACTATAAGGAAAGTATCAGGGAGAACTTAGAAATAGGCTATGAGGTGTTAACAGTGAGGGCGACAGACGGAGATGCCCCCATTAATGGGAACATCCTATATAACATCCTCAACAATAATGGGTCCAATGATGTGTTTGAGATTGATTCCAGGTCTGGCGTAATTCGCACTAAGGGGCTGGTGGACAGAGAAGAGGTGGAAGCCTATATGCTGTTAGTTGAGGCGAATGACCAAGGTCGTGACCCCGGGCCCCGCAGCGCCACAGCTACTGTTCACATTGTGGTAGAAGATGATAACGATAACGCTCCTCAGTTCAGTGAAAAGCGTTACGTGGTCCAGGTGCCAGAGGACATGACCCCTAACACAGAGATCCTGCAGGTCACCGCAACAGATCAGGACAGAGGGAGCAATGCTGTCGTTCACTTCAGCATCATGAGCGGAAACACCCGCGGGCAGTTTTATATCGATGCTCAGACAGGTAAAATGGACCTGGTGAGCCACCTGGATTATGAGGCGAACAAAGAATACACGCTGAGAATCAGAGCTCAGGATGGGGGACGCCCACCGCTGTCCAACATCAGCGGCCTGGTTACGGTGCAGGTGCTGGATGTTAACGACAACGCCCCCATTTTTGTCAGCACGCCATTCCAGGCCACCGTGCTGGAAAATGTGCCGCTGGGTTACTCCATCATCCACATCCAGGCTGTCGATGCAGACTCTGGAGAAAACTCCAGGCTGGAGTATCGGCTCACTGAAACCACACCAAACTTCCCCTTCTCCATCAATAACAGCACGGGGTGGATTGTAGTCGCAGCCGAGCTGGACAGGGAGAGCGTGGACTTTTACAACTTCGGAGTGGAGGCACGTGATCACGGCTACCCCGTCATGTCATCTTCAGCCAGCATCAGCATGACGATCCTGGACGTCAACGACAACAACCCAGAGTTCACGCAGAAGGCGTATTACATGAGACTAAATGAAGACGCGGCCGTGGGGACCAGCGTGGTGACCGTGTCAGCTGTGGACCAGGACATCAACAGCGTGGTGACGTATCAGATCGCGAGTGGAAACACCCGCAACAGATTCTCCATCACGAGCCAGAGCGGGGGTGGGCTCATTACGCTGGCTTTGCCTCTGGACTACAAACTGGAACGCCAGTATGTCCTCACTGTCACGGCGAGCGACGGCACCCGCTTTGACACCGCCAAGGTGTTTGTTAACGTCACTGACGCCAACACACACCGGCCTGTGTTTCAGAGCTCACATTACACCGTCAGCATTAATGAGGACAAGCCCGTGGGCACCACCGTGGTCATCATCAGTGCCACAGATGAGGACACGGGCGATAACGCGCGCATCACCTACTTCATGGATGACAGCATCCCTCAGTTTGACATCGACCCCGACACGGGAGCTGTCACCACGCAGATGGAACTGGACTACGAGGACCAGGTTTCCTATACGCTGGCCATCACTGCGCGGGATAACGGCATCCCACAGAAATCTGACACCACCTACCTGGAGATACTTGTGAACGATGTGAACGACAACTCTCCCCGTTTCCTCAGAGATCACTACGTTGGTGCGATTATGGAAGACGTGCCCGTGTTCACCAGCGTGGTCCAGGTTTCTGCCACCGACAGAGACTCTGGCCTCAATGGCAGAGTTTTCTACACCTTCCAGGGTGGGGAGGATGGCGATGGAGACTTTATAATTGAATCCACCTCCGGCATTGTTCGCACTCTGCGCAGGCTTGACAGAGAAAATGTGCCCATTTACACCCTGCAGGCATTTGCAGTAGATAAAGGTATCCCTGCCCTGAAAACACCAGTAAACATTCAAGTAACAATCCTAGACGTGAATGACAACCCTCCTGTGTTCGAGAAAGACGAGTTTGACATTATGGTGGAGGAAAACAGCCCCATAGGCCTCGTGGTTGCACATATCTCAGCCACAGATCCAGATGAAGGCAGCAATGCACAGATTATGTATCAGATAGTGGAGGGAAACATCCCAGAGGTGTTTCAGCTGGATATCTTCTCCGGAGAGCTGACTGCTTTAATAGACCTGGACTATGAGTTGAGGTGTGAGTACATCATTGTGGTCCAGGCCACCTCTGCGCCTCTCGTGAGCCGAGCCACAGTCCACATCAAACTTGTGGACAAGAACGACAACGTGCCAGTCCTCAAAAACTTCCAGATCATCTTTAACAACTATGTGACCGACAAATCGAGCAGTTTTCCCACTGGAGTGATCGGACGCATCCCCGCATATGACCCGGACGTCTCCGATCAGCTGCACTACAGCTTTGACGTGGGAAACGAGCTGAAGCTGGTCCTCCTGAACCAAAGCACAGGAGAGATCCAGCTGAGCCAGGCCCTGGATAACAACCGGCCCCTGGAGGCCTCCATGAGGATCTCAGTGTCAGGTGAGATTGTTAGATAACTCTCTGTAATCCACCTCCACTCCACCCAGTGAATGAAAAAAAGCGCAGTAATGGGAGTGCAGGCTTACAGGGGTGTATTCTTACTGATTCTATTAACGCGTAGTGTCTCTTCATTTACATTTTCTCTCCATTTCACTGGGTAATGGAAGTGATGACGGCTTAAGTGTGTCTCTCTTGGCTTGAGTATTCCAGCGTGATTCTCCTGTAATAGAAATATTCATGAAGGAGGATTAATATTCATTGAAGCATATTTGTAATTCACTCCACTTTACAGGAAAAATCACTCAGGGTCATAAAAGTGCACTAAAGCATTTCCTTTCTTATTAATTGTTTAATTTGGCTGATTTAATGGGGGACTTCTGACACATGTATTTTAGTCCCCTGGTTATATACACAATCCTGGTTTAGCTCAGTCTATTGTCAAGATATAAATAGCTGTTTGTCTGAGTGAGTAGAGTCTCCAGTGGCAGACTGATCATGTCCCATAATTGCCCGTCATGCCCACTCATACAATGAAAGGCATAATTCAATAATGGTTCGTATCTGCAGCTTTATTTTGTTTGTTAGTTTGTTTTTGTTTTTTTGTTTGAATGAAGAGTTGATGTGTGTGTCAAGCCCTGTTCTTTTGTTCTAATCTGACAGAAAATGCTTACATTCAATAGCAGCCAGGATGGTGAAAACTGATAATCCTGGTTTGATGATGCTTTTGAATCACATAAAGTTCACATCGACGAAATTTGCTGATTTTTCTGTTCATGAATTGGGAAAGGAAATGTCACGCAGGTCTAAAATGAGCTCCAGACATTCTTCAGTTGTTCTCTTTTTCTTACTCTGCATGTCTTGAACTGTCTGTCTCCCCTGCACCGTTCATTTTGCGTGTCAGCACAAATTACAGAGTTTTATTTGCTCCTTTAATGAAACTGAACCTAAATTGCACCCAAAGAAAGTGTGTGGTTGTGTGTGGGTGGAGAGGGGCGATGGGAAGGAGGGGTGGTGACGGTGTTGTTTTTACCCTCTGTTGGAGCTTATTTGACGCAGTGTGATCTGCTGTAAACCTGCCTTCTCTTTGACCTTGGCACAAGCTAAGAGAGGGGGAAAGGAGCTGGGAACAGTATTAAGAGATTGGACATGAAGGTTAAAGATGAAAATAGCAATTTAACAGGAAAAGAGCAGATTAAAGCTGGCAGAAACCTTTGTGTTGGTCTTCTTTGATGGCAGCAGAAGTGTGCGTTCGCTGGCTGACGGGTGTTGCACGGACTGGTTAGCGTGGGTAGTCGTTTTGATAGATTTGAGCTGAGCTTCGACTCTCTGGAGAACAATGGTAAGCCGTCGATTAAGGGGCAGGCGCTTGAGCTCATACCAGGCTGTGGTTGGGGGTAACAGCTGTGACTCCACCAAAGACCAATTAGAGGCCGTGGTCCCCCCAGTGCGTCCAGCACCTGCTGGGGTTTATGTGTCAGCACCCCTGCAGGAGACAGAAGGAGATAGAGGAAGGCTGGAGGACAGAGGGGAGGTGAAGGAGTTTTTTGTGTGTATGTACAGTGAATACAAGTTGGAAAATACAGTGGTACTGTAAACCAGCAGAAAAGTCATTAGACAGGAGCTGCTGGAGGAGGAGATGGGGCAGAAATATGAGCTCCTTCTATAGATCCTGCTGACCCCAATTTTCAAAGGCTTTCCCCTCCAGGGACCTCCCAGGTCTTCCCATTATCTTTCTCTTTATGCTACTGTTTAAGAGGCCCCTTATGATGGACGATTTTTGATGGGCTCCTTTGTACGTTGTTGGACTGTGATTAACATCACTTCTGGGCACCGCTCTTCACACCGAAATAGATGTAATAGTTTAAATGTGGCAACACTTTGCTTTAAGTTTAAAGTGTTTCATATGCACCATCTTTGAGAAGGTAACCTTTAAATAATCCACACCATCCCCCCAAAGTTAGGTTTGGTAAAATAACCCGTTGCACTGAGTGTCGCTTCCACTCGGATTGTTGTTGAGTGATCTCAGATATAAAACAGTCTGTGACTTAAATGTCATAAATAACTGCTGAAGTGATCGTTGGATTTTGTCGATTTTGATATTGCCATACTGACTAAAATTCCTAACTTGTACTGTAGTTCAGCACAACAAAAAGTTTGAAAATACCTCCTTGTTGCACAGTTAAGCATTTAGGAAAACCACATGAAATATACAAAGTGTTGCAAACTGCACATACAGTTTTTGGTCTAGTTCTTAAAAATATAAACTGAGCAGTGTGATTCAAAGAACATTAAACGATCCCCCGTTGTGCTTTGCAGGTTAATTATTTACTGAATGAGTTTCGAGGAGCCCAACTATTAAATGAAAAAATGTGCAGTGTTTAACAATCTGGTTAGAAATGTATTGCAATGAGAAGGGCAGTGGCTGTTGCCGGGTCATCTGCCAGCGGGATGGTCAGGGCTTTGATCCCAGGCTCGTCCAGTCAGCACGGCCAAGTGTCCTTGATTAAGACACTGAACTCCAAATTACTCCCGATCAGAGTGTGAGTGTGTGTTTAGTGCCTGCTTTATGGGATAGAGTCTGTGTGAATGTGAGAATTGTAGTAGAAGTAGAAAAGTGCCGTGTAAGTACTAGTACATTTACCATTTAGCAATGACTCCTCACCACCATTCTGTGATGTGATATACACAGTTTAGAAATTACCTAAACTTTATTTTCTTACTGTTTTTGTAAAAAGATGTTTTCATATCAGACAACATACATGCCAGTACAGTATACATATGTATATGTAATAAATCACTATCAGACGACATTGGCCTTCTGATGCAGTGGTTAGCACTGTTTCCCCACAGCAAGCAGGCCCAGGCAGCAAATTCACCACCTGCCTTTCTGTGTGGAGTTTGCATGTTCTCCCTGTGTTTGCGTGGGTTCTCACCGGGTACCCCACTTCGTCCCACAGTCCAAAGACATGCAGTTAGTGGGGTTAGGTTAATTGATGACTCTAAATTGTCCATAGGTGTGATTGTGAATGGTTTTCTGTCTCTCTGTGTTACCCCTGCGTCAGACTGGCGACCTGTCCTTATGGCGGCTGGGATAGGCTCCAGCCTGCCCGCGACTCTGAGCTGGATAAGCGGAAGAGGATGGAAGGATGTAGTGTTTATAAAACTAAATGTTGAAACTAAACCACATTTAAAGTGATGTGGCCAAAATGAAACAGTATCTGTACATAGAGGTCATACACAGTAAACAGAAGGAGAAAGTGTTGAATTGGAAAGCTTGCCTCAGAAATGATTACCCGGGACGGGCTAATATCTGCTTTCATAGAGATGATCAAACTTTATCTTGCTAAGATTTGCTAAGATTTCTTCAGGTGGGTTTGATATGCCCGTGGATTTCTTTAAGATAATTAGTGAGGAAATACATGTTATCCAGCAGCAACAGTAGTCCCTCATTGCTATTCAAATTGGCACTACAATCACTCAGAGCCAATAAGCAGGTTCTTCACAATACATCTGACAATCACGTAGTCTGGGGATCTTACTGGCTGTGTGCACTTGCATAAATTAGTAATCATAACAGTTTAATTATGTTAGCCAGCGAAGGAACCAGATTTACAGCAGTGGTGTGCAGATATTTGAGCTTGTCTCATACTGAGTGGGTGAAAATAGACTCATAAACACAGAATCGGGATTATGTCTTTTGATTTCAGCTTTGAGGAAACTGTTGTTTTGCAACTCAGCGTTTGACAAAATGGAGACTTTTTTTTTCTTGCATGTTTTATATCATGTCGCTTCAGTGTTATGAAGAGAATTCCCATCACACTGCAGCATGAGACACAGGTTTTCATCCATGGGATTAGGCATTCTGCATCTGTATCCTTAGATCTGTCAGACTAGTGTTGACATACCCGGGGCCTCATCTACTGTTCCCAGGCAAGCGTGAGCCTGCATAAATAGGTGTTTGCATTTGATTGCAGAGATTGTTTCTCTGCTTTTCTTTCATCCGTAAAGCCCTGTTAATTTTCATATAGAAAGTGTAGCTAATCATTATCTCACACTGTTAAATGTGAGGTCCGCTCATTTGCCTGCATATTTGTTGCACTCTAAAGTGACTGGCACGGTTTAGCTTTATACTCCGCGAACTGCTAGAACATAGTACCCACCTCATCCCCAGTGTGACACCAGGACACTTTGTCCCTTTTAATCATATTCTGACTCCGAGCCAACACCTTGCCCCCACTTTGAAAGCGTGAGTGCTAAAATTTAACAGACAAACACGCCTCCACCACTAAAGACGGCAGAGCGATTCAGCTCACATCACACTGCGGGTTGTGCAGGCGCTCAAGTTACATGGTGGACAGCGGGTATTGTCTCTGTCTGGTCACTGTATGGAGGGAACACCCTTTTAACTTTCAAGTGTGAGTCTGAAGTGGCTGCGGATGCTGCAAGGTTAAGTTGCTACTCTGTCAAATGTGTGTTCGAGCCAAAGCCGCTGGCATTAAGCCCGACCAACTGGGGAAAGCGACAAATATGCTCAAATGAGTCAAGATTTTGTCTTTTTTTCTCAAAAGATAATTTGGCACATAAGATATCCAGACGCTTGAATTCCATGTTGGCTTTTTTATTTTTGTCAGATAAAACTACAGGGCAGGAATTTTAATGGTGGGGACTCTGCTGCACCAAGTGCCATGTATATAACAGCCAACTCATTCACAGTCTGTGTAATTTCATTAGGATCTATTAAACCTTTAAGCTGTCTGCGGTTGGACTTTCTCGAGGGGATTGTCTTCTGTTACACTAGCCCATCAAGCTGCACATATCTGGTATATTTCTGTGTGTGTGTGTGGGCCTCAACAGCTGGACCGCCCTGATTACTTTTCTCCACACTCTCATATAATTAGTAGAGCCTGTGCTCTTTATGTTTGATAAATTTCGGTTTTCCTCTTGCTCTCGATTCGCAGGAATCAAAGTCGCTGCTTCCGAAGCTCGAGTCATCTGTAACGCCTAACTCCTTCCATTCTTCCTGCCTCCCTCCCTGGATGGCGTTAGTCACACTCGCAGGCTTGCGTGGAATGTTTGTAGCACTGTTTCTTTTCTTTTTTTATCCCGTTAACATCACCTATCACCTTGATCCTGTTTCTCTTTCCCTCTTTTTGTTTGCCTGTCACCATTTCCCATTTTTCTCCTATCTGCCCGGGTCTATGGCTCTCACCCCTGCAACCTCCACTGTTCCCTCCCATCATTTCGAGCTCCTCCACCCTCCCTCTTTATCCCCGTCCTCCCCTTCCTCTCCCTCCCTCCTTTGACTGTTGTCCCCCCCTCCTCCCCTTCTCTCTCTCCCCTGTGAAAGGAAGAATGCCTAAGAGAAATGCTTTGTTAAGCACACAGTTGTCATGGTGAACCCAGCAATGCCTGAGAAATTCCTTGTGGGTGGGGATGAGGGGGTAAGGCCTCTTTTGTGGAGCAAAGATAGGGGGGGAGGGGAGACCCATAAAGTTCTAAAGAGCAACTGTCCGCATCTCCGTTTTTCCAGTGAAGCATGTAACGCTCTCTGTGGACCTGTAATGCTGCGGGACACACTGACCTGTCCTGCCGGCTGCTTTCATTTTAACAGGACACGAAGAGAGTCGGCCGACACCTGACTGCAGATATAAAGTTTCCATCCACTGTGTTTTTGAACGCTAAAGTGCATGTGAGACTTCAGAGGCACTCTGTTTTGAAAGCACCAGAGAGTTTTAAGCACATGGACATTTGATAGTGTCCTCTTTAAGCTCTTTGATTTGTGACACAGATGCACTCAGAGGGTCTCCGATTTCTTGCCGCCCACATGTTTCTTGGCAGCAAAACATCCTCCCGTGGGCCTCGCTGCTGCACGCTTGGTTGCGCTGAAGGTCCAGAGGTGGTGAGGTAGTGCAGAGTGAAGGTGCGGGTGAGATTGGGGTGGAGGGGCGGGTGAATGACATCATCTATGTGTTTGGAGGGGAAATCATGTTTGGGATTAAGGCCGGTGCATCACTGGGGCGAGGCCTTGCGGTGCTTGCATATATCGTAGCATTGTCCTGCATTGTCCTCGAGATCCCAGCAGACAATCGGAGTGGGCTCTGTCTGCTGCTGCCCCCACCGCCCCCACCCCTCTAACCTCCTTGTGCCTTTGTGTCCACTTGTTTGCGCCAGTCCTGTCCGCTACGGGAGAGTCTCACCAGACCTGCTGTTCCTTCATGTATTACACGGTTTGCAGTTTAGTCTGTTGCAGAAAGCTTTTGGTGAATCACCAAGAAAACAAACAAACAAACAAAAACAACAACACATAAATCTCAAGTACAGTGAGTCCTTATCAGACGTACTTGCTACAGGAACGATAGTGGAGCGCACAACTAACTCCACATAAAAAATGTGAAAAATGATCCGATATGTTGGCTCACCAAATATCCTTATCCGTCTTAAACACCTTATATCGGTCGGGCTATAGCGAATGCATATGGTAGTGACCTGTTCAGGGCATACTATGCCTCCAGTCATATGACAGCTGGAGTAAAAGCCCACTGTGACCATGAATTGGATAAGTAGAAGAAAATGGATGGATAAATGTAGCTGTTCAAATGGATACAAGTAATAGTTAAAGGGTTGAAAAAGGTGAATTTGAAATGGTAAACCGTCTAAATCTACAGCTGGTGGATGAAATGCAAATTTGTCCAAAAACAACATAAGCGACAGTTAAACTGTGTGAAAAACTTTGAAAGTTTATCTCTCTATGCTGTCAGGGTGCATCAGGGCCGGGAAGCACAGCTCTCCAACAACAACAGCATTGACAACAACAACACACAGAGTACTTTCTTGTCTCCTGTGCAGTGACGATAACACCAGAGCTCCACCCGAGTCCAGAAATCACTACGAGAAAAGACGTTTCTCACACTGTGAACGTGACAGATTATGTTTATTCAACAGCCTGTTGCCTTTACGCTACATTGCACTCATTTAGTACTGAACCAGGCCGAGATTTCACAGTGACCTGGTTTCATATGCTTCAGCTCTGCAGTTCAACCTGTCAACACAGGACCGTTAGACACGAGGGTACGAAGTGCGACTGGTAGAGGTGGTGAACCCTGGAGTGCAGAATTTTAAGAGGTTTCATTGCTGACTGAATTATATTAAGACAGACTGAAGGTGGGGAGCTAACTACACAGATGGTGTCATCCTGAGTTAGCTGAAATGGTGTGTTTACACTTTCACAGTCTGGTGGCATTTGAATGAATGAATAACTATTTTTAGAGTTCACTTAGATGTTTTTTTTTTTCTTTTTTACTTTTAGCACATTTCCTGATTTGGACTGAATGTTTTCCACATCGTCTTCTAAAAATATCTCACCTGTCACAGTGTGCAAAGTTTTTTTTGTTTTTTTAATTTAAAGCAGAGCTATCAAAGACAGAAACCGGCTCTGTTTTGCTGACTCCTGCTTCAAAGCAGTTGGATGACAGTTGTTACTTTGCTGTTGGATGCTCAGGATCCAACATCATTCGCTGTTGGTATGTTTGAGTAGCGGCCTCCTGCTTGGTCACGTCTCTGCATGCTAATGTCTCTTTACTGTTGCGCTGACATTGGTTTTTCTTTGATATGTAAATGTTCCGATTCGAGGAGCTCGAATTCTTTTCTGTGACTCTGAAGCCGCTTCGCTGTAGAGGAAAGGAAATCTGTGGGCTGTCCTCTCGTTGCAGGTTTTCAGAAACAGCAGAAAAGTGTCATCAGGGGATGCTCTGGCAGGGTCCACAAATGAGTACTGATGGCCTCTCTCCAGCCAAGTCAGCTTTCCTCTGGAATGGAGAAATCAAGAGAGGGATTTACTCCGACTCCCCAGGATTGAAATCCTTGGGTTGACATTGAGCTACACAAGCAGTTTTCATTATTGACTTCACGGGCGGTGGAGGAAATGTGTTGTTGTGGTGTGGTTATCATTACAGCTGGTCTCTTTCTATTTAAACCTAATTGCTCTGCAGAAAACAATAAAAACAAAATTTATTTAACTTGTATTTTCTTAATGAAACGGTGTCAAATCACATAAATAAACTTGCTCACGGGTACTTCTGATGCTCGCTGTATTTTTTGCTGCTTGACGTAATGGCTCTAACACTGCTCAGATACAGATCGCAGTAAATCTGCTGCGTAGGAGTTTTCAGCGTGCCGGCCGTTCCCTCCCGCGTGCGAGAGCTGCAAGTGGGCTTTCTGTTAAAGCACGAGCTGTTTGTGTTCAGTTGTGTTGTTTTTCCCAACAATGCACTTGAGGTGAGAAGGGCTATACAAAAACCAAGCGCACATTTGCTTCTGTCGCCTGTCACCGTCTGTAAGGCTTTGAGCTGCAGTTGTTCAAATATGTTTCTCTTGATTAGAGAAGCTCTCCCTGCTTTTCTCTCCAGGCTGTTACTTCCTCAGCTGTGTTGACTTCGAAGACAGCAATATAAATGTATGATGATAGCGGATAGTGTCGCTCAATGCACACAAATCATCCCACAACATTAAAACCACCTGCTTTTTGTCGCTGGGGCATGGCTACAGTTGCTTGGTGGGAGTTTAGAGAATTGGGCTTGTGCCGCCGCTCGATGATGCTCGACGCCATGAGGTTAATATTAAAGACACCAAGATTTCTCAGTGCAAGCGAAATGTTAGGAGTCAGTACATTTGAAGCTCTATTAAGAAATCTACTGTATATATTTGCAGGCTTAACAATTTTGAGAACAAGATCACTGTGGGCTTAACGGATATAAGGTTTGGCACCACGTGCAGTCAGTGTTTATTGTGGAGACACTGGCGTGGTTGTCTGTTCATGGGAAACTGATTTAGGTGTATTTTTTAAATTTCTTCTTCTCTTCTTTTTGTGTTATGTGACTTGTTTTGCTTCTATGGAGTATGAGTCTGGAATAATTAAGGATTGATTGATTGATTGATCAGATTGAGATCTGGCAGTGTGGAGGTTGCTGCTGCTGCTGCCCTGAGGGGGTGTGTTTTGTCTGCAGCAATAATTAGCTGGTTGGTACGTATCAAAGTAACCTCCACATGGATGTCAGGGCCTAAGGTTTCCCAACAGAACATTGCACTGCACTGCACTGCAATGATCACAGCTTATCATGTCACCTGTTCAGACAAGCAGACAAATTATTAGTAAGTAAATCTCAACAGATGAGTTTAAGCTGCTTTTAAAGGATGTCAAAGAGTCAAAGGTGTGAAAAGAGCACGGTAAGCTGTTTTGGAGTTTAGGCTTGTAAGGAACAATCCACCTTATGTTTCAGACAGAATTATATTGATCAGCTGTTTTAAATAGCTCACTACACTAAGATCAGCTGTAAGTTGTGTCATTACAAAGTGGAAGCATTTAGAAACAAAAACAAATTGCAGTTAAAGAGCAGGGTCTCTGAGTCACCAATGCTCTGTTGACACAGTAACTGCAGAGCTCCAGACCTCCCCTGGCACTAACATCAGCACAAAGACTGTGCGCTGGGAGCTTCACGGCATGGGTGTCCAAGGCCAAGCAGCTCCTGGCAGCGTAATATATAGGTGGCCCAGTATGTTTTTCCACATTGTGCATATAAATGGATCCATTCAAATATGTTAAACCTTCTCATAGAAGTGTGTTTGGCAGTAAAATCAAAAATATGCGTTTAGATTTCATTTGACAAAAGCAGATGAAATATAGACAGAAAACAGGAAGAAGCAAAAAGTATTGTTTAGTCTAAAGTAAATATAAAAGGCCAAACAACGTGTCTAAAGAGCAGGAATTGACACATTATGTATCACCTTTGACTACGATGACCTGGATGACTGAGAACCTTCACAGACATTATGTATCATCTGTATAATTTCCATAAAATGCAAAGTTCTTTATTCTGAAGCTCTAACATCAGATGTTATATATGTTTGAATAAAAAATACAATTCAGAGATTTAGGGATTATTGGTGAGTGTTAAGACGCTTTTGAAGCGATTGATAGGGTACAATTTAGAAAAAAAATCTTCTGAAAATTCTCCAAGTCTTGTCGATTGTCAGTTTTAAGTTTTTAAGCTGGTGGGTCTTTGTGGGGGAACCTGTGGAGTGTTGGACTCAGTGTTAAAAAATCTTAGCTGTGGCTCTGTGCAACCTCCCTGTGGTGTGACTGAGCCTTTGGTCTTTCCTGAGAAGCTTTTCTCAATTTCTGATGAGTGGATGATGATGTGAGCTGCTGCTGGTGGGTGGAAGCCTGGCAGGATTTGTTAGAGCATTTTATGCAGAGGGGTTGTGGTACTGGTAGTGGTGGGGGTGGTGGGATGTCAGCCTCAGCCTTTGCTTGTCTAAAAGGGATCAGTAAAGGAGGGGAGTGAGGAGGGGTTAGGGGTAATGGGATGAAAAAGCTACCCCTCTGTGCAATGCCTCACTTCCACCTACTAACCAGCCAACAGTCTCCATTCAGACCGCAGCTGAGTGTGCTTCACCTTTCAGCCCTGCTTAATTCAAACAGGCCACATTTTATTGCGCCCCATTTTGATCAAAAGAACCCGAGAGTCCTGCTTCTGAATTAAATGAACACCAAACTGAGTCCTCTTAGCTTTAATTAAGGAGGAACTGGATAAGCTTGATCTAATAGATATTAGGCAATTTTAAAGTCTGCCAGGGAACTGGGCCGCAGTGCTCCGTCACCACCACGACAGACTTTTTGTTCACTCAGTTTCAACTCAGCCCACACGAGTACTTACCAGTGTCTGTCCAAGACTGATTTGAGCGTTTCTTTTTAATTGGAAGAAGTTGATAGAAGCTCAGCTTGCTCACTGGTATGAAGGTGGGTATTAAGCCTGTTGTCGTGCTGGGCTTTAGTCTCTTCCTGTGTGTTCAAATTAAGTTGCTTCCCAAGGAAACAATGATCAAAAAGAAGAAAAACAAAAACCTCCATAAAATTGTTAAAAGGAGTTTGTGTGGTTTAATTTTTATTAATTACCTTCCATGAAAATTGCTTCAATTTGAATGTAAGTTGTTAAGTCAAAATTCAGCACAACACAAGTCGTCTTCTGTAACCTCAAACTTGTTTTCATACCGACAGGTCGCAGCACCTGTAAAGTTTAGCCACAGACTGACAAACAGGCCATAAATGTGTCTCAAAGTAGCGACGCGAGTGAGCCGCTACAAGAAGAACAAGTTAATTGTGAATGAATCAGGGTCCCAAACACACATGCAGAGTTCAAGTAATTAGTCTGTGTGATTAAAAGCAGCTCCAGGGGAAGAGTATTTAATTTAAATTAAATGAGTGTGTGTCCCTGTTATTTTTGGCCCGACAGAGCCTGCGGTCTCTGTGGTTTGTTTGATTGACTGTGCGGTATGAACATCTTGCCTTTCTGTGACCTTGTGTGGACACAACTGTAAGGTGTTGGTTAATCATACATAAATGTAATACTTCTGACAGTAGTTTCACACTACAGTAAGCTTGTTAATATTATACTACTACTTAGTGAAGAACCCTTGGAGTGGAGCTGCTTTCACTGAGTTTCACTAGACTTAAAGTTTATATTCAGATAAAACTTGTCATTGTAACTGACCCTAAAAACCTCAGAAACATGGTGTCTAACCAGATGCTTACTCTGGCATTACCTTGGTGTCTGGTAACACTGTGAGGAATCTTGGAGCCATTTTATGGCCTTCAATGTGCATATTACACTCATATGTCGGACCACTGTCTTTAATCTGCACAATATCTCTAAAAATAGAAGCATCCTATCTCAGAGTGTCTCAGAGTGAGTAATAGATGCTGATGATGTATTACTCATGCATTAACTACTTCTAGGCTGGACTATTCAGTATTATCAGGATTTTGATTAGTCCTGTTGTGATAAAGCTTGTAGTTAGGGCTGGATCAGGATCACGTGACCCTGAACTCTCCCTTAGTTATGCTGCTACAGATTTCAGCTGCTTTTTAATTTTTCTCTACTTTCTTCCGTCCTGGTTTCTTCCTGCAAAAAGGGAGTTTTTCCATCCCACTGTCACATAGTGCTTGTTCATAGGTGGTCACGTGATTGCTGGGGTTTTCTCTGAGCGGTTGTGGTGCAGTGAAAGAGGGGGTCATCTACCACGGTTGGTGGATTGATCCCCTGCTCCTTTAGTCTGCATGTCAAAGAATCCTTAAGCGTGATACTGAACACGTCGGCCCTGTTGTATCCATCAGGCATTAAGACATCAAGGTTAGTGCAGATATGTCAGTAGCAATAAGACAGACATGAACATGGACCTTCTGAGACGTTTTGTACAGAATATAACTGATCGGTATTATGTAATATTTATTTCTGATTAATATGCTTTTGATTTTCTCTTGGTATTTCTTTTGATTTTTTTTTATTTATATCTTTCCTCAAGTATGCAAATAAGAAAAACAAACCTGTAAGTTTGCAGAGCGACTCGCAGGTCGGAGCTGTAAAGGCTGCGAACTGCAAACACATTTGCAGGCCTTATCCCTCCGAAGTGATTTTTAATTTATGCTCTTCCTGCTGATCTTAGAAATGGGACCCAGGTTTTGTGCTCTTTGATGTACTGAGTACTCGGTGCATGCTGCACATACTGTAGTGCGTTTCTTCTGAACAACTAAGACAGGCTCTGCTCAACCTCATTACCTTCTTACCCGGAGATTCCCCCCCCCCAACATGACACAGTTCTGCAGCGAAACACACAGCCCCCTCTGAAGCAGCATCAACCTCTCCCGGTCACAGATTAAATGCTGTTGTGCTTGAGTGAGATGTTCTTTGGGTGCTATCATTAGACATGTGATGAATGGCTGTTTGAGTGCCATTGTTTATCAGCTCTCCACTGTCATTATGATAAATGCTATTTTTATAGTAGGTCTAATGCGTTTCCCATCCCCACTGTAACAGGAGGTGTTGTCATTGGCTCAGTGTTTAACCAGCACATTAGTGTTTAATGTGTGTGTGACATCTGCTAAAGTTGCTCTGAGCAAGAGCGAGCAACACCGACAGTGCTGACATAATATAAATAATGTCCATATTTCAGACAGTACTAACTATAAAAAGATCTAGCATGCTAAACTTGGCATGCTAATTTTAGCATTTTAGTATGCTAACATTTGCTAATTAGCACCAAACACAAAGTACAGCTGAGGCTGCTGGAAATATCATGAGTTTAGCATGCATTTATTAATAACTTACAGCCCTTTTTTTAACTTGGTGAAAAGGCTAAAATTATTAAACTTGGATGGCATAACTTTGCAGATCAGGTAAAGGTTCACAGACTTAACTGAGGTAATGACGGGTTTGGTACACAGGAAGAGCAGAGAAAGGAAAAAATCCGGAAACAGAACTGTGAAAGAAATCCGGGTGGAACAGGTAATCACACAGGAAAGAGGCACAAGAGGGCAGGGAAAGAGCAACAAAATAAAATCCACAAAAAATGAGAAATATACAGTGATTGAGACATTTCAGTTAAGACTCTAAATGGTGCTCGAGGAACGTTTCTGGGAAATTTGAATGTGCATACTCGAGTAAACAGAAATCCAAGTTTCAGGTGTTTCAGCCTTAACCATATTTTTGGAGCAACCAGCCGATTAACATTGCTGCACTAAAAAATATAACCAAAAATCTTCTAAGGACATTCAAGTATCCTTAGAATCTTACAATCTTGTGTACAGTTAAATGTAAGGTTAGGAAGAAGTCCACAGATTTCAGTAGGTGTGTGTTCATGTTGTCAGTAGCCCCTTGGTATTACACCTGGGGCTAGTGACAACCTGCAGGAGCTGCTCAGCCATGGAAACCCATGCCACGAAGCTCCTGGTGCACAGTTTCTGTGCTGATGTTAATGCCAGAGGACGTTTGGAGCTCTGCAGTCATTCAGTCAGCAGAGTGTTGGAGACTTTCATGCGCATTGAGCCTCAACACTTGGCGACCCCACTCTTTAACTTTACATTGTCTAAGACTGCATCCACACTAGCCCGGATAGACTTGAAAAATGGCGTTTTCGTCTGAAAACGCTCCCCGTCCACACTAGCATTTTCAGTCATTTTCATAGAGTTGTGCGTCCACATTGAAACGGCCGAAAACGCTTACGTAACAGTACTGCACATGCGTGAAGCGCAAGAAGATTCGGCCTGACTCATTTCTGTCTGCCATTTATTTACTTTCCAGCTTGTTGAAACGTCGCAGCAAAAGGAAAAACGCCGAGTTTTTTAAATGGACTGACAATGAGGTGGAGTTGTTGCTGCGAGTAACACAAAAGTCCAAATTGCCAAAGCGAGTGAGAATTAAATAACTTGAAGAAAAGCATGTGGAGCATGTACAAACTAATATTAATCCTTAATAGGGCTGTCAAAATCGAGAGCAAACAAAGCAACTGCTGTATAAAACCCTCCGTTTAATTGTTTAATTGGTCACATGACTGCATCACATGACTAAAATGCGTCGTTTTCGAAAGTCTGCGTTTTCAAGTGTCCACACTGCGACGGGACAGCTCAGTTTTGAAATCTATTCACTTTCGCGAGCGTTTTCAAAACGCTGCGTTTTTCCTTGGGGAAAACGGCGTCTCAGTGTGGACGGGAGGCCAAAACGGAGAGAAAACGACGCGTTTTCAAAATGAAAACGCATTAGGGTGGATGTAGCCTAAGTTGCTGTGTTTTCTAAACACTTCCACTTTGCAGTAATACCGCTTATAGCTGGTGGAGGAATATCTAGGTGGGAAGAAATTTTATGAACTGATTTGTTTACTTTACTGTACCGTACTCAAATTTGGTGAGCTCTTGCAAATGACTGATTCTTTCACAAATGTTTGTAAAGGCAGACGGCATGGCTAGGTGTTGGATTAAATGATATGTATGTAGGTTTAAGGCCTGGCTTAAACTTCAGTGTCTGTTCTTCTTGGCTATATATTTAATGTAACACCACAGTATATTGGTTAATCTCACACTATCATGAGAACAGTAAAACATATGATTTTATATGTAGTGTTCTCATTATGGTAAAGCACTTCAGCTAAACTGCTTGCTAAGCCCTTCGTTTTCATTGGCTCAGCGTTTAACCAGCACATTAGTGTTTAACACACGAATATGTTTGTGACGTCTGCTAAAGAGCAAGAGTAACACGGACAGTGCTGACATAAAAAAGCCACTTCCTGGTTTTCGTTAATTAGCTTTTGTCTCTCTGCTAGCTTTTAGCCGTCTGAAGGTGAAACCTGCTGTGTCTTTTTCTTTCGAGAGGTTTGTGTTCCTTGAGTGAGATGCAGCTAGTCTTGTTTTTTTTGTTTTCTTTTTGTTATCCCATCTCACCTTAAAATTCAAAATAACATCTTCCAGCATACAGAGAGGAGGGTAAATAGCTGATAAACTGTCACTTCACAGTTCAGGGGGACTCAGAGGGCCTGGGTTAGTGTCACAGTGCTGGGTGATGTCTCTGTCCTCTCAGTAACTTGGTCACACAGTCTTTCTGATCTTTATCCACCATGACTTTGTTGACATTTTCTGGGATTCAGCTGGGAGATTTGATGGCAACTTTGTGGTCTAATTAGACCAGTCTCACTGATTTGTTCTCTCTCTCGCTCTTTGTCCTGACCTTTCTCTCAGTCTTAGCCACTAAGACCCAGAGAAAGCTTTAAAAAGAAATCCATATAGTCTGGTTTGAGTATATATTTCCTTATATCAAGCACTTCATTGTAAAGATTCTTTGTGTCCATATAATTCATGCCAATGAATTATTTGATTTTCCTTACCGCTAAAGCCAGGCTTTGTTGATATTTCAGAAATGCAAAGCTGAGCATTTCTCCTGTGCGACATCCTGGCTGATAATTTATGTTCTTGGCTTGGAGGCCTCAACCTACAGTCAAACGAGGCCCATCTGCATCTCTGAGAGACCTCTCTGTAAATCATAATGAGACAACCTGTTTACATTCGTCTCTTTATTACTGGAAATGTATTTGGCTCTGATGACATGCTGGATTTTACGTTAGAAAAGGTGAGTCATGACCTTCAGAGTGCTGTGTTTACAATACAGACGATTCAGCTTTTATCAGACAGTGCCTGTGCTTGTCTCACTCTCAACTTAAAAGCAATAAATGCGTCAAAATCTGTGCACGTATTAAATTGTAAATGCAAAATGTCTTGCTGTTGACTAATGACTAAACTAACCATCTCGCCTCTGCTTGTATTGACGTATAGCTCGCCACCACCCACCCACAAACACACACAGACACAGACACACACACACGCACATATATATATATATATATATATATATATATATATATATATATACATATATACATATATACATACATACATACATACATACATACATACATACATATATATATATATATATACACATATATATATATATATATATATATATACACATATATATACATACATATATATATATATACACATATATATACATACATATATATATATATACATATATATATATGTATATATATATATATATATACATATATATATACATATATATATACATATATATACATACATATATATATATATACATATATATATGTATATATGTATATATATATACATATATATATACATATATATATATACATATATATATACATACATATATATATATATATACATATATATATATACATACATATATATATATATATATACATACATACATATATATATATATATATATATATATATATATATATATATATATATATATATATATATATATATATATATATATATATATATATATATATATATATATATATATATATATATATATATAACACACACAATGCTGTACACAGCCTTGGCAGTGCTGCAGCCACAGTGTGTGTTTAATCTTTTCCCTGGCGCCACTTCCTAGCTGAGAGCATTCCTGGCACCCAGAGGCCCAGAGGGGTTGGAGTTGTGGGCTGAAAGCAGTGTCACACTTCAGAGCTGGCAACTTGTCTCGTTACCAACTAAGCATCTCTCTTTTCCTCCTTTTCTGGCCCAAAATGCTTCGCTTGCCCTCCGTTCCTTCAGCGAAGTATCCTTCCATGGAGAATGACCTCTTTGAAGGATGGTCTGGTTCCTTTCAGAGGAGATTCTCCTCGCGCTCAGTTTCCCAGCGCTGCGTCTACCTCTGGAGCGCTGCCCGAGTCCCCCATCCAAGAATGTGAATTGGCAGAGGACATAATTAAGGCGATGTCTCTCCTCATACATGGTCTAACCTTTAAGAGCCCCGGTTCACTGAGAGCTGTGTTGTTCTGGCTACTGTTGCTGCAGAGTATCAGTTAATATACGACTTGAATAGATGAAATGGGTTGTTGTTTTCTAATTTAGTTTTCTAATAGAAAGTGTGTCTACAGTTTGCAAAAAGCACTGCGTTACGTTAAAGTTTTACTACTACTTTATTTAGTAGTAGTAAAACGCTCTGCCGCAGCAGCATGCAAGAAACAAAGCCCAAACAGGGTATTTCTTTAGTAGTAAGCAGATGAAGATTCACATACCTAAATTCGTCCACATAATCATAAAGTCTTTATATTTTCCACGGTGGGGAAAAAATGGAAAATGAAATATTTCAATTTAGTCTGTGGAAATATGTTTCTAATGTACTGTATGTTTCACTTGGAAAATAATCAAGATGTTATCAGATAAGCTATCAGAAAGTAATTTCAGAGACAAATCGTAGCAGACTGTCACTAAAATCACTGGTTTAAGCCCTGAATACACTGAAATAACAGGTCGATTATCCTGTGAAACCTCATATTTTTCTTTTCCAGCCACCAGGTCCTAAATTCTAAAGTCTTTAAACAGTGGTTCATGACAATAATCATGAGTGTGACACATAATGAAAACAGTAACTTTGTAGCTTCTGCTGTAAATTTTTTTTTTTTCTAAAAGAAGATAGAGCATCATCTGCCTTTGTCTTCTCTTTGTCACCTTCTAGACTCTTATCTGCAAACATTTCCTTGTGTACACAGGTGTGTGTGTGTGTGTGTGTGTGTGTGTGTGTGTGTTTACAGTAGAGTGTGAATTAGGAGCGACCCTCCTTGTTTTTGGTCTTTGATTTATTCCCTGCACTTCCTCTGCTAAGGCCCTGTATTATTACAGTGCTGGAAGCGCTTGAGTGAAAACTGAAGGATTAAAGCCGTGTCAAACATGCTTCTCTGTCTCACTTCCTCTATGAGCCCCCCTCTCCACTCGTCCCCATCCCACCCTCCTCTTCTTCCTCTTCTCCTCCCCCTTCCCCCCTCCCCTTGGCACTTTGTGTTTAAACTTGTCTGGTGCCAAAACAGGGATCTGGTAACTTTGAGCAGTGCTGTTTGTGTGAGTCCTGCTCACAGGTTCTGCTCTCTGGCCGGCGTCCAGACACCCCAAACAAAGCGTCCCATTGATTGTTTTGGAGGGAGAGGCCGAGGCTTGTTTTAGTGACACATTTGATTTGATTAAGCCCGCTTTGTGTTTGCTCTCGAGGCTACAGAAACCCGCGGGCCGGCTAGATAGACAAAATGATAGTGGTCTCTCGCCGTGACCTCAAAGTAAGCCTGTGTAGCTTTTTAAAGGCGGATTGATGTAAGCTTCCTCTTGGAAAATAATAATGTTTCAATAGACTGGTTCAAAATAATCAAATACAGATTATGGTGTTATTCTGCGATTACGGTGGCTGCAGTAGTGGCATTTCAGCAAAAGCCACTTAGGATTAATTAAGACACATGAACTTTTGCATCAGCCTTATTCTGACATTTTGCTATAAATGCCTAGAATAGAAATGATTGTACATGCTTCTTTCACTGCTGCTGTTGATTTTTGAGCATTTTTAAATAATTTGTTGGCATAAAAAGGGAAAAAGAGAATGTTTGTACAGCTCAAAGTGTTTGAACATTGTCAAAGTGTTTTGGCAATTTATATTTATGATGACGATAAAGCAAGAGATGTGCCCTGTACATTTAAACTGGTCCTAAATGTTAGGAGAACATTTAGCAGAAATGAATTAGGTTTTCAACAATGCAGTGCAAACTGTTTGTTGTGTAACTGTATGCTGGCTTTGGCCCTTTGTCACTGGGCAGAGAGCCAAATGATCCAGGTTAGGAAGTACATTTGTGTTAGACTGTTTCTATCGACTGGATTTAGAGCAACATTGAAGCTGTAACAGACCAAAAAAAAAGGTTTTGTGCTTGTTAGCCACGCACTGGACTTCCCTGTGTGCTCCTTACTCACATCGAGGCTGTTTTCATTATAATTTTACTCCTCAGTGAGCAGTGCTCCAACTCGTACTGTTCGACTTCCAGCTCATACTTGCTGATGAGCATTTTTACTTTATTGTAAATGGGCTCACAGTGGGGGGGAAATAACCCAAAAATATCAGCTCAGCAAAGTCATAAGTCAGTGCAAATGTTGGCCTGATATGATGCAACATAATGTCTACATTAGAAAGTGGACTCTTTAGTAAAGACCTAACACACAAATTCATGCAGTGTACAGTCAAGACATCATGTACAACAGCAGGAGTAAAACAACACTGGATTCAGAGCTGAACATTTGAAGTGTACTGATAATTAAACGCTACCAGGATCTGGTTTTAAAAACAAGAGATCCGCTGAGCTGAGAATTGCTGAAAGTGGTGAATTTGAGACTCGAGGCTTTCAGCGTGGCATGTATAATGAAGTAGCATCTCTGCTTCCGGACAAAGAAAGCAAAGAGTGAGCTGTGAATACAGGCGTGAAATTGCTGATTAGAAAGTTGGAATGTATTGAAAGAAAACATACACTTGTTCTCTCTTAGCCTGGCATTCATTTCTTATCTACTCTAGCACAAAACAAGAAAAACACCCGTCTGAGCCAAGAACAAGTAAAAAGGTGTTATTATTATAATATTTATCAAAACACCAATTTGTACATTATTGTGGCTACTGTCTTTGCTTTATACCACCATCCTTAGCATTAGGAAAGATGCTGCTACACTGTGTGGAACAGCTGTGTAAAGCCACCACCATTCACCTCCATGTACCGTCATCTGTCCTGCTGTTACAGCTGCTCTGTGTGTTGGCGAGACTCAAGTTTAGATTATTATAATATACTTTGGAGGATAAAAACATCCTGTTATTTCAATTACATTATGATGGCGTTGCATATTTTTCCTCAACCCCCCCCCCCGAAAATCAAATGTATGTGTGTGTGTGTGTGTGTGTGTGTGTGTGTGTCAGATCAAAGTCAAGGATTGCTTAATACTAATATTAACCCTGCACTACATTCCTATATGACTGTGAACGTCTGAGTCACTCCTATGTATACAGGCCTGCTTTTTTCAAATGCTGCAGCACCAACTGTTAACTCATGTCTGAAAATAGTCCCCGAACAAATACAGCGTTTACTTTCCTCTGAGTAACCGACTGCATCTAGCTTCTTCGAAGTGTATTAAGTAAGCTGAGAGGCGCAGATCGACTAATGCCTGGTTGTTTTTCATCTTTTAAAGATTTTTGTGACAGCGTGACATAAAACCTGGAGTACATTCAGCCTTCTTCATCCAACCCACACACCAGCACTTCGCAATCGTCCCCATCGCTCTACTATTGGCTACCGTTTTGAAGCACTGAGTACAGCGTTTTGGCCGTCGACATGTTTTCTTTAGAGCAGTAAACAACCATATTTGGACGAGAAGGTGGAGTGCTGTGTTCGTTAGTAAGCTGCATCCGTAGGCTGTACGTATGCATCCTGCAGACACAGATATCTGATTGTTAGTGCAGCTTACATTTAAACAAAAATAATGCACATATTTCACTCACTGGGAAAACAAATGGAGCCCAGACTTCTTGGGTGGGTTGTTAGTTCAGTTAACTGCACGGCAAGACATAATATTTTCCAGGAAATCACCACGAGTATGCTCCAGGGGTCAAATTCAGAAGATCAAGATCAGAATAGCAGGTAGTGATCAAGTCGGCAGCCACCCGTCACACAGCAGTCTTTATAATGCATAACTTCAGGCCCAAATACAGGTGAAGTATGTTAGTTATGGAAAGTTCATCACTACTCTAAAGAGGCCAAACCTGTTTGTCTACCAGGCTGTAAATGTGATTTTTGATACCTTTAAGTTTGGCATTTTAAAACTGAAGTCTATGGAGACTCAGTCGTTTTTTTCAGTCCTGGAGGTCAGCACTTGGTTTCTGCTAAGAGAAGTTCCAAAATTGCCATTTTTTAAACGTTTTTCTTTTTCTCCTCTGTTTCTCCTCTGTTTCTCAGATGGTGTCCACTCAGTCTCAGCTCAGTGCATTCTCCAAGTCACCATCATCACAGATGAAATGCTGTCCAACAGCATCACGTTGCGATTGGCCAACACCTCCCAGGAACATTTCCTGTCCCTGCTGCTGTCTCAGTTCTTGGACGGCGTGGCCCAGGTCCTGTCCGCTGCCCCTGAAGACGTTGTGATCTTCAACATCCAAGATGACACGGACGTCAGCGCTCGCATCCTCAACGTCAGCTTGTCGGTGGCTGTGCCCGTGTTTGGGGAGGGACATCAGCGTCCCGGTGGGCTCGGTCACGGAGGCGACGGGCCGGGGAGAGGGGCTGAGCCTGGGGAGTTTTTCGGCTCGGAGGAGCTCCAAGAGAGATTGTATTTGAACCGCAGCCTTCTCGCTCAGATTTCCTCCCAGGAGGTTCTTCCCTTTGATGACAACATCTGCCTGCGCGAGCCGTGTGAGAACTACATGAAGTGTGTGTCGGTGCTGAAGTTTGACAGCCTGGCGCCCTTTGTTGCATCCGATACCATCCTGTTCAGACCCATCCACCCCATCGCTGGGCTGCGCTGCCGCTGTCCCACCGGCTTCACGGGGGACTACTGCGAGACTGAGATCGACCTGTGCTACTCTAAACCGTGTGGACCTCATGGCGTGTGCCGCAGCAGAGAGGGAGGCTATACCTGCGAGTGCTTTGAGGACTACACAGGTGAGAGACTTCACTGAACACAATAAGCACACTCTTAGACACAACTTAATTCAATAATTGACCCAGTTATGTTGCGTTCATGTTAATAGACATATGAAAACAAAAGCTGTCAGCTTTCGGCCTCTTTGCCTTCTTCCACATGTGGTGTTTTCTTAACTAGTATCTAACTCATGGGCCTGATCCATCACAAGGCTAACACAGAGAGACAAAGACCACCACTCATTTTTTTTTCTTTGCTACTCTTGTGTAATGCGTCCTTGGGTTTCTTGAAAGGCATTATACAATTTGACAGTGTTTGAATTTAACAAAAGTGGGGAAAACTGTTTGTTGGTTTCACCTTTAGTTGCAACGATTTTCTGGCATAGTTTGCAAAGTACTGTGCTTTGTTGGAGGTTGTTGAAGTAGGTCTGTTTTGAGGTACTAAATCGACAACAGGCATTCTTGTTGGCTCACTAGGGAAGGTAAAAGCATCGTGCTGCTGTACAATGAAGTTGTGTTATGGCATTTTTATATCACATAAAGATTTATACGAGTATAATTGTGGACGGTGTTTGCACTGGGATAGACTGGCGGCCTGTCCAGGGTGTACCCCACCTCTCGCTCTATGTCAGCGCCCAGCAACCTCGAAGTGAAATAAAAAGTTAAAACCTAAAATATTGTATTAAAAACCCTCCTCTAAACTTCAGTTGCCAGGTTTTGCACCATTCTGCTGTGTGCAGAAATGAGGTTTTAGAAAACTGTCACTTTCAAGCTCCATGAATTCCTGCTGAAAAGCACCTGTCTTCAAGTGTTTAGTGCCACTAGAAAGTGAAGCGGACCAGTTTCTGCCAAGCTGTTCACATGTCTGCTTGTCTCTTCACAAACTCCCACGGGGGCTTTAATGTCTACATCTGTCCCTTTCACTCCCCTTTTCAGCTCTTTATACCCACAGACCGTCCACTTCACTAATAACCCGCTCGGCAGACACAAGCTGAGTGATGACTTATTTGATTTATCCTCATGCAGTAAGTCACAGCAGAAGTAAGCGAAAAAACACGAGCTGATTAACTGCTACACATCTGTGTGACCTCTGACTCACTTACCGGAACAAGATCCATAAATATCAGAATACTTTTTCTCCTTCTCTGTTTGTGTATTTGTGTCACAGCCACTGAATAAACTGTATAGTTATAGACATTCACACCTACACTCATGGGCTCAGCAGTGGACGGGGTCTCAAAGCTAAGATCCGAGGAACAGGAAAAGTGATGATAAAACAGCTCTGTTTGCTCTCTCGTGTTTTTTTGGAGACTGGGGACATTAAAAAAAAGTTGTTTACTGTGTTTTTCAAAAAAACAAAACAAAAACAAGACCACCAGAGCCCTGAGTGGAACAAGGGGAGGAAATTATTAAATATACATGGCTACAGATGGAGCGTGTCCCCTAGCTGTGAAATACCCCACGGCTGAACAAAAAAGCATCACAGAGCGCACACAATGTCGAGACGGAGAGGACAGAAGCTTCCATTTCCAGTGATAATGAAGGATTAATTTATCACTGTTGGCAGCAGAATGGTGAAGCAGTTGCAGGAATTGTAATTCATTCATTGCTCTAAAAATTATTCACGTCTTCAAAGGGTTAAAGAGGGTCCGCTCATTCGGTTTATAGTTAAGGGGAAAAGGGGGAAGTTGAAAAGGAGTTTAAAGAGAGTGAGAGTTAAAATATGCTAATTAATACAGTTTGAATATTAGGCTAGTTACCCTGTCTTTTTGTTGAGAGGTTAAGTGGGTCAAATACTGACTTTTTAATGTGATTTAAAGTTTCATCTTGTCTTTGAAGCCCCCATGATCGTATATTTATAATTACAGAGGAGCATTTTAACACCCTCTTTTCATCTTAGCTTGTTTATAACACAGAATAATATATACATATCTATATATTTGCACTTTATATGTCAATAATTAATATTCACAGTCAGAAGCTAAGTGTAAGTGTAAGATATAGACTGTATATAAAAGATGAAGAATGTCACCTGCTTATGCTAACTAGCTTATTTTTTTAGATTATATGTTTTTGTTTGTTTGCCTGCTAATTAAACTTAGCACACAACTGCATCTTAGGCCTCTGAAAGTTTTTCTCTATATCAGATATTATAGCTTTATTATGTTGCCTAGCAACCACCTACCAAAAGGCTAAATATGTTCCCTTCATGGTGTTTATGCATCTACAACACCTTAAGTTTTGATTTATTCATAAATACATTCAATAAATCTGTGTGATGTAAGGCATGCTGTTAATAAATAGCATTATTAAAAACCCAGCAATACAAAATATTATGAAGGCATATTTTATTTTATTTATTTTTATTTTTTTGTTTATTCTCTATTTTGCATGCTGAAGCAGAAAATGCCCTTACAACAGCTTAAAACGACTATAAATCTTTTATTAAGTGTTGACATATCTCATACATATTCCATAAAAGGGTGTAAAATAAAGAGTGCACATTACATATTTATTCTTTACTTACTGAAGGGATGATACTTAAATAAGAGACAGTTGTTTTGGAGCTGATTAGTTTATGCGCAGATGTGTAGCAGCTGTGAAATCAAGAATGCAGACCTGGTGAAGGAGCACTTCACTTCCTGAATAATCCAAAGATGATTTCATTGACTAAGATCTGCTTGAAAAGGCCTCTAGTTTAAAAAAAGAAAGAGCTGAACTGAAGAATTGCTGAAAACCCCGCTGTTGGTTTTGTGCTCTCATTAATAGCGTTGCTTCCTTTGTTCCTCATCAGGCAATGAAAGTTTTTTTTTCACATAGAGCTGCTCACAAAGACTCAAATAGTGTCGGCATTTGAGTGTGTGGGCTGGGTCGCTCCGAGTCCAGGTTGAGTGGCACTTACATATTCTTGCACAGTTGTGGGTGTTGGAGCTGTACCGCAGGTGCTTTTAACGTGAATCAGCAGAGAGGGAGTGAATGTGCGAGTGGGTGAAGTGGGCGTATTTTTGTCCACAGTTAGCTAGATTCATTTGCATCACTTGATGAGGTTTAGACCCCGATGCAGAGCGTTACCTGAATATGATGCAGCGGTTTACAGTTTAAGATGTCTCACTTAATCGGTTTGATCAAACAAGGTCATTTATACACGGTTATACATGAAGTATTCTCCTCTGATGTACAACTCCTGCTGCCGTTCCTCAGTTCATCACTCTCTACACTTCGATGGGGCTCAGTGAGTGTGTGTGTGTGTGTGTGTGTGTGTGTGTGTGTGTGTGTGTGTGTGTGTGTGTGTGTGTGTGTGTGTGTGTGTGTGTGTGCGTGCGTGCACGCTCTAAATTGCTCGCTCTGTCTCTCTCAGGTGGGTGGCTAAGTGCTGTATAGCTGTGATTTTGTGTGTAAAGAAAGGTGGATGGACAATCTGTGCAAGGTTTATGTGTTAATGGTGCGTGTGCGTGCGTGCTGGGCAACCGTTGGACTGTAGGCGTCACCAGATGGTAGCAGGACAGAAAATGAAAAAAGAAAAAGAAACAAAAATGTATAACAGCCATCATCGTAGCTGTTTTTCAGAAACACTGAGTAAATGATTTGGCTCCTCCGATTCATTCTGTAGATGACAAACAACAAGACTGTTGTCCTGCTTTTGCGCTCACACATGGTCGTCTTAAAACACACGGCAGGAAGGATGCTCCTCTTTTCGAGCTCTCTGCGTGAACGTGACTTCTCGTAGGAATCCTGGATGTGTTTGTGTTGATCATTCAGCAGATAACTACTGACCTCCACCTCCCTGTGATGATGAGATATTTTTTTTCCTCTTTGCTAATTCATACAGTCATTGAGAATACATTTGTGGGCTTTTAGTCCAGACATGGTTTGCAACAAAAATATTCACACTCACATTTACAAATCGCCATGAACTCCTGCCAGACACACTGCAAGCCACTACAATTTTCCTCTAAGAGATGGCATGAATAAAAATGTGTGTGTGTGTGTGTGTGTGTGTGTGTGTGTTTTGGTTTTTTTAATCACAGCATTTGCAAGATGCAACAGCCTCACTTTTTCTAAAGACTTTAGCTTGGGGCATCAGTCGATATGGATTCCCTGAACTGACTACCTCGCGTCTACCTCACTGTGTGCCCTTTGTCTTTATTTAGCAGTCAGTGGTGTAGAGAGGTGCACTAAACACCTGTAAACACCTCAACTTCAATTTCAGGGATTACTTGTTTTATGTAAAAAGAACCAGGACATTAAAAACTCACAGAGCATGTGTGGTCTTAATGCATGCAACAGATGATTTGACTAGTGATGAGGAAATCTAATTTATGTGAAGAAGTCACATTTGCCTCATTCTTTGTCCCTAATTTTTCCCTCGTATTTGCCTTAATTTTTTATTAATTAAAGAAAATTTTGAGATGATAGAAAATGAACGGAGAGAGAGATGCTTAGTGATCTTATCTCTGTGTTATAGGTATGTTTGTGTTTGTGCGTGCGCACTCGTGTACCCAGATGACAGATACAGCCAGAGGTCATGTATCAGTTGGGCTATCGATCACTTTATCTCATTATTCCCGAGTGGTTGCTCGCTTTAGCTGAACACTTTGCATATTCTCGCCCTGACCTCCTTTCTATTACAGACAGGATTCTTGTTTGTTCTATGATAGTGGATTTTACTCCCGGTTACTCTGCGTTTTTCGGTGCGTCCAGAGGGATCCACCCACCCGCTCTGTTTCACTGAGGAGGAGCGCTGATGCTCTTCTGTTACCTAGCAGCTCAGAAACACCCAGCTCTAAGATCTCTGAGGAAAGGTCCCCTCTAGGAACGGTTTGCACAGACGGGTGGTGCAGAGCTGCACTATGACCAGATATGTTTTTTTTAATGTATTTACAGCATCCATGCCGTCATACTCACCCTGCTTCATCAAACACAACAAAGCAATAGACAAAACATGCATTTTTTATTGCTAATTGGCCTCAGATAAAGTGCAGCTGAATGTTGTTTTTATGTGCTGAGACTGTGAGCCATAAGGAGTAGGTGTTGTTTACTGAGGTCCAAATAATACCAAATAATTATTAGGTTATTTTGTCATGTTTTGATTTTCAGGGGTACATTTAGGTTTTTTTTGTTTCTCTCTCAGTGTGGCGATCCTGTGGGATTTATGATTATCTAAAAATACTATGAACCCATTTTGCAGATAAATTATCAGAGAAAAACATGAATCATTTTGCTATTTGTGTAGGCAGAGGTGTTAATATCCTATTTTATATTCCATGATGTTATTTTCTTTGAAGCTTTTAGTTCATTTTTACAGTTTGATGGTGCCAAAAGTGACGTCGGCCTTATTTTTAGCTATAAAGTTTAATTATGGTTATTAGCAGAAAAGCTTATCTACAGGGCTTGCTAATAATATATAAAGACTGTATAATGTATATATTTAGATGTACTCACAAAAAGTAGAAAATGAAGGAGCCCAGTGGTTCCTCCTGTCTAAATTAAAGCGCGATCTCTGAGGTGTCTGTGCAATTTGCTGCTTAATGATTCATGCCGGCAGCAAACAGAGAGTGAGGGCACTGGATGGACTTATAGAGGTGCGTAAACAGAGCACAGGAGATGTGTCTGAATTATTGATCAGGACATTGTGTGGAATTGGGATTGTGAGCCCGTCCCCGCCCTGCTGCGCCGCTCACCTGGCAACACAAAGCTGCCATTTGCAGCACCTGTGGTGCAGGCATCTCCGCAGGGAGCCGGCAAACACTGAGAAGCATTTTACCTCAGATCAGTGAGCATGATCTCTACAAATTGCTACCAAAATGTTCTGACTAATGTGCTTTTCCACAGTAAAGAAAACTTTAATGTTACTGGGACTTTTCTTCAGCTTCAGCTTCAGTGTGTTTGTCCACAGCGACTGCTTAAAGAAACAAAAGTGCTCTATAGCCTAAACAGCAAGTTGCTGAATTAATAACAAGGTTGCCAGCAGTGTAACAAGAAGGTTTTATTTTACAGCTGGCTGGCCATCAGTGGCTGTTTGTTCTCAGGAAGCATCAGTAAGAAGAGGACAGCTAATATTTGCAGGATGACAGGTTGGAGCCACTGTTAGGCTTCACTCCATCTGGAACAGAGCACTGACAGATTTTGACTTAATGCCACTTCAGGAAAGAGCGCACTTAGAAAGTGTTCACGATGGAGAGAAAATACACTGTTGTCCAGTTTTGAGATATTTTACTCATTTTTCCATTTAATGTTCATTTTATCCCACAACTCAGAGTTAAAGCAGCAGTTTATCTTTTAACCTCCCCATTAACCATCGCATTTTTATTCTGCAACCCTTCGGTGGGCCCTGATCCCCAGCTGGGATGCTAAAAAAGCAGTCTACAGTTCATGGCAGACTGGGTGGTTCCCGGGTTGTTCCTGGCCAATTTCCTCTCATCTGAGGAAAACGTCTTATTAGTGATTATTAATAAGAATTTATGACTAAAGGAATGAATACTATGCCGATGGTTTTCTGACTGAGAGAAACTGTGCTGTGAGAGCGTATATATATATATATATATATATATATATATATATATATATATATATATATATATATATATATATATATATATATATATATATGTATATATATATATATATATATATATGTATATATATATATATATATGTATCGGCTACAAATGGGCCCAAAAATATTGTTTCTCAGCATTAATCTCTGCATTCTGAACATGTCTCTGCTTTTGTGTTTATAAAATCTTTTCTGTTAATCAATAAACGTTCAGAGTCATTATCAGGAAGTCTCAACCGGCAGTTCCTGAATTTATTGAGACTGAATGGATGTTTTCCAACAACGGCAATAAAACAAAAAAGCGTGCTTTCTGTGGACTGTGAATGGAGTGATTAATAGTGAAGGACTAAATGAAAGGCCTGTGTATCAGTGCTGTTGGATGAAGATGTGAGCTGTGTGTGTGTGCCAGTGTTACAGTAGTGCTGCACGCAGCGGAAGTCTTCCACACTGCTGGCTTAGTGGCTTTGACACAAATTCCTGTTCGCCCGTGGGAGAGCGAGCAGTCTCGCCTCAGCAACCGCTGCAGCCTCCCGTCCCCAAGACCGAGACAAATGGCACATGTGAGACGGACAGCGCTGCAGAGAAGGATGAAGACTCATTCATGGAGTCACAGTACACCGTCTGTCGCTGTCCCACGGCTACCCTGGTCCTTCCCTTCACATTGATCACAGTCTTCCTTTACTGGCCTCATGTGACCTCTAACCTCTCACAGTTCATCTCTGTGGATCTGGGACTGCAACTAACAATTCTATCATCACTGATTGAACTCTCAGTTAATCCAAGAACTGCAGGGTTTTTCCTGGCTCTGAATGGACCTTCGCTTCTAGTGACTACATGCGTAAACAGGATCTCAGTCCATGTGCAGTTTTTAGCATTATTCTACACATTTAACTGTTTTTCCTGATAGTTTGTTAATCACAAAATGCCTCTTATGTCTAATGAAACCCTATTTAACAAAACGGATTAACTTGGAGGTGCTAAAAAAGTCCTCCATGCAGACAAAACATCAACAAAAATATTTACCTTCTTATATTTTTGCTTTGGAAAAATACTGATTTATTTGATTACCAACATTGCTGTTCGCTTATTTTCTGTTTATCTGTTTATTGATTAGTAAATGTCTTGTTTACAGCCCGGTAGTTTGCCCAACCCACTATGAAACTTTACCGAACCCTAATGGATCAAAATAGCTAATTCTCAATGGAGTTCTAAAAATGATATTTTTTTTAGAGGTAAGGTAGGAGACAAGCCCTTTTTTGATTTCAAGTGATGAACTCGTCAAGTGTCTGAAAGGTGTGGAAAAAGCAGGGAGTAATCATCGGGAGCCACCTCAGTCTGCAGCAGAAAGTGCAATCATATAGTTTGAAAGCTTCAGAGTCTGAATGCACTTCCAGCTCGCTGCTTTTCAGCCATCGTGTCATTCTGCTGAATATAATTCAGCACAAACTGCAGCCTTATTCCCAGAGGGAGCAGAGGGAGTCATGCTGGGTGTGATACAGAGGAAAGAGACAGCCTGAAACTGCAGGCACTATCAAAGAGAAGCCAGTGTGCATGATTTCCTCTGATACACTCTGTAAACAGTGTTTCTAATTTATTTTTCATCGTCTCTGTTTCTGTCTAAGAGGTATTTATGAGCTGATATGAGGTGTTACTCTTGTGTAACGGCACATATAGGAGAGTTGCAGTGACAGAAAATAGCATATAGCACTGCGGTGTCCCAGATGGTATGCCTGCCTTGTCACAAGTGATATGAATTCTCATTTCGCTCCCCTTCCTTTCTTCTATCCACCTCCAGGAGAACGCTGCGAGCTGTCGTCCCGCTCAGGCCGCTGTGCGCCGGGGGTCTGCAAGAACGAAGGCACCTGCGTGAACCTGCTGGTCGGCGGCTTTAAGTGCGAGTGTCCACCGGGAGGCTACGAGAAGCCGTACTGTGAGATGACCACACGAAACTTTCCCCCGCACTCCTTCCTGACCTTTAAGGGCCTCCGCCAGCGTTTTCACTTCACCCTCTCGCTCACGTAAGCTCCTCCTCCTTCTCCCTGCAACCAGCTGCAGCTCACCTGTGCCACCTGTTCTGCACCATAGCTCTGTGATTCACTCTTCATCGACTCCCACACCCTGTGTCTGCATGCTCACTCACCAACCCTCACCCCCGCAGAAGTGTGCTCTGCCACCTCACATTTATGTAACCATAATGGTGTTTAATAGCAGTAATGGGCTCACTGAACAACAGCCATCTCCTGTAGAGCCACTTTAACTTTAGAGTATAGTATCTGTGCTGTGAATACACAATCAGTGCTCAAACATACTTTCTGTTTGGCCTGTGTGCTCTGCACAGGCGTGCAGCATGACAAGTAAATGTTAGAAGGAAGGTGACCTGAAGAAGCTATGGTTTTGGAGAGGAGCCCTGCATAACATGGGGATGCTAATCCAACTGCCAAGAGTTAGTCTGATCTTATTACAGTCAGTGTCACCAGTCACTGTGAGCTGTGAGTCAGCAGCTGTCCTATTTTAGCACAGTCTCCCTCACCAGGACAAAGACTGGGAGAGACTGGAAAATGTGTGGCAGCATTACTTAGATTTAACCACTCTTTTAAATGTGTTTTTTTATTCACAGTTCCTGGTTTTCTCTCCCTATTGTTGGAAAGAAGTCCTTGAATTCTTAGAAGAGTCAACATTTCTAAATGAAAATGTAAAATGTCATTTACATGTAGTCAAGGTTTTTGCCGTCTGTTTTTGGCAAAAACTTTCTTCTAATTGCTTTGGTTGCTATTGTAATTGGAATGAAAGTGATGGATCGGGCTCCTCAACCGGTACTGAAACTGAAAACGTGCAGCACAAACCAGAAATGGCTTGCACTCTTTGAAACATGTTAGCTGCAGTGCTGAAGCGCAGCTTTTACTTTGAGGATAAACCTTCTGAATTTACGGTCCGCATCATAGTTTATCATGCTGCACTACCCCTCAGCTAGCAGTTACTATTTCCAGACAAAGATGCAAACTCTTTGCAACCAATTTGATTCAAGAAGAGCCACCAACTTCCAGGAACCACTCCCCATATACACGTTCTCCTAGCAACCAGCAGTTGTTACACGTCCACTATGGCGGACAACTCCTGAGTTTTGCACATGTGAGAAACGTCACATGAAAAGTTTCAGTAGGAGTATAATCAGAATACAACCATTTGAGTAAAGTCATCTTACCGACACATTGCAGATAAGTTGCAAACAAGTTGCCCTCATTTGCACAGACTGACTCAGATTTATTGCAACGTGTTGGCAATCTGTCTGGGTTTAAAAGGCAGCAATTATTTGCAAACCTTCTCATATTTGTCAGAGACTGATTGTAATTGTATGTAGACTGGTTGCCTCCCCTTCCTCGAACTGTATAATTGACTTGCAACTACCGTCAACCTCAGGGCAATCAATTGGTCAACACTATTAGTTGCAATAATTACTTGCAAACACGAAGAAACCCACAATTTTTCTATTGTTGCAAGGAAAAATATCTACTCTAGTGTGACTGAGCCATGACGCATTAGACAGGGGATGTGTGTATCTGCAATATTTTTATTGCACAAATAAGATATAAATCTAAATCAGTGAGCCTGGTGAGCTGTTGGTGAGAAGAACAAAGCAACCCATATCCATCTGTTAACGAATGTAGCATTATCTATTCATCTGTTTCATCTATATCTATTCAAATAACAGGAACAAATATGCACATTTTCTGTCATCTAACATAAAGTTAGAACTCAAAAGCAGCCTTTTTTTCCTTTAAACTTTTCCCTGAATTTAACAGCATAAGTAATGTCAGTGCTATCACTGGCACTTTCTCTTAGAGCTAGAGGCGATACCTCAAACTAAAATTAGCATTTAGCAAAAATAGGAATGATTTGAGCCCAAGGTTCACTTTATTTTTTTATACAAAAAGAAAAAGCTAAGCTACAAACCTCTCATGTATATTTCATGAAGCTCTGTTAAGTTTTTCTTCTTCTAAGTTGTTGCATCTTTTCAGCTTTTATTTCCTATCACGACAGTCCTTCTGTAGATAATAACACTTATAGTTTTACCTCAGAAATGCTCTGTAGTATCTGTGAATGCATTCTTTTCCCTTCCTTATGGCATATCCTCCTTAAAGGTATTTTATCATATAGGTGCATTTTTTGTGCAACTTTAGCAGAATTCAAAATTAAACCAGAATCTTTAAATGTGTTCTGATTATTTTAAGGATCATGAAGGGGGGAGGTGCTTTAGAGGAGAGCAGATAGTGAACACATGCAAAGACAGCAGGACCTGATGTCTTTGCATGAATCCTCCGTGTTATGAAACTAAATCAATGATAAAAGCTGTCCGTTGTGTTTGATATATGTCACAACAAGTGACAACAAGTATCACCTGTGGGATGGTTTCACAGGGAGTATGTCCTGACATTGTGCTCAGCTCACAATGGCTGCTAGTGGAAATAATATCCTCCCTATGCGCTTTCTGGACCGGTCCATGTCTTTAAGTGAGGTTCAGATGACAATCTTTTTTGATGGAGAACTGCTCAGACCAGTTTTCAAAGCCATCTGTGTTTCATGTACATGTGAGAGAAGCTGTGAAGTAGCTGCTGTGCCAATACTGAGAGCTTAAAGCAGGTGAGGTTAACAAGTGGCTGTGTTACCTGAGCCTGCACCGATTGGGTTTCTTGCAGAGCTTCTGTCATGAAAAATGGCTCAGGGTGTGTTGTTGTTCACTCACTCAGTGTGACGACTAATTTTAGGTGGCTGAGATTTCAACAATATTACAAAAAGTTTAATTGGCTCAGAGCGAATAAGATTTAAATAAATTGCTTAAAAACTCAAGCTAAAGATTTTTGGGGACTTCTATTTTATATTAATCTTTTTAATATTGTCTGTAAGTGAAAATATAAATATATAGAGGTCACAGTTTATCCCATTTACTAATTCACATTAAAGTCAAAGTAGTGCTGAAAAGGATTGTAAATGATATTTGACAGAGTGAGATGGAGGCAGATGATTTGCTGTGGTGACCCCTGAAGGGAGAAGCGAGCAAAAATAATGTAAAAGTTTTTTACAGGATTAAGGAAACATCAGACATCCTTTGGTCCAAGCAGAAACTGCTGAAGCAATGGGATGTAAAGGCCTTGTAGTAGTCTGGTGGCTAGATGGTTACAGGGCTCACTTTGCTGGGAACCCTTCATCAGATTCAGCAGGTGTCTCAGAAGTGTCTCACCCCACACCCCACCTGTGAGAGGCATACAGGTTGTGGTAGATGCTATGGGGTGAAACACCGACCCTGCAGAAGGGTTCTCATCAAGCAACTGGTCTCAGCTGCCCACCTGCTTTCTTCAGTTTTTGAAGCTTAAATGCAAACTTTCTTGAGGACATAGTAAAGCAGAAAACCACGGCTGTTGAGTTGGATGGTAAATGAGACGTGCAATACTTCAGCAAGGACCTCATCAAGCAGATATTGGTTCTCAGCTTTCTTCTGTTTCATAAGAAATAGTCTGTCCTTCCAGGACACAGTATGTCTGACCACCACAACGGTTTTTGTCGTGTCTGTATGGTGTGCGCTGTCACCTATTCTGGGAGTCTCCCAGTGAGAAGCTTGGTACAAGATGGAGGGTGGGTCCTAGGCAGGTGTTGTCACCTTGTCACCTTCCCATTGGAACTGAACAGGTTTGATCTCCCATGACATATTAGTGAGACCATGTTAATTGTAGCCTTTGTTTCCTGCTGACAGAAGTTGTACCCAGTGTGGTCTTCTGCTGCTGTAGCCCATCTACTTCAAGCTTCAGCGTGTTGTGCATTCTGAGATGCTCTTCTGCAGACCTGTAATGAGTAGTTATTTGAGTTACTGTTACTACTCCTATCAGCTCGACGCAGTTTGGCTATTCCTCTCTGACCTCTGGCATCAACAAGACATTTTCACCCAGAGAACTGACTCTCACTGGATATTTTCTACTTTTCAGACCCTTCTCTGCAAACTCTAGAGATGGTTGTGTTTCTGAAAATCCCAGCAGATCAGCAGTTTCTGAAATACTCAGACCAGCCCATCTGGCACCAACAACCATGTAGCATAGTCATCAAAATCTCTTAAATCCCCTTTCTTCATCCTTCTGATGCTCAGTTTGACCTTAAGCAGGTCGTCTTGATCAAGTCTACATTGCTAAATGCAGTCAGTTGCTGCCATGTGATTGGTTGATAAGTTGTTTAGTGAACAAGTGTAAAACAAAAAAAGAAAGAAAAACATTGAGGTTATAAAACTATTAAATCGTTAAATCAGTATGTACGTGTGGGAAGATTAAACTAAAGCTCAAAAAGACTAAAGTATTTTACCCAACCCTAGGCTGTAACATCAATAAGGGGATCATTTCTTTTCCTCCTGACTTCACACGTCCTCTGTATCACAGCATGTTATCATAGTGTGACATGGTTCCCCACATAAGGGGAGTCTGGTTGTTATTTTTACTGATGGGTGCCTAATGTGACACGCAGTGATGCCCGTGGAGTCAGTATTTAGTTCTGGCTGATTACCCTCATAGTTCAGAGGGCTCAGGGGGGCATTGTAGAGCAGCCTTTTAAATCGATACGTCAAAGACGAAGGACCGCTGAAGAGGCTCCAGAGCGGAGATAATAACTCTCCTTGACATTCTCTATTTTTCACTGCATGTTTAGAAGGAGTGTGACGGCACTGTCTGTACTCGCTCCACCGTCATTATCAGCCGGAGCATCGGCATCCTCTTTTCTCTGAGGTCGTGATTATCTTATCTCTCAGTAAGCAGGTCAGTGGTGCCATGCCCTCTGGCTGCTCTTCAGCTGGAGAACACTGCACAAACAGCATCATATACAGTAGCCCCTGAATCCCTGAAGACTGGCGGGGGGGCAGCTGTTCATGTATGGATATTTGGATGTATGAATGACATCCTTGCTGTAGAGACATAGCTTAGTGGGAGGCTACAGTTTCATTTTGGTAGTGGAGGACAGCAATTTTCAAAGTCTGAGCGTGACCTTTCTCAAAGAAATATTTAATTAGCTCTTTCGAGGAAAATTTAAGCCGGATATCAATCGAGTAAAACAACCTGAAAATTCAGATGCCAGAAAGTCACACATTCTTCTCAGCTGGCAGATTTGCCCATTGTTGGTTCCCCTGTGGGGTGGATAATGAATGAATGTGGTAGTTAGCACCGGATCTAGTTTGTCATGGCACACTTTTAAATATCTCAGTGACCCATTTCCACAGTATCAGATTTACGACCACAGACTGCAGCTGACAGGTAAAGGCATGTTATTTTTAAACCACACGCTTTGATCACACATAGACAAAGCGTCGTCAGCTCTTTGCACCTGGGCTGTAAACTGTGTGTCCATATGTTTTGAAAGGTGCATTAATATGCGAGGACTATCCCTCTCTCTCTCTCCTCTTTCGATGCACCATCAAGACGCAATTTTAAATCTGAACAACCAGGCTGTGGATATAGTGGCAGCTGTCTATACTACAGCATTGACTCCTTTTATGAGAAAGCTGCTGTTGTCATTACTCTGAGTTGTCTTACGGTGTGCATCTTCCTTAGTTGCAGTAGTGTTTTCCCCCCACTCTGCTGCTTTGACATTGCCCTAGTTTTCTGTCTCAGTGTTGCAGTGTGTCATTTAATGTGGCTCTGCTTCTATTCGTGGCACGCTGATTCCTTGACTGTCTGTGCTTCAAATAGTACTTTTTCCTCTCCTTTTGTTTTGTCTTGGCCTTATGCACACGATTAACCATATTATCTGTTTAATGATAGTTGTAAAAAAAATGTAAAAAATTCTTGAGCTCATCTTCGTGCCAGCAAGCTGCACATCACACTGCGTTACTGGCTGTTTCCCTCCTTAGTCAAAGAAAGCAAGGTGATTCAGACAGGGTAGTATGAATCTTTTTAAATGGGTCAAACCAGACCCCTGCCCTCCTTCTTTTCTCTTTTAGCAGCAAATACAATCACGGCACCCTGCGTTTGCTTTTTCTGTTAGACGTCGTGTTGTTTGGTATCCTTATGTTTGAAGGCTATAACATAAAAAGCAAATTCCATGCAAACAAAATTCCTGATGACCACAATACTTTAAAAAATACAGTAAGTTTTGGTTGGAGACACATTTTTTGGACTTTATTTCCATAACACATTAATGTGCATATACACTTACAGTCATGGGGAAAAGGACTGTACAAAACTAAGCACTCTTTTACTATTTCCATATGAATTACAAGCATAAGTTGGAGCCAGGTGCTGTGAATCAAATGCACATGATTAATTGATCATCAGCAAGTGTAAAGACTTCTGTAAACAGGCGTCTTTATAGTGGTCTGGGATGTGTTAGCACAATGCCAAGGAGGAAGGGACATTGGTAATAATCTTAGAGAAGCAATTGTTGATTCCCATGAATCTGGGAAGAGTTTTGTAGAAGAACCTACACAGACACACACACACACAAACTATATTGAGTATTTTGTTTTTGTTGCTCGACCCACAGCAATCCTTTTTGGTTTGGCACACACTTCTGACTGCAGCTCTCTCCCGGCATTGTGCACACCTTCTTAAGGAGAGACCTCCCGTCCTCTTCACTCCAGCGTTACTAAAAGGAGTAAAGACCTTGTCAGTGTCACTCACCTGCCTGGCACCGCCCCTTGAGCTCACTGCGCCACCCCTCCCCTGCAGCTGAGCCAGAGACCACACCTCCGCCACATGTTACAAGACCATTTTTAAATAATAAGAAGTCCATCATTCTTAATGATTATACACAAGTGGAAAAAAAATTAAGAAAGTTGCCAGTAATGGATGCCCCAACAAATTCACCTCAAAGTCAGACTGTGAAGAAACTGCAAATAAGAAACCAAGAGATACATTTCAGACTGCAAACCCCAGTTTGATGTTAAATATTAAAGTTCCTGATAGTACAGGTACAAAAAAACAAATGAACAGGTATGATTTGTTTAGAAGGGCTGCCAGGAGAAAACCTCTTTTCTCTGAAAGAACTTAACAGCACAGTTTAGGTTTCCAAAGCTGTGTCTGAATAAACTACAAGAGCCCTGAAAAGGATGAGCATAAACACCTCATACCAACGCTGAAGCACGGTGGTGGAAGGGTGATGATTTGAGCTTGTTTTGCAGCCCTTTCTTTGCAGGACCTTAGCACCTTGCATTCATTGAGTTTAACATGAACTTCTTTTTGAACCCAAATGTCTGCAGGTGTATGAGATGAAAATATAATATAATACAATAACCACAATCATTGTTGTAAAGTAACAAACAGTTAAGTTTAAGCTGTGTAGGCAAATTTTGCTAAATGCAAAGCAACAGATTTCTAACTTTAATTTTGGGGTTGAGTAAAAGAGACAGGAGATTGAAACCGGATTATACTGTGTTTTCTCTTTTTTCAGGTTTGCCACCAAAGAGCCCAATGGTTTGTTACTTTATAACGGCCGCTTCAATGAAAAGCATGACTTCATCGCAATGGAAATTATCAACGAGCAGATACAGCTCACCTTTTCCGCAGGTAGACAAGTTCTTCATCAGGGTGGTGTTCAGAAAATATCTTTTTAATTCTCATTATCCTTGAATCTGTGCAGTCATTCACCTCATTGTTCTCCAGGTGAAACCAAGACTACAGTTTCCCCCTACATCCTCGGAGGTATCAGCGACGGCCAGTGGCACACGGTGGAAGTTCACTACTACAACAAGGTTTGTGTGAACTCTTAATTTTGCGTCTATGGTTCAAAGCAGTGGTCCTCACACTTTCCCGGGCATAACCCTGTTTCAGAAGTTTACACTCACTTCTCACAGTTTTGTTTAATCAGTAACCAAACGAATGGATCTGAGGGGAATTTTCTTGAAAGAAAGGTAAACACATTAGCAAGCTGTCACTTAAATAAATATAATTTATTGCAAGTAAACTAACAAAATTCAAATATAAAAGAGGCTTGATGGCAGGTGGAAAGGAAGAGATGGCCAGCTTTTATAGCCTGGAAGGCCCGAGTGAGCTGCACTAGCTCACATGTCAGTTAATCATTAAGAGTAGGCCGGTACTTTCATGCAGATAGCAGGAGGAACGTCACAAAACCACAGAGAAAATACACTATTCTGTTTTTTTCCACTCAAATCGCTCATTCAACTTAGTTTCACTCATGATTTTTTCCCCCTAATCATCCACACCAACCCTGCAGAGGCTCACTGCCCAACTGTGCTTGTCTATGTCCAAAAGTGCTTACTTGCCAGGATCAGGACAAACGAATTAACACATTTGTTTTGTTTAAAATGTGCCAAAATAGTTAAGCCCTTTCTTTTTGACTGGGATTTTTCTTGTGTAAAATTATTTACTTTAGACATTAAATATTTGAAATGGCTTCGGTTAAACATGAAAAGCAGTGACCCGTTGGGGTCGGTCACTCTAAATTTATGCTGTGCATCGAAACCCAGCTCAGCCGTTTTCACACTTCAGCTCCAGACAATGCTGAGAGGTTCAGGTCAGGACATCATCTGACGTCCTTTATCATATGTAGACCACAGCATGAGGTTGTTGCCTGGTTATGTTATGTGGTCATGTGATGTGTGTATAATTCACCTTCAAGGTTAAGGAACATTTAGCATATGTTCTGCCTGAGTCAGACAAATATACCCCCCATGTTTAGAAAAGTTCAGTGCTGCAGTGTATATTCAAAAACTGCTTTTCAGAATACAAAATCATCATTAAGCATTGTATCTAGACTTTCTATTTGATGCCCCCTTTGTAAAAGCAAAGGTCTCTTGGGTTTGTTCAGTTGGCACTCGAGTGCAAAAACCTAAATCAGTCACTGAAACAGGAAAAGGTGGAAATCAGTGCTTTCTTGTGTTTGATCTTCTTTTCTCTTACACTTATGTTTAGGAAGAAACAAACTCATGATCTTGCAAAGATAAGAACAAGATGAAGTAAACATTCATAAAACCATTAAGGAAAACTGGAAGGAGCTCGGGGATAGGAAAGTGTATACCAGGTGGTTAAATCCAGCCAGGCTGAGTTAGTGATGACATCTGGAGAGAAATCCTGATACTCTGCAGTTGACAGACTGCAGTGCTCTAGCATTGCTGGCAGCAGCGATAACTGGCAGCTGACACTCTTCCTCAGCGGCCTTCAGGGCGTTCATAGAGGGCTGACTGTAGTGGATGTAAACCGGTTTGCAGACAGGAAGCTGTGAGCTGTGTAAGTTGGCTGTTCTGCTGCGCCGTCAGACTAAAGAGTCGTTGCTGACAGGCTGATGATCTGGAAGGGAGCCAGCATGCCAAGCAGACACTGATGGAGGGAGAGAGACAGACGAGAGAGGAGGGGCGGTGAATGAATGAGTGGGGAGGCCCGTGTTTTTTCCAGACATGCTCAGATTGGGCCTAATATGTCTGACTGGTACATTTCTCTGTAAGAATCTCACAACAACTCAATCAGTGGAGGAACTTATGGAGCTGTTGTGTCAGTACTTTCCCACCCAGGACCAACAACTCAGGATGTCACATTTTAGTCTATTGAGGAAGTCACTTTGCATCATAAAGATGTTGCCAGGCAACACCCCCGCAGTGCATATCTTCTATTCAATGCGTATAATAACACGGCCATGTTAGATTTCAGCCAGTTGTACTGATAAAAGGGGGGGGGGGGGCACATCTTGTTAACTTTTGGATGGAAACTTGTTGATTCTTCGCCTACAAACATTTTTGTCTCATTAATGAAATCGATAACAAAAACTCCCAACAGCTCTGATTCTTTTTTTTTAAATTGTCTTACCTTTGAAATCTGTTATCTGATTCGGGTAGCATCGTGTGGATTTTTGCGTGAACAGCAGCATGTTTCTAACAGCTACAAATGGAGACTGTAGATATTTGATATGTATGAGAAAAAAATGCTCTCCTGATTTTAAATGCACCTCCAGGTAGCTAGAGATGAATTGTTGGGATGTAGACTGGAGTATGAAATTAAATTTGAGTTTAAATTACATACACTGCTACAATAATGCTTTCCAATGATGAGGCTGTTTTTTCTACTCTTGGCTCTGTATGATGTCAGTAAGGGTAGAAATTCCCAATACAGCCAACTGAAGCCTTATTTATACTTCTGAGTGAAATAGACATCATACGCTACGACTTAACTGGAAACCCTTTTAACCCTACACCCGATCCTTTCGCGTAACCTGACGTGGATGTAGAGAAATTTTGCTATACGTAGAGTCGTCGCAGTCCGCAACACCTGAGTGGCGTGGAAGATTATGGGATAGGGTTAAAAGGGTTTCCGGTTAGATTGTCACTACTACAGTGTAGCTTTCCCACAGAAGTCTAAATCATGCTTTAAGCACATGGCTCTGGCTGTGGATGTGGAAGCCCCACCCACCTGCTGCTGTTTGAACATTATGTTTATGAGGGGCAGCCAATCAGAAGAAAGCTGGCTTACAGGGAGGGTGGCCTTAAAGGGAAGTAGTTAAAACAACTTAAACAAATAATGAACATTGAACTCATTGAGCCGTATGTGTTCGGCACAGTGGCCACTTCATTAAGGAGAAGAGTAATCCTGCCGTCATTAAGGTTGTTCAGTGTGTTCATTCAACAACTCTATGATGATTTCAAGGCTGTGGTTTGTGGTGCACCTCTTTGAGGTGTTGTTCTCATTTTCCCACCTTGTTTATAACAATGAATGTAAGCCACATAATATCGAACTAACGCAGAGCAGTCAGACTTCTCTGTTTGGCAGCTGAGAATATTCATTGCACTGAAAGCCTCATATTTTCAGGGGCTGAATATCCCAGAAGTGTGCAGGATTCAGCTCAGGCTCTAGCTGAACTAATCCTCTCATATTCCACATCCTGTGAGTCGCTGAGGTAGAAACATGGCTCCTCCCTCAGGAGGTATCCCACGGTGGCCCTCTCTGACCCGTCCCTGTCCACGGGGGGGTGGGGCAGGGTGAGTGAGGGAGGAAGGGGGGGGGCATTTTTAGATTGAAATGTGGCTTTCAGGACGGCGGGGGACTGTGGAGAATGGCAATGACCGCTGCCTTTGTGTTTGCCTCTGCTTCCTTTGGGACCATGGGCAGTGAATGATGCTGCCCCGGGGAAGGTGCCCCTCTCTCTCTTGCCCGGCGAGGACAGAAAGGCAGAGCAGGAGAGGAGCGAAAGGAGTGTAAAGAAAGGCAAAGTGAAGTATTGACTCGGGCTTTGAACGAGGACGCCGCGCTTCAGGGCCAACCCCTCTTGTTGCTATGGTTTTACTAGTCAATCTTAGATCCCATATTTGTGTTGCTCGCTGCCAGGCTCCTCCTGCGCCACCCCTGTCACCCTCTATGACAGGGAACTCATATTCCCATAATCCCCTGTAGCGGCTGGTGAGAGCAGCGTTTTAAGCGGCGCAGAGCAAATATGTGCGCTCCGATCAGCTCTGACAGGACGTGTTTTGTGCGGCAGAAAGACGCGCTGACAGACAGTCATTATTGGAGAGTCAATAGCCGTGACTGATGACAGCAGAGGTCAGTGAAAGGAGCGTCCAAGCTGGAGCGCTGCCTGTTTCAGAGCTTTCACAGCGAAGGGAAAACCGTGGAAAAGAGCATGTCGGGTGATTTCACCTTTGGCAATTCAGACAACATGTTTGCTTGTTTCATCATCAACAAATTTGTAACAAATTGGTCTCAAGGAGGAAAAACTGCAAAGCAAAAGCCACCATCAGACTCTCCTTTTTCCATTCACCGCTGAGCGTATTGTGACTTCCTGTGGGAAAGGTGCTCAATAACAGGGCCCGTTGTGCTTTTCTGGGCTTTGCTGGAAATAACACTTTCAGGACATGCACAAAATGGATTCATCTTCATATTTGACTCTGTAGGTTTCAAGCGAGTCAGTCTGGAGGATAGATGGGCATTTGTGGCGACGGTCGTTCCAGCAAAATAATTAGTGCACCCATGATGAATCTGAATGAGCTGTGTGCTGTCAGGGCCAGACATAATGGCCTAAGCATCCTTTCTGACAGTTCTCACCATTTATCGCCTCAGTTTGAGCCCCTGTGAGGTCTGCAGATCTGTTCATGCAGTTAGGTAATCTGCATTTTAAATTATATTCAAGTGTTTTATGCATCTTTTTTGATGTATGTGCAGGTTTATGCTTTTCTTTCAGAATCAGAAAAGGTATTTTTCTATTGCACAAAGCTTTGGACTATTTCATCTCCACAGCTACAGCACCAAGATTAAATAATACAATATATTACAAATGTCCCTAATAATACAAATAGGTCTAATAATAATTTAAGAAAGATAACCTACTATAAAGAAGTTGTTTCTGACTCACTCTCAAAACCTCCTGAAGAAGCCTTCATGTTCAAAAAGACAGCAGCACTTTAGATTTCTTTAATAAACTTGAGTGTGCTCAGTCCCTCCAGTGGATCTTCCACAGCTGGAAGCAGAAAGGCTTAAAGGGATAATCTGGGAATTTTAGTGTCTCAGATTGAGGTACGGGTACCCCCGGGGGCGCTCTGGTGTACTGCTATGAGTGGATGAGTTCTTTTGTAGCAAAAACATTGAAGTGTTTTTCAGTTACTAGTTTGTTTAATAAATCAGACACTGATGGTGCACTGCTGTTTTCATGTACCCATACATATTTTTTCACCCTTTTTATTCAATGTGGAATACGGTTCTGAAAAACAAACCACTACTTTAAAAGCATTTCTATGATCTTTGTGTTTTTGAATACTTTGACTTCTTTGCAAAAGTCCTGATGTTTATGAGTCAATGTAGATTGCATGAGTTGAGTACAGAGTCTACTGCTAACTCATAGAAAAACCTCATGTTTAATCTTTTCTGTATTATATAGCATTATAACAGTAAGCCCTCTCCTGCCCACTATTGTTTTACCACCTTTTCTATAAACCATCCTTTCTGTATGTTTTGAGCTCCTGAAGAGTCGTTAGCGATTAACTTGGATCAAAACCTGAAAATCCACCTCCGTGATCCTCTTTGCATTGTGAAGCATTTCAGGTGAGGTCTTGTGAAAAGACCAATTATACAGCCAGATATGTTATTGGGTTATTATTGGTGCTGTTCATATCACCAGCACTGTGCACACTGCAATCACAAGACACAAAAGGGAAAATTTAACTAACTGTCGCCTCTCTGTTACAGATTTAATGCAATCCGCTCGATGAAAATCATGTGAGATGAGTTAAATTGCTGCAGTGCCTTCAGCTAAAATTATCTGTCATTACTTCATACTTTCTATACTGTTTTTTTTTCTTTCTTAATAGTCTTGCTAGGATTGAGCTGCTGAAAATCTGCAGCATATCTCTAGCTGGGTGTCTTTCATCAGAGCTTTTAAATTAAGAGATCAGACGTCAGCGACAAAGGAAGTCATAACAGTCAGGAAATTATCATTCCTGAGGCTCATCCAGAGGGGATGTGTTTTAATTTAAGCTCATGGAGGAATCCGTTTTTCAGACAGCGAAAACAGAAACCTAATGTGTGTTTCGAAGCCATCAACAATGAGCCAGTTTTTTCTTACTATCGCTGCACATGAGACTAGATAATTCCTGCTAAATCCTGTCTGACCAGCTGACGGCTCAGCGGCCCGTCCTCGCCTGCAGACGGCCAAACTGGTCAGCTGTGCGTGAGGGTGGTCACTGCTCTGCTCTCAGCTCGTGACACCAGCTTGAACCTACACTTAGGGTTATTAGGAGCTTGACGTGACCCCGGAGAAACCGGGCGGTTTGAAAAGAGGTCGCAACCTTTATTGACAGCATCATAATTCTCTCTCTCCAGCCCTCCTCCTCCTTTTCTTACTCTCTCTCCCCCCCCCCCCTATTGATTTCTCAGACAATGAAAAGATCCTTTGTCGACCGGGCGATGTCCTGCGGAGAGCAAGCCCATGTGTGTGTGCATGCATGCGTGCATGTGTGTTTGCTTGCCAGCCGTTGCCTTTACCTCGAGCTGCTATGATCTGAATTATTAAAATGCTCGACGGCAGCGAGCTGATGCTGAACGGGAACTGAACTGAGTGCGATGCCAAAGATCATTTATTTGCCTGTTGTTTTCCACTTTCAAAGTTTGAATCTTTAATCTGGCTCTTAAAGCTACAAACAGCTTAGCTCCAGATGAGACACGCAGAACTTTTTGTTCTGTTTTATTCATCTTTTAGAAAATGGAGCACAATAATGAAGTATTTTCATAATTTCTGAGGCTATTTATGAATGCTGAGTGATCAAAAATACCTCAACCTATCAAAAATAGCAACATGGTAATACTGTTTTTTTTCCTTTTCTGTGGTTCATGATTTTGTCGGTAATTCTCATTTATATCTGACATGCAATACAAAAATGGCAAAATTCCAAATCCCTGTGAATATGGATGAAAATGTGAAATAAAACTATTCTTAGTTAAATCCTCAGTTGGCAAGATAGGAGAAAAACCAGAAGCAGCAATTTTCTGATGAAAATGATAAATTAAGGAGAAAGTGCCCCTTAATTTATCATGAGTTTGTTTCGTTCTACAGCCAATCTTAAACCAGGCCGGCCTCCCGCAGGGCCCCTCAGACCAGAAGGTCGTTGTAGTGACGGTGGACAACTGCGACACCTCTGTGGCCCTGAGGTTTGGGCACATGATTGGAAACTACACGTGCTCTGCTCAGGGCAGCCAATCAGGGTCCAAAAAGTAAGTTTGCAACAGGCACACCAGAGAAAAGAGCTGTTCTGTTGAGATCGAGAGATAAACCGTAACTAACCCTCTTTTCCTTTGCTTTGTGTAGTCTCTCTTTACTTCTGTATTGATCTCAGCCATTTACTTTATTACTGTCTTTGCCTTCACCTCAGTAGTTCGAGTAAACTTGTTTTGAAATGAGGTTCCACATCTGCGGGGTGTTAGCTAAGCTTTGGTTTCTGCATTTACTGCAATGTTTATCCTTTTTTTTCCTTTTTTATCTCCCAAGGGAAAATAACACAGCAAGACCGTGCCTGTAATAAATATTTCATCACCTCTCTCCCCATACCCCCCACATTACTGTTGATGATGTGTTTAGTTTAGGCAGAGTGATGCTCTGGGTGCATGTATGTTCACGGTTCTGTGTCGTCAGGTCTCTGGATCTGACGGGCCCCTTGCTCCTCGGAGGAGTCCCTAAACTCCCAGAAGATTTTCCTGTTCATAACCAGCAGTTTGTGGGCTGCATGAAGAACCTGCGTATCGACAACCAGCACATAGACATGGCCAGCTTCATCGCTAACAATGGCACTCTGCCAGGTATGCATTGTTTTTAAGCTCGCTGTCCTTTAGTTCAGCTCTTAAACCTGGCTCTGCTTTGCAGTCAAACAGTGCACACTGTTAGATCAGCCAAGTGAGGAAAACCTGGCAGAGGAAACAGCAGTGACTATAATGAGAGCAGCGGGGAAGGTAGAGTCAGTGGGAAATGATTGTTGTACCTGCTATGAATAGTTTATTACCATCTGACTCTTTTCTACTGATGAAATAATGAGCTAGGATAGATCAAACGGGTGGATTACCCTCTTATTTTCCTGCCCTTCAAGGATGCTCTGCCAAGAGACACTTCTGCAACAATAACCCATGCCTGAATGGAGGAACCTGTGTGAACCTGTGGGGCTCCTTCAGCTGTGATTGCCCACTTGGGTTTGGAGGACGAAACTGCGAAAGAGGTGAGTGAGTCAAGTGGAAAAGAGCGAGGCATCAGGGAGGGGGAGACACTCAGACATAAGCTAATAGTAGATATGAATTTGTCTGCAGCTGTGATGGAGGTCTGTGAACTTGTAGGTGAGTGTGGAGGCGGCAGCTAATGCCCGAAAAAGCCAACAAACAAAGAATAAAGCCTGAGTAGTCTGGAGTGTTTTACTGCACACTGATAGCTGCTTTCTAGGACCGAACTTTAAATGTAATCTGCTTGATGTTGAATTTTCTCTGGTTTACATGATGTTGAACCAGTTTAATACTAATGTTTTTTAACCTTTGAAGATATATACAGTATGTAGCTTATATTTCTGTCCAGCGTCTCTTTATGTTTCACTCGATCTCCTGCAGCTGTCGTCTGCGCTGATTTATGGTTTAAAGGAATTTGAGAAGAGACAGCCGAAGAGAAACGAGCTTTAGAAGAGATGGCAGTAAAAAAAAATGTTCAAAAAGCACCTTTGTTTTTACAAGAAGTTGGGTCGGGTTATTTATTGGTTCTTTCATGCAGAACAAGTGAGGATTGCAAGTTCCTGAGTTGCACTGACAGGTGTGCTGTGAAGAACAGACACGTGTGAAGGAAAAGTAAGGATGAGAGTGTGGAAGTGGGGCCGACTTTAGTGTAATAATGTGAAATTTCAGCATACTTTAAATAAAGGAGCTTTTAGTGCCTTGAGGTTTGTGAAGCTATCCGTCACTTTCACCCGTTTTTCATTATTCTCTGACATTATTATCTGACATTATTCTCTGACATTATTCTCTGACATTTACCAGACAAAATCAATAGAACAATATATTTCTTAGCTTTCAGCTCGATGCACAAAATATGGATTCATAAATGACGACTGCCAAAGGTAACCAGGTGTTGAATGAAGGTTTTTTTATATTATTTTGAATCTAAAATGATTGAAATCTAACTGGAGATTCTCTCTCTGTATCTCACTCATGCAGCCACAGTGTGTCAGGTTTATTTGTCATCGATAATCAATCCTCAGGGCCTGCGTGACTCAGGTGCTTTACTTCACTTCACGCAGAGACAGCTTAATGACGAGGAAACTACTCCACATAAGGCAGAGTGTCCTTCTGTGTCACTTTTCTCAGCGTCTTAAGGGACCGAGGAAACTTCTCATTCAGTGCGTGTTGGAATTTGAAATGAAAAAAAAGAAAATGATCAAAAAAGCAAAAAATGTAATCAGAGTTGAAAAGAGATAACTTCAGAGTCATCTTATCTGTTCCATGGAAGCATTTCTAGAATTTCTAAAAAGCTGCAGTTCAGAAAGCAGATCTGCAGAGTAAGATCTCTTACGTCTCTTTTCTTACCTCAAAGAGTGACGGTTGTTCAGTCAGTTTTGGCTAAAATCTGAAGAAAAGCTGCAGAGAGCTTCCTTTCTGACAGTAATGGCTCCCTCTGTCAGCTACTGTGAAATTCTCCCTCCTCATTTTCAGCATCACCCCTTCTGCCTTTCAGCCACTCGCTCTCTTTACCATGAAGTATGTCATGTGATTTCTGTCATCCGTTTTCGTCTCTGCCCTCTTTTTCTGTAGTTATGGCCAACCCACTGCGTTTCCTGGGTAACAGCCTGTTGCAGTGGAATAACCTCGCCACGGTGGCGGCCTCCGTCCCCTGGCACGTGGAGCTCATGTTCCGCACACGCCAAGCCAGCAGCACGCTGCTTCACATCTCCTCTGGCCTGCAGCACAACCTCACACTGCAGGTGAGAGCCACATATCCGAAACGCGCTTCCTGTCAGGACCGAAGCAGATATGCGATTTAATAGGAGAGGAGGAGCTGGGGTGATGATGGGTTGCAAAGAAGCTTGCAGATGTGCAGTCGCTGATGTTAAGAGAAAACATGTCCCAAAACACAGGACATTTTCAACTTTATTCTAACTTTAGTTCTTTTTTTTTTTTGAGCTTGTCTCGACTGGCGCCTCTTTGATGTTACATAACTCTATTTCCAGCCCTGCACACCTATGATGTGCTGCAACACAAGGGATGATCTTTTGAACTGGAGGCTGTTCAAAGGTTGTTATCTTCTGCAGTGCAGTTTCTTTGCGGTCAGTTTTTCATCCTGTGTCCGTCTCCCTCCTGCTGTCGTCTTTGTAGCTGCGTGGTGGGAGTGTGTTGATGGGGCTGCACAGGGGGGAAGACTCCACTCTCTCTCGTGTGGAGGAGGTGCTGGTGAACGACGGAGACTGGCATCATCTGCAGCTGGATATCAGCATAACAGGGGGAGCGGCAAGCTACCATAAGGCTGTTTTATCTTTAGATCACGGACTCTACCTGGTGAGTTATTAAATTCTAGTTGCGATTATAAATGAAACTCTTGTAGCTTTTAGCCATGAAGTCACTGCCGTGTTCCTTTTCAGGCCAGCATGGATGTGGATGGAAAGCTGCAGGACTCCAAATTGAAGACTGTGAGCGTAGGTGGTTTGGCAAAGCCTGATGGGAAAATTCAGCATGGCTTCCGCGGCTGCATACAGGTTTGTCCTCTCTGCAGACCACATTCATGTCTGCGTTTGTGATCGCGAAGGCGAGCAGTTCAGTTTGATGTTTTAAAGTTTTGGTTCAAATTAAGCTTTATTTGAATTTGTCTGAACAGCTGTTTGTGTAGTTTAAAGACATCGTGCTTCACCCCTTTACTTGCATGTATGATTGTTTCCCTGCAGGGTCTGCGTGTTGGCGGGGCTGTGAGTCTTTCTCAGGCAAGGAAAGTGAACGTGGAGCAGGGCTGCAGCGTGCCCGATCCCTGCAGCTCCAATCCCTGTCCGTCGAACAGCTACTGCAGCGACGACTGGGACAGCCACTCTTGCAAGTGCATCAATGGTCAGTCTCGTCACATGATCACAAACCCACGAACGTAACATGTTTTTGCCTTTTTATCATTCTGTTTCTGTCTTTAATCTTTAGTTCAAATGAATAATCATTTTTTAAAATTGTTGTTTATTGTTTTTACCACGAGCCACTACAATTTACTGAAAATCCCCACCTGCTTTATTTTTTTGCAGGTTATTATGGCTCCAACTGCACTGACGTGTGCTCGCTGAACCCCTGTGAACACGAGTCGGCGTGCACCAGGAAGCCGAGCTCCTCTCGGGGTTACACCTGTGACTGTCCCAACAACTACTTTGGCAATTACTGCGAGAAAAAGTATAGCCTTCCACATTTATGTAAAACACTGCAGGGCTGGTTTTAACTCAGCTAAATCCAGCTGGCCGGGTTTAAATCCAACCCTTTGCTGTGTGTCTCTCCCTGCTTTTCTGTTTCCTCTTCACTGCACTGATTTTCCAAATGATAACAATAATAAAAAACACTACAGTGTTCTTCCTCCTGCACTGCAGACAGGACAACTGACCTGTAATGTCTGTGTCCACAGGACCGACCTGCCGTGTCCCAGAGGCTGGTGGGGTCACAAGACCTGCGGCCCCTGCAACTGTCAGACAGACAAGGGTTTTGATTCTGATTGCAACAAGACGAGCGGAGAGTGTCGCTGCAAGGTGAGCTAGCATCCCCGATTCATTCATCTGTAATAAAGCGCACATCATGTCCACTCAAATAAATACAAGATGTGCATTTTTTAACAACTTTCACACAATCCCAGCCCATTCTTCGTTAAAAAATCTCTCAGCCTCTTCTCAATCTCTTCCAGATTTGATGGTCTTCTTCAGTTAACCCACAGATTTTCAGTTAGATTAAAATCAGGTCTTTGTGCAGGCCAATGAGTAATGCTCACTTTGGTCTTCTGATGGTTGTTCCTCACCAGGAGCAACGTATGTTTTGAGTCTTTGTCACGTTGCAAGACATCATGACGACCCAGACCCAAAATCTTCACAAATCATCTTTCCTTCATGATTCACCCTCCAGGTTCCAAATGCACTGAAGTATCCCCACAGCATGATACGCCCTCCACCGTGTTTCACTGTGGGGACGTTGATCTTTGGGTTGTACGCCTCTCCCTTCTTTTGCCAAACATAAGCAGCATCTCTGTGGTCAAGGAGCTCTAGTTTCATGTTATATTCTCATTACTTCAGTCTGGCTTGAAGATGTCTTTTCTGCAGAAGTGGAGTTTTTCTTGGTCTGATACATTCAGTTCACTCCTGCAGGGTTCTAGTGACAGTCTGCTTTAACACTATAATTCCCAACTTGGATAAGTCATTCACTCGTGTCTTGGCAGTTGTTGCATGTTCTTTAGACTCATCTCTCACTAGTTTTCTTTCCAGAGTCTTTGAAGTATTTCCCTTCCTTCCTCTGCCAGACTCGTTCTGTGCTCTTTAGCTCTCTTTCTTGATCTTGATGATACTTCTCACTCCAGTTCTTGACACTTGGAATCACTGTGATAACTTTGTATAGCATCTGCTGCTTTTTGAGCATCAGCAATTCTTTTTCTCAAGTCTAAACTGATGAATTTTGTTTTCAGCATGATCCTTTCTCAAGTGACTCCTAAAATCTTGCTGCAGTTTTTATACTGTGTGCAAATTGAAAAATAACCCACAGTTTAAACTTTATTTTGTAAGCTTTGAGCTTTACATAGTTAAAGCACATTATTGTACACCTATAATTATGCTTTCTAAACACACATTAGAAAGCTGTAGACATCCATCAGACGTCTGCTGCTTTATGGGAACTCTTTCCTGAGAAATGAAGAAAGAGCTGCACAAATGTGGCCCTCACAGGAACATGTGAAACCTCTGAATCTGTGTCCAAACTTGGTTTCTTGCACACTTCTACGACACGTGTAGCAGACTGGCTTAATATTAAGGAAGAAGCTGTTTTCATAAACAGTCGTTATACATCTTCCAACATTCAGCGCTGATCCATTTTTACAGCTGTGTTTGCTTTGCATTGCACTGCGCTGAGGGACAATTAAAGATTTATTTTGTGTGCTGAAGGTTTGTAGCGTCGTTTTCCACCTTTTTCTCTGGCTAGAAAAAATCCGGGTGGGAGAACAACTTGTCTGCCGGCAGTCAGATGCTTTTGAGCGTGCGGTTTGAGCGTGCGGTTTGAGCTTGCCGTGGCGCTAAGGAAGAATTCTCATTTGCAGGACAATCATTACCGGCCTGAAGACAGCGACACCTGCCTGCTGTGTGACTGCTACCCGGTCGGCTCTTTCTCCAGAGCATGTGACCGAGAGAGCGGCCAGTGTCAGTGCAAACCCGGCGTCATCGGACGTCAGTGCGACCGCTGTGACAACCCGTTTGCTGAGGTTACCCCTAACGGCTGTGAAGGTCAGAACACGTTAATTACAGCTTCGCATCAAGTCCCTTTTTTTCATTATAGGTACAAATACATTAGATATTGTTCTAATTTGATCCTCATCATCTCCTTCCTGTTCCATCTCTCTTAGTAATATATGACAGCTGCCCTCAGGCCATCGAGGCTGGGATATGGTGGCCCAGGACTAAGTTTGGTCTCCCTGCAGCGGTTCCCTGTCCCAAGGGAACTCTCGGTATGATGTTTTTTTTGGCAACTCATCAAATTACCATATAATAATGGCACTATATGAAACTTGCCTCAAGCTCTCTCTCAGCTGCAGCCTTTTCCTCATGCGATAACGCTCCCTCTCCTCCTTCCCAGGCACAGCGATTCGACACTGTGACGAGCATAAGGGCTGGCTGCCTCCTAATCTCTTCAACTGCACCTCCGTTACCTTCAGCAAGCTGAAAGCTTTGGTGTGTAGCTTCTCTCTGTCACTATTTTAAATTTTAAAGTCAGTTTCCAGTTTCTACAACATCATCCTCATTTGTGAGGAGAAATAAAATGTTTTCATGAGTGTCTGCTGCTCTGCGGTGCTGCTCTGAGCATCACTGGCTTAAAGTGATAGTCCCAAAAAACTGTTCTTCGTTAGGTACACTGTTAAATATGTGCGTATGTGTTGTGCAGATTAACGGCACTTAATAAAGTCCAGCTGAGGCTGCAGGTGTTTGGTTATAAATCAAAGCTAATGTGATTAATCCCATCGGAGGCTGGACCGGATTTCATGATGGTCTATTTAATGTTTCTCAAAATATTTCACACAAAATCTCACTAAAGGATAAATCAGGCGATTGCTAAAGTCAGTATGGTTGATGCTTCTGAGAGCAGGAGTGTTCACAATCTACTTCCCAGGGGTGCTACAGAAAAAGTCAGTTACTTCCTGGGATAACTGATAAGTGCTGCAATGACACGTCACAAAATACAGGAAAAGATCAAAGGATCATTAAAACCTCAGATTCATCCTCTGGGAAAAATCAATGAATGTACGTTCAGCCACTTATTTCCTAATCGCTCACCCCAGTGGGCAGATCCACTATTTGATTTGGTGCAGATTTTATGTTCGATTCCTGATGCAACACTTCCACTTCTCTGGGCTTGGAATAGAATTGAATTCAGTCGAATTCAAGTGAATCTCTTTATTATTTTAACCACCTCTGTGGTGTTTACGCCCCAGGAGGAGTCTGTGACCCTCTCCACGCGTCCCACTGATAATTAAAGGCTTAATGTTCATATTTTTTTCTTCTTGAAGTCATGTGATCAGTTCTTTTGTCGACTTGTTATATCTGCACCAGTGAGACAGGCACCCCACCTCATCTCGGGCACTAGTAATGAAGCATGCATGGCAACAAAGGTGTTGCTTCAGTTTTAATCTCGTCTGACCTGCAGACATTTACACTTTAAATCTCATCTCTGTGTTACTAACACTTGTCTTTGGGATTTCTTTTCTTGTGAAAATTGATTTATTTATTTTCTTCTTCAGTCTGAAAAGTTTTTCCGTAACGCCTCGCTCCTCGAGTCTGGGCGCATTCAGCAGACGGCGGCGATGTTGGCCAACGCCACGCTGCACACGGAGAAGTTCTACGGCAGCGACGTGAAAGTGGCCTACCGGCTCACGCAGAGTCTGCTGCGTCATGAAAGCAGCCAGCAGGGCTTCAACCTCACCGCCACACAGGACGTCCACTTCACAGAGGTGAACAACCACGTCACTTGTAACACTTGTACAGACGGAGAGCAAGAACAGAGCTCTGTTGTGGCTGTTTCAGTACACAAAACTGGAAACAGGAGGCCAGTCCTGCCTGGCTGGACATCACAGCCTGTCATGTTGTATCTGCAGGGAGTACATCACACTTCATTTCACTCTCTGCTCTGACATCCTGTCACGCTGAACTCTCGCTGTTCTCTGACAGAATCTGGTCCGAGTGGGCAGCGCCATCCTGTCTCCAGACACACGGCAGCACTGGGAGCTGATCCAGCACACGGAGGGCGGCACGGCGGCGCTCCTGCGCCACTACGAGGAATACGCAAACACGCTGGCGCAGAACATGAGGAAGACTTACCTCAGCCCCTTCACCATTGTCACACCAAACATAGGTTTGTAATATTTAGTGCCCCAAAGTTTTCAGCTTATCTGTCACAGTTGTCATCACAAATGAACTCCACTTAAAAAATATATCAAAGAATATATTAAAAGAAAATTCTTATCTCAGTCTTAATCTGTGAGATATTAGTCCATGCTTTCATATCAATCAGGTTAGTTTACTCTAGTGCTGTATTTGCAGGACTGTTCAGATCATCAGACTAATACTACCCCAGTACTGAAGTCACTTCATTCATGCCCAGTTAAACACAGAATTACCTTTAAAATCCTTCTATTTGTTTATAAAGCCACCAATGGTTTGACCCCCCCAGTACGTCTGTGACTCGCTCAGTCCTCATAACCCTGCTACAGATATATCAGACTCACTGTACATCGTGGGCCTCTTTCTATCGATATAAAGAAGTGCACACTTACTCCCTGATATATGTTATTATTAGAAAAAGAAGTGCAATTTCAACAGTGCATCTCAGTTTTCCTGTATAACAAATAAAAACAGCAGTAGTAAATGAAAGAAATCATAAATTGTAAGAAAAAATGTGGAAACATTACAGAAAAGGTTCTGGTTGCTCACTGCCCAGACTGTCCTGTAAGTATAAAACAGGAAGTTTTTGTTATTTCACAGTGAAATGTTTTTAATTGCTGTGGCCACATTTTTATAGTAGTTTTTATAGTAGATGTCTGTTAGTTTGATGTAATAGGAATGGTTGAATGGCTGTAGGGAGGTCAAAGCAGGAAAAAGTAATGAAAATATAGTTAAAAGTTTAAAATCTATGCCCTCGTTCACTTGTTCCAAAGCTGTCAAGTGGGCCAGATTGGAGTCTTTTGTAGGCTGATTTTGGCCCCGGGGCCTTATGTTTAGCACCCCTCCCTGCTATATCTCTCAGGTCAACGAGTGCAACTCTTTTAAATGTTCCCAGAATTTGATCTAAACATGCTCAGGGTTTCAGTTACTGTGCTTCTGTTCTTTGCAACAAGCTGCTCGCTGACCTGAGGTCAGTCACAGCTGCGTCTACATTCAAGAACAAACTCGAACCCTTTTTACTCTCCCCAGCTTACATTTAATCACTGTGTGCATGTTTTTGTCTGTTATGTTAAGCACATCGAGTTTACACGTAATGAAATTTGCTATATAAATAATAATGTCATTGCCGTGATCAGGACACATGCTGCACGCAACAGGAGCGCTTCAAACACCTTTAACCGCTGGAAATGCTTCACACATGACTCCCCACTCGCATGCTGTGAGGTTTTCTGAGCTATATGTGTAAGAGTTTGCATCAGGCACAGTAAAGACCGTTTAACGTGCACGTCACAGCTGTTAAAGCAGAATTTGCCCTGAAGAAACCGGCAGTGGTGCAAACCCCAATCACAGCATTCATGTGTAGTCGAGATCAAATAAAGGTTGAGTTCAATACCTGATCAGTTTGCTGCGTGGACGAAAACGATACACGGGATTTATTAAAGAGTCTAAAAAGCAAATAAGAGCAAGAAAAAAGTTGTGCATGTGACTCAAGCGTGGAAAAGCTAGCAGTTATTGTGTGCAGAAAAAAGAACCGTGGAGGTAAAAATGACAGTAAAAACTGGGAATATTTATTTCCTGTTAGGCTCCCTTTTCTGTTTTAATAAAATAAGGTCAAACTTTATTTTTAAAAACAAACACTTAGTATGGTTCTCATACTTACAGATTAAAAACAGGCTGTGTTGATGATTTTTCTATAAAAATTTTGAACAATATCAGTTCAGTCACAGGGAAAGCATCCTTCGCCTTCTTCTGTGTCGCAGGTTTTAGCAGATTATGTCCTTTTATTTCCATTAAACTTCTTATTTCACAGATAAATCACATGGTTTATAAAATGTGAGGAAATTAAAATGAACTGAACAAAAAGCCCTAAATTCAGACGTCCTCTTTTTTTTTTAATCTAAATTGAGAAATCAGTTATCAGATTCGTTTCTGTCAGATTAACTGTTTGAACTTAAAAACGCCGAAGCCCGTTTTGAAGCAGCGTTCTCTGACCTTCCCTGTGTGCTGGTTTTTGCAGTCATCTCCGTGGACCGTTTGAAAAAGATGAATTTCGCCGGCGCCAAACTGCCGCGGTATCAGTCCCTGAGGGGCCCTCGTCCTGCGGATCTGGAGACGGCTGTCACCCTCCCAGACTCAGTCTTCCAACCACCTGTGGAAACGAAGGGCCACAGACACCTGGACGTCTTCCCAGAGTCCTCGCTGAGGAACCGCTCGGCCAACAGGAAAAAACGCCACCCCGATGACAGCCAGCAGGACGCCGTCGCCAGCGTGATCATCTTTCACAGCCTGGCCTCACTGCTGCCCGAGAGCTACGATCCAGATAAGAGAAGTCTGCGGTAATAAAACTTATTCTGACTTTTTTCAGAGTGTAGAAAGTATAAAGAGGCTAATCTGCTGCTGCTTTTAGTCGTTTTCATTTCCTTTCCTGGCAGAGGAGAGAAAAAAGAAACTTTATTTCTTCTTTCATGTATTTTTGCCTCAGTGTCCCAAAGCGTCCTGTCATCAACACCCCGGTGGTCAGCATCACTGTGCACGACAACGACGCGCTGCTGCAGCACGCGCTGGACAAACCCATCACCGTGCAGTTCCGGTTGGTCGCCACCGAGGAGCGCTCCAAACCCATCTGTGTTTTTTGGAACCACACCATACTGTGAGTGCAGCTGTAAGTGAATGGGGGCGCCCGGGCGAGGTTGTGCTGTGCTCACATTTGTGTTTGTGTGTCAGAGCTGGTCACGGCGGCTGGTCGGCGAAAGGCTGCGAGGTGGTTTTCAGAAACAGCACCCACATCAGCTGCCAGTGTTACCACATGACGAGTTTCGCGGTTCTCATGGATATCTCCAGGAGAGAGGCGAGTGACACTCACGCTTCTCATGTGATCAGAATCAGAGTTGCTCCTCACTGTAACGTCGCATTTTCTCATTCTAAACGCACCAGAACGGAGAGATCCTGCCCATCAAAATCCTGACGTGGAGCACAGCCGGTGTGACGCTGGGCTTCCTCTTCCTCACCGCGATCTTCCTGCTCTGCCTGAGAGCCATGCAGTGCAACAAGACGAGCATAATCAACAATGGAGCCACCGCTCTCTTCCTCTCAGAGCTCATCTTCATCCTTGGCATCAACCAGGCCGACAACCCGGTAAGCGCTTTGGTTCTCGTCTCTCGCCTCTTCCCTCCGGCCCTGAGAGCTCCCAAAGTTTTAATCATTCTGTATTCGCTCTGCAGTTTGTGTGCACAGTCATCGCCATCCTGCTGCATTTCTTCTACCTCTGCACTTTCTCCTGGCTCTTCCTGGAGGGGCTGCATGTTTACCGCATGATCAGCGAAGTCAGAGACATCAATTATGGACCCATGAGATTCTACTACCTGATTGGCTGGGGAGTTCCTGCCTTTATCACAGGTATGAACCTCGAATTAAAAACCCACTCTACAAAGGAAAACCACCCAGCTTGTGTGTTGAGTGGAATAACGAGGATCTTAAACCTTTATAACGTCTTTCGTGACAGCGGGAGCAGACATGAGGAAAAGAATCAGACACAATCACAAAGAAGTTAAAAAGAAAATTTTTTTTTTTTTTAATAAAGCTGAGTGGATAATAAAAATAACAAACCAATTACATTTGAATGATCTTTTTCATTATATCTGCTCTGTGAGCTGAAGACATCGCAAAAGGTTTGAGGAAGGTGTTTTTTACAGGGTCACCTTTCTTGATCAGATTTTTTTAGATAATCACAATTATATTATTACTGGCCGGCCGTCAGCTGTTGGCTATTTTTAAAGTCTTTCCGCACTGATCCATCCAACATTTCTTTGAATCGAGTCATTTTTTAAATCTTTTAGCTTTTCCCAACATTTTTATTTTGCAGAAGGATTTTCTATAAATCTACACTGCTAAAGAAAGAAGGGAACACTCGATCGTCACAGTATAACACAAAGTCAGTTAAACTTCAGGGATATCAATCTGTTCAGTTAGGAGCCATCAATCATTGTGAGTCCATTTCAGCTGTTCTGGTGGAAATAAAAGTGACAACGAGTGTGCTGGAGAGGCAACAACACAACCTCCAAACAGGGAATGGTTGTGCACACACTCTCTCCTCATCCTGGCAGGCACTGCCCACTAGAGGACGTCAGACCCTCAGGCCACCCTCATGAAGTCTGCTTCTGATTGTTTGGGCAGAGACATTCACACCAGTGTCCTGTTGGAGGTCATTTTGGAGCTCTGCCACTGCTCATCCTCTTCCTCTTTGCACACTGGAGCAGATACCGGTCTGGCTGATGGGTTAAGGACCTTTTAAGGCCCTCTCCAGCTCTCCTAGAATAACTGCCTGCCTCCTGGAGTCTCATTGTTGCCCCTCTAGTCCACCTGTTATTCACTTCATTAAAACCAAAGAAGCTGAAACTGAAACAACCCTCTGCTACTTAACTGACCAGATCAATATCCCAGAAGTTTAACTAACTTAATGCGACAAACCTGACCCAGGACCACAACAACTAAAGAGATTTGTTTCTTCCCAGGATCAAACCAGGGGTCTGAATATCAGATGTACAAGTTGGTCATTATCAACAGTCTTACAGTTAAATTAGTTTCGTTGAATAGCCAATTAAGTTAGTTCCTGTACAGATTATAAACCCACAGAACGTGTTTATATACCCAGCCACACTATGAGAAGTCATTATTTATTCAGCTTTAATAACTTTCACTGTGACATCATCCTCTGGAGATAAAATAGTTTCAGTAAAAAGTGAATCAAGGCAAAAATTAAACAAACTTTTCACACTGTCTATTTTTTTGGGGTCAACTCCAGGTTTGGCGGTGGGTTTGGACCCCGAAGGCTATGGAAACCCTGATTTCTGTTGGTTGTCTATGTACGATACCCTGATCTGGAGCTTTGCAGGACCCATCGCCATAGTGGTGTCGGTGAGTACCTGCATCCATCCATCCAATCGCACATGAATATCTTGTAGTTTTACTAAAAGATATAAGACACGGAGGTAAAGCTGTCACCTCAGCAGCGTGCATAGCATTTTCACGCTACATTAATTATTGTTTATTCTTCTAACATGCTGCACTGCAGACCTTCACTTTACTTTAGTTTTGTCACAAACTCCTGCTGTGTTGCAAGTAGTGACATACTGGTGTGTTGTGTATCCACAGATGAACATCTTTCTGTACATCCTGTCGTCCAGAGCCTCCTGCTCGCTGAGACATCACAGCATCGAGAAGAAAGAGTCTCGTGTGTGAGTGTCCCGGCCTGTCATTCAACACCAGCGCCGTTTACTTCCTGCCTGATTAGAGGATGTCAGTTTGATGTTTAGACAGGAAAATGTTTTGTACATAGGCAGTCACTATGTTTAGCAACACAATTCAATTCAGTTTTATTTATACAGCACCAGTTCACAATGCCAGTCACCTCAAGCCTCTGTAAATTTAAGAAAAATACCCAACAAGTAGTAGAGGGAAAATCCCAACAATGAGCAAGCACTTGGCGACAGTGAGAGGACAAACTCCCTTTTAACAGGAAGAAACCTCCAGCAGAACCAGAGTCGGGGACCCAGGGACTATGAAACCAGTGCAGATGTCATTATTGGGTATTTCCAAAAAGAAAAGAAACCAGGCTGACATCAGCATGTTGTAATATAAACATCATAAAACATCAAATCTTTAGTGTAGGCCTTGCTCTTCGGGGGGAGCTGCGGTCTATGCGTGTTCTTTTTTTTTAATATTTTCTGCAATAATCCCCTGACCCAGGCCACTCTAAGCACTCAGTTTCAGACAGTTTTTTTTCTACTCTTGGATCTGTATGATGTCATAGAGAGAATATGGTCATCTCAGGCACACAGCTTCGGCATGCTTATTGTTGCTGTTTTTGTTGCTGTTTTATCCTCAGATTCATGTGCTGCTCTGTTTTTCCGTGTTGCATTGAACTCTTGTTGTTGGTTTCCGAGTCAGGTCACTGGTCACTCCAGAAGTCCTTCCTCGCTAACTCCTCTTTGTGCTTCCTCTCGCTGCAGCTCTGGCCTGAAGACCGCAGGCTGTGTCCTCTTCCTGGTTTCAGTCACGTGTTTTCTCGCACTCCTCTCCGTCAACAGCGACATGATCATCTTCCACTACCTGTTCGCTGGTTTCAACTGTGTGCAGGTGAGCCCTGGAGTTCACCCTGAAACTGCTTGAAAGGCTCAGTTGTGCCTTTTTACTAACCTTTAACCTTTTCCTGTCGTCCAACTCCAGGGTCCCTTCGTTTTCTTCTTCCGTATTGTCTTCAATAAAGAAGCAAGGAATGCTATGAAATACTGCTGCAGCCGCAAGCGACCCGATCACATAATCAAATCCAAGGCCTCCGTGAGTCCCTCGTAACAAGCAGCGAGAAAATATTTCATTCGGTTTGACACCTCTGGGATACGTAGTTAGGCTGTTGTCATATTTGGAGTTTCTTTAAAAAAAAACAAACTAAAATATGGCGTCAGCTGTTGTTAAAGAAATAAATCTGTAATTATCTCAGATATCAGTTATGCTGTTGATACTGCACCATCTGTTCCCAACAAACTGAGCTTTGAGCTTTTTTTGACATTTTATAAAAAAGGAGGATTTATTCTCCGCCCTAAATGACTGACTCTACTAAACAAGTAAAATAAATCTCATTCATCTGTGCCAAAGAGCGCTACCTCCACCGTAAAACTGTTGCTGTAAACAAACAGGTAAACTGGAGCGTGGCATGTAATCCACAGACAAATACTCACTCAGATATTGAATGGATATTCTTAGCAAAAAGACCTATGCTTATGCCTGAAAATCAGTCATATTGAAACTGATTTTCAGGCAGAAGGATGAAAATCAGTTTCAATATGACATTTTTTGGAAGGATAATGTTGCGCTCGTCGTTCCAAAAACAGAGACAGAGAGGCCGGTGTTTGTGAGCACTGATCAGGAAGGAAATAGACGATTCGGTGGCTTATTGGAGAAAGGGTGGAAATGTTTTCATTAAGAAGCTGCAAGGTTACAAAATTCTGAAAAAATCTGACTTGGATCAGCAGAACATTTCTTGTAATTGGGAAAATCTCTTTTATAAATAAGTCCTTTACTGGTTGTTTTCACTTAGAGTCTTTTAAAGTGTGATGTATCCTTCAAATGACTAAACAGAGACAAGTTCACATGACAGACCAGTTTAAATATTATTTAGAGAATAAATTTCACAATTAGGCGATTGTTTGTTTAAAAGAAAAGAAGTTTTTTCTCTCTGATCCAAGTTTGTTTCTTAGCATCTGTACAAAAAAAATTGCAGGAACAATAAACTCCCTGTTATGTTCTTTACATCTGAAATAACTCTGCATCGTATTTTTATAACATGTTTCTCTGCCTGCCTCTTGCCTCCAATTCCAGAGCTATAAATGCAACACGAACTACATGGACGGGAGGTTGTACCACCTCCCCTTCGGCGAATCCAGCGTGTCGCTGAACGGCACCATGCAGAGCGGGAAGAGCCAGCAGAGCTACGTGCCATTTGTCCTCCGGTGAGGAAACCACTTAATAAAAAACTACTATGAGTGTGCTGAGTGACGGACTGAGTAAGTGAACTGAACTGTTTCCATCTTCTCAGTGACGACGGGTTGAGTAACAGTCAGGCACACATCGCTCTCAATGACCACACGTCGCTCTTCCATGAAACCAAGGAGCACTTGGACGGTAGCGTGCTCATTTTCCTCAAATCTGTTCTTCACTTTCCCACTTTTGCACTGATGGAGTCACTGGATTCGTTTTTCACTGACGCTAACCCGTCAATGTTTAGATCACGACAGCGACTCGGACAGCGACCTGTCTCTGGAGGACGACCAGAGCGGCTCCTACGCTTCCACTCACTCCTCTGACAGCGAGGACGAGGAGGGCCCCCTCTCGCCAGAGGAATGCTGGGAAAATCTGGCATCCAATGTCGCCAAGAGACCACAACCACTCAGTCAAGGTGCTCACCTGAACCTGTTCACATGTATTGCCTTTACACTAAAGTCACACCACAAAATGGTTTACTTTCTGAAAAGCAGTCAAACAGTCAGAGTGAAAAGAAAGTGCACTTATGAACTACATGGAGGACAGGCTGTACCACCTCCCCTGTTCTAAAGTCTTAGAAGGAATATAAAAAAGTCATGTAGTCCTTAGCAGGTCTTAAAATGAGGTCGATACAAGCTGCGATTATCAAACAACCATGACACGACACAATGGGTCAGTATTTATTTACCTAAGGCGAAATGCACGCCACGATTCAGCAGCTTAAGGTAATAGTTTTTTGCGTGACGTTCAGTCTCACATTATTGTGGAGGAGTTTTGCCTCAGTCGTCTTTACCGTGTTGCTTCTATTCATTGAGCTTTGCAGGCATTCATTTACACACAGCTCTCTTATGGTCACACACAGGATTTCAGTCGCGTTGAGGTCTGAATCGGTGCAACACCTTACTTTATTTTCTTTTTTGCTTGGCGTTGTTGTTCTTTTGCATGTTCACGTGTTCAGTCGAGCTTCAGCTGTCGGACAGAGGAGAGGAATTCATGAGCAACTCGGTGACTGCTCAGGTCCCATGCATGAAAAACAAGCCCAAATCACCACCCTTCCCCCACCGTGGTTGACAGTTGGTCTGAGGTGTTTGGGCTGATCTGCTGTGTTTGGATTTCAAATATGGTGATATGCATTATGACCAAACATTTCCACTCCGGTCTCATCTGTCCAAAGGACATTGTTCCAGAAAGAAAAGTGTATAATTTGTGTGTATTTGTGTACATGTATAATAAGAATCCAGTATAAGAAAATTGGATTCTTACTTCATGATCTTTACATTTGTGTATGTTCACCTACGAGGACCAAGAATACATGTTTGTAAAGCAGGAACATCAACCCATCAGAGGAGCTGAGCTCACTCTGTGTGTTTTTGTTTTCCAGACAACGGTCTGAATAAGCTGTACTGGCCCGGAGAGTACGCTGCCACAGTGAGTGACAGCGAGCTCATGGGTGGAGACAGAGTGAAGATGGAAGGGCTGGCCAATCAGGAGCCAATCGTCTGCGACCCCCGGTTATTATCAGACGACAGAACAAAGGAAAGCGTGACAGTGCTGCTGCCTAGTCTGCCGAACTTCAGCGCCCACCCTCACAAAGGTAAGCTCATCCAAACCTCAGAGCTTTAGCTTGACCATTATTAAATAATTAAGCTAAACCTCTGACACAAACCAAATCTTACCCCGGTCCAGGGATCCTAAAGAAGAAGCAGCTCTCTCCCATCGTGGAGAGGAACAGCTTCAACCGCATCAACAATGAACTGTGCGAAAACGCTCCGGGTACGGCGTCCCCTCATGGATCTTCCTCTAGTGAAAGTCGAGCGGCGTCGGCTAAACGCAGCTTGCCTGACCAGCTGAACGGGGTCGCCCTGAGCATCAAGGCGGGGACAGTGGACGGCGACTCATCGGGATCAGAGTGAGTATCAGGAAGTCGATACAGATGAAAACCAGCATCAGATTCTGAGAAAAGAGAAACTCACTCATGCAAACGCATCAGTGTCGTCGCCTACGTGTGTGTCCGCTGTTTGTTGCTGGAGTCTTTCAGTGTTTCGTTCAGCTGTCTGTGTCAAATTATGAGTCTTGCTGCCATCAGTGGTCGTTTTCATTCCTGGTAGTCTGTGTCGTTTCCACTCGAACCGCTTAAATGTTAACGTGAAACCAAATGAAGACAGCACCATTCCTGATATCCTGTACATAGTGAAAGTCAGTGTGGGCTCAAAGAGTTCACTTAAGTCTAAAATATTATCACTATAGGCACTGACCTTAAAGATCAATATATTTTTGGATTAATCACTATATTATATATGTAATAAATTTCTGTGGCCATCATGTTTAAAGGAGCAGTTTAGAACTTTTCTATTTTAAATTAAATTTAAATTTAAATTACTTTTCTCTGTTCTGGACATCGGCAGCTTTCTGTCATTGTTTTAAGGCAGCTTAGTGCTTCACGCAAACACATCTTACCAGTACAGAATAAAGCAAAGACAACATGTGCATGTGCAACATGTGAATAATACTGCGCAAATGTCTTGAGTCCCATTTATATTTTACTTTGAGTTCTGCAGACTTTCTCGAGGTCTTAATTATGGCCAGAAGAGAGAGAGTTCAGACTGAAGAATAAAGGAGATCGTAGCAAATATTGACTTCGAAACACGTTAAAAACTGTACAAACTCTGTTTTTGCTATATTTACATTTATGTTTGCGTGTTTCAATAAATCGCTGCAGCTATTGTCTAAAAAAATATACAGAAATAACAGTGGGGCTCAAGAAGTGTGGTTTTTACACACAGTTTGAGATTTCTGGAACAACAAGCCAAAAATACCACATTTATAAAACTGCTTGTTAAATGGCGTCTCAGTGTCACTGATCATGAAGTCAGTTTAACTGTAAACGCAGTGATAGGTGACGATTTTCACAGGGTAATGAAAGCTTTAGTGCCATAAATGTAAACATAGTGATAGTTAAAGATCCTGCACACCTGTCCATAGGATTTTATTAAGTCTTTTTTAGCAGCTGTTAAGAAAAATTAAAAGTGACCCTACTCTTGTTCTAGTAGGAGAACAAATCAGGCCAAAGATTTGATACCGACGGATGCTAGAAAAGCTTCTCAGTTAGGAGAAGGTTCATTGCAAAGAGGATTGAGACAGATCGTCAAATTTGCACATTAAAAGTATTTGAAAAAAGGCACAGAAATTACTTGTGATCATGTAGACAAAAACGTGGAGATCCAGCAAGAAGAGAGGAAATCTTTTACTATGAAACTGTATAAAACCAAGATTTTGAAATGCAGTCATTATTCACAGCAGTGTGAATTCCAGTTTACTAACCAGCCTTCTTTACCCCCTTTTTCTCTTTCCAAAAATCTCAGATTTTTATTCTTTAGTTTTATCCCATGAAGCTCTGATCCTCATTCAGAAACAATCAGGATCACTGTCTTCAGATTGGTGCATCATTTTTTCGGTCACCCCTCACAGCCCGTGTGTGTATCTGTGTGTGTATCTGTGTGTGTATCTGTCTGTGTGTGTGTTTCATTGTCATTTTTATTTCCTTTTTTTAATTTATTGCATTCGTTTCCAACACTTGTCTCTCCATCCCATCATCCTCTGATTCATCTTCATCGTACCCCCCCTGTTTTCCCAGCAGCCACTGCAACACCTCCATGTGACCTTGCTGACGGAGGGGTCTGTCTTTGCAGGTCATAGAGTGACTGCAAACAGGAAGCACTGGATTTCCCCCTTGATAAACTGTGGAAAGAAGGAATTCCCCCTTCCCCTCTCGTCATCTGAAGGAGTTTATGTGTGCGTGCGAGTTCATACACGTGTGCCAAAACTTCAGGAGTCCCTGCGCCACCACCCCGCCCGCACCCTCACACAACAAGCCTCACTCTCCCTTTAAAGAAATGGTTTTGTTTACATACTTGAAGAAATGCACTTTTTTTTGATTTACTGTCCTGATTGGCTGGTGGTCCATTTTTTTTCCAACTTTGTTTATTTTTCCAGGATTTTTATATCGTTTTGATGACAGATAATAAAAAGAAGTCATACTTTCAGGCTCATTTAGTTGTACACTTGCAAACATTCAGGGAAATTTTCCATTTTCATCTACTGCTGTGTTTTGTGCCGTCTCTCTGGTCACTGGAGCTGTTGCCGTCTCTGCCCGTCTGACGTTCGATGACTTCAGACTCAGGCTGTTGAGGTTTTACAGGCCTGAAAATATCCAAGAGACGCAACACGCTCGAGTGCGGGTCGTCCTCAGAGGCTCTTTGCGTGTTCGTGGACCGTGAGCTGCTCACTAAGACTGACTGCATCTGCCTGGATTCTCCATGTAAGCTACTGATTACTGAAGGGTGTTTCCAGAGGCCACAGGTGGGAACAAACCTGTATGTGCAGACCTTAAAAAGTAAAGACTCAAAGGACTTTTGATACACTTTTTTTTTAAGCCACTGAGAGCACATCTTTTTTTTTTTTACGGACGTGGGAATTTTTCATTGTTTTATCCGAGGGACGCACACATCTGAGTTCAGTGACTAAACAGCTGTATTTTATAGACTAGCAGCGAAGCTTGTGTCTTTTGTAAAGTAATTAAATACATGCAAATTTGAGCTGTAATTCATTTTTACTGTACAGAGTGGCCTGTAAATGAATTGAGAACATATCGTTAAATGTTAGTAAATATGTACACACGTTCAGACCTTGGTTTTAGGAAATACTCTTGATACCTGAGAGAAAAAAAAGTCTCTTATGAGTAACTACTGAGATTGATGTGAAGCCATTTTTTTACCAACCATATGAGTTTAATGTATAAATTTCATGCCAACACTACCACGTCAGTCATGGTGTTATAACACTGGTGTCCAAACAGAGGATTGTCTTTCACTCTGCCGCTCCTGTTTGTACTGATTAAACAGTTTTCTACCATTCCCGTCATTTCGGCCTGTTTATTGGAGCCAGTTCAGGTAACGCTGCGTTTCAGATGTGTTAGTTTGATAGTCCTTCAGTACAGCTGTTTGCAGCTGTCACGCATGGGTTATATTCTCTAAAAAGAAAAAAAGAGTTGATCACACTTACACACTTTAACATTAAAAATTAGAGTGTTGTTGTGTTCTTATAAATGAACATCACTGGAATCTTTTTGGAATTTGGAAACGTGTGATTTTATGTCTTGAGAGCTAGAATAATGAGTCATCCACAGCCACAGCCAGGAAACGGTTATTTTAGATAAAAATGGTAATGGAGCTCAGCCTGACAGCTGTGATTATTGAAACAGATGTTATCTCCGTGTTTTTTCTAACATTAAAATGACAAATTGTAAAAACAATAGTTTTACTTTATATATTAAGTGTTTAGTGGGGACTTTAACCTCCACCCGCAGCAGTCCAGAGGCAGCTGAGAAAAGCCATGGCAGTGGTGGGCGATTAGTTTTTCCTAAAGGGCCACATGAGGAGCTGGGACTGTCATGGAGGGCCGCGCCCTTATTAGAAAGGGCCTCCACAACAGTCCCAGGTCCTCATGTGGCCTGTTGGGAGTCATGTTGTTTTATTTTTGCTTTTTATGCTAAGCTAAGCTAGACATGTGAGCTGCTATTTCACTGGTAAACCTTTTAACTGTAACTACATTTTTCATTTTTTAAAAACTGTGTTTATTTTTTTTTCTAACCTTTGGATTGCAGGGTTAACAGTGGCGTCATTGCTAGGCCACTCTCAGAGATGAGCTGCCAGACAGAAAAAACTGAGTGCTGGGAACACAGTCATTCATTCCTTTCATTTTTGTTTTTAAGTTCATGCTTTAAAGTTCAGGTCTGTTGCTATAAAATCACCACACACAAGAAAAATGTTTGATTATGGTTTAAAACAACAGACACCAAAAAAAAAAAAAAAAAAAAAAAAAAAAAGCCAGATTTGTGTTTATGTATTTAAAAACAGACGCATAGTCAAGTTTATACCAAAATAAAAATATAACACCGAATATCCTGATCTGGTCGTGAACAAGCAGGTTAACTTAAGATTGTAACTACCACAAAACAGACATAAAAGGTGTTTTTATAGATCATTTGTTTGCACAGGTGACCACAATTGGCCTGGGTTTGACTGACCTCTGTCCAATAAAGGCTAAAATAATCATTCTAAAAACAAAATTGATGGAAAGTATGATTGCAGTTATTGGTGATTCATCACTCAGATATTTTAATCTGTTTATTATTTATAATATATTAGGAAACCTTTCTGAGAGACTAGGTTAGGACTTTTAAATGGAGCTGGATGAATTTGGTTTGTTTTCTTATCATGTACTGTATGAGCTTTGTGTCACGAGTCACCCATAACTGTCCAAACTTGTCTCTCAATATTACAACTCAAGCCTGTAGCCCACTAGATGGTGCTAATGCTCTTTACCTGCTTTCTGTCTGGAGCTCCAGCTGCTTCTGAAATGAATGCACAAACTCACTATCTTCGAAAAACACTGCTTATTAAACATTTGAATTATAATTTTCCCTGAGAAAAGTCCTCAAATGCAAGAAAGAAAAAAAAGTGTTACATTAAAAACCAATAAGAATATTTAACAATCAGTTGTAAAACAGCCTTTCAATACTGGATGGTTGGTGATGAGCCTTTAGGGTCTCCAGCTTTGCCTTTGCATCAGCATGAGACGCAAGAAAATGTCCCCAAAAGTCCATTTCTACTAAAAACTTCTTAAAAACTTGTTTCCTAAAATTGAGTTAAAAATGAGTCTGCAACACGATTGATTGGTTGTAACAGATAATTTTATTTAAAAAAAAGATGTGCTTGTATAGACAGACATGTTCAGTTTAAATACAATCTAAAATTAATTTTATATTTTTTTCATAATACTGGGAATGGACTACTTTTTAAAACACTTTGAACCTAGTAACATTTCTATGACAAAGTAGCAATTAGCAGTGCAGCAACAAGCAAATAGTAGAGTTTGTATACAAATCAATTACACACAATCAATAAAACACGTATTTGCAAACTTCTGGTCAACATCTCATAAATAATGTAAATGCAACAAGTGTGAACAAGGAGGTCAACTGGGACATCTTTTTTTGTTTTTGTAAATGGCGCCTGGTTTTCCGAAATTCTCCGTTCAGCTCCGTTCTTCATAAATACAACAAAAATACTTTTCCAAACAGTATCTCTATCACACACACACGTGTTAGTTTGTCTGGAGTGTATTCAGTTTGAGTCCTCCAGGCTGCTGCTTTTCTGCTCCGAGTTGCAGTTGCAGAGCCGCTTCATAATACTTTGCAGGCTCGGCTCAACGATACCAAGCAGGGGTCTCTGGGAGGGGTCCCCGTTCCAGCAGGCCTCCATCAGCTGCCAGCACTCTTCGTCAAAAGTAGGCACGCGCTCTGGTCTGGAACCTGATGGAGGACAACATGGATACAAGTGAGTCTCTGGCCGATACACGAGCGATCCAAATATTTCCTCAAATATTCACCCTGTTTGACAATCAACAGATTATCTGTGTGTTCAGCAGTGACACTTACACTTCCTTACATGACCTACCACTTCATGGCAGAGTTGCTGTCATTCCCAATTGCTTCTACTTTGTTATAATACCACTAACAGCTGACTGTGGAATATTTAGTAGTGAGGAAACAGCTGGACTTGTTGCATAGGTGGCGTCCTATCATGGCACCATGCTGGAATTCACTGAGCTCCTGAGAGCGACCCATTCCTTCACTAACTTTGTAGAAGAAGTCTGCATGCCTACGTGCCTGATTTTATACACCTGTGGTTGTCGAAGTGACTAGAATACCTGAATTCAATGATTTGGATGTGTGAGTGAATACTTTTGGCACTGTAGTGTACATTTTGTTTTGGGATTATGATCTCATTGCATGCATCGTAACTCTCTCCCAAATTCGCAAACTAAACTAAGATTTGTATTCTCCAAGATTCAAAGTTATTAAACGAGTCCGAGTCCACCACCCAGGCTCATGTGATTCTAAGGTGTTAGGGCCGTTTACCTTTTTTAACGTTGTTCCAGAGCTGATCCTTGCTGGAACATTTTTCAAAAGCCTCTGGAAGTTTCACTGAACCGGTGCACAGGTACCAGAACAGGATCCCAAAGGCGTAGACGTCGACAGAGTTGTCATATTTTCCTGTCGGGAGACGAGCCACAGTGAAGTTAAAACCTGACACACAAAACAAGCTGCAGTTATGACTTCCTGCTCTTATAACTTTGCTGTCTTCTTCAGTGAGTAAAATGGCAAGGTTTCTTTTTTAATGCACTGCCCCATCATCATACCTGTAAACAGCTCTGGAGCCATGTGGATGGGAGTTCCTACTATGCTGCCAGACATCATGGCTTCTGGTTTACAGAAGCCCAGGTCGGTGATCTTTGCCCGATTTTGTTTGTCCAACTAGAAAAAGCAAAAAGATGGTTATCTAATCAAGTAGAAAATACTGCAGTAATTAAATTTTCACTCATAAAAATGTGGTCTGATCTTTATGCGAAGGCCGAGTTTACAGTCACCTGAGAGCATTCGTGCACACAGATGGCTCGTAAGAGTCCAGCTGCAGGACGCATGCATAGCTATTGTGCTGCAGTCTGTAATTTTATATTTATTTATAGCATGCGTGTATATTTTCAATTGTATAATCAAAACAGGTATACAAGATCTGCTAGACAGGAGCAGGCATTAACAAGCATGTGATTCCTCCTACGCTTTTTCAAACAAGAAAGGGTCAACTTATGTTTCCATGTAAATACGAAGCTTTCTTTGATTTCATGTTTATTCATTTTTTTATGTACATTAACACTTGTTACTTGAATGTTTAAAATAAAGATTGGAAACTGTACTTCTAATGTTGGCTACAGCTATTAACAGAGTTAAATCAAACTACACTAATAACAATTAAACTGAACTTGCATCTGTTGAACACTTTTATTATCACATGCATTTAATGTGAAGGCTGGAAAACTAAGAAAACTCTTGATTTTACTAACTTGTGGAACCTCATTCAGCAGCAACAACCTCCACCAGATGCTCCTTGTAGAACGAACACAACACAAAGGACAAATTTAGGAAAATTTCTCCCTGCAAAGCTGTCCAATATTTATGAGATTTCCTGATTTAACCCTGGGCAGACCATGCCACAGCATCTCTACAACCACTCTGATAATTTAATTTTGTGCACTGAATTAACTGTTTCCTCATTGAATACAGACTTCAGAGCTGGGATGAAGCTTTGTTCATTTTTCTCACAATTCTGTTTATTAAATTGGGGAAAGATAAAAGAACAAACTACAAAAAACTATCAAACAACGCTACAGTGATGCTGTTAAACTGAAGCTGTGACATCAGTAATGCAATGAGACAATATTCCGCACTTGCACAGGGCCCGTTTTATATAGTGAAATACAACAACTAGTCCATAAATCCAGTCTACGTACTTTAGACCAAAAAGGTGGCGATCATCCGTGTCATCTATTTAATTCCAGATTATAAATCAACAGACGTTCCACTGATCACGTTCTTCCATATTCACAACCTCTGAGATTACAGATTTCCACAAAGAAATAGAGGAAGGATCATCTCTGACCCACTTCAACATTATAGCATTAAGAGACTGGATCACATCCTCTTTTGCAGACAGGAGGGAATCTTCCCAAGCAGATGTAAGAGTGCATTTTCCAAAAGCTGCTGACCTGTTGTTGCACTAACACTTGAACATACTACCGTCCAGACGGTTTGTGCATTCCCACAAACAACGCAACCTGAGATTTACATTTACTTTGTGTGGGGAACATCCAGGTGGTCTTTTGCAAACCTGAGACATGCTGTATTTTCCCTTATGGTGGTTTTCTGTCAGCACTCTGCCCATTTACTATTATTCACAGTGGAAACAGACATACAGCTGTTTGCATTTTATTAGTGTAATCAGACTGTTTATATTTGTGACTCAGATCACAGGTGAGTAATCGATGTAGAGATTATTGTAATTGTATGATGCTGAACCTATGGAGTGCATTTTCTTCTGGCTTGGAAAGGTGTCATTCAGATCAACTGTGCCATGTATTTTATGAACGTGGGCCACTTTGATAATATAGTGTTCTGATAGAGCTACACAGTCACAGACTATAACCGGTCTAACTGACAGCTGATCTGAACTTACCAGAACATTTTTTAGCTTTATGTCTCTGTGCAGGAGACCCTGACCATGGAGGAAACGGATCCCCTCCACCACATCCAGAGCAATCTGCAGTCTCTCCTTCAGTGATAAACCAGCCTGGCAGGGACGAACAAAAACGACAGAGAGAGAGAGAAACCGGAGACTTAACAGGATGTAAAGAGCAGAGTAGAAGAGTACGGCGCTGCTCCTATAAAGCAATGACCTAAGATCTCTGTTATTCGCTGCTTTATCGAGTCACCTTCAAGCCTGTGTAGAGGTCTCGGTGCAGCCGCTCCATGATAAGCAGCACAGATATGCTGGAGCCGTCTCCGTAGGTGTAATCGATCACAGAGCCGTGCAGGTCGACGAGCCGCTCATGTTTGGGCAGTGACCTGAGGAGACGCACACACCCAAAGAAAGGGGAGGGAAAACATATATTTTAGCTATAAAATCATAAAATGTTTACTTCTCACCCCCGTCCACCTTCGTCTGCTTATACTTCTGTTATCTTGAAGTCAATCTTGTTTGCCTTTGATAAATTCGCCTCTGCAAAGTTTTGGAGATTCCAGAATTCCTCAGAGCTGAGGCGGTTATAGCACACAAGCATTAACTGTGCTAACGAACTCATGCTGTCACCTTTAAAAATAAACACTGACATGACACAAAAGAGCCTCAAGGCTTCAACAGCCAAAACTACTTTTCTATAAGCTGGGTGGAGTTTGGCCTTGAAAACAAGCAGCCTCTCATGTTCTATAAGCAGAGCTCTGCTCTTGATGAATGCACCTGCTGCCTGAGAAACTTTCTTAGTCACAGCTGCTGAGCGCGAGTAAAGCTGCGATGCATTTGGAGCCAGCTGTTTGGTGTGAAGACGCGACTGTGTTCAAACACTTGTTCCTAATAACTCACCGTGTGTAGTGAAACTCTAAAGCCAGGTCGTTCCAGTGTTTATCGTCAGGCGGGACCACGGACTTTAGTGCACATGGGTAGTGTCCTCCCCAGCTGTCACACAAATACACAACGCCGTACTGACCCCGACCCAACTCCCGCCCGAGCTTGGGCTTGCCTGTGAGAAGAGAGAGAGAGAAAAAAGAATTGCAGATAATAAGATTGTGTTTATAAATGCAGCTTTGAAGCTGAGGTCTGAAACTTTGCCAGTGTCTGAGTATTTTAACCAGTCACTTATTGTGTTTCTAAATTAGATTTGCCTATTTTTAAGTAGTGTACTCACACTCAAATATACAGTGACCTTCACTGTACAGTTTCATCTACTGGGAGTGGAAAGTCTCCCTGTGTTTTCCCCCCATGACCTAAAATTTATTCTTTTCATTCAAGCAGGGACACATCTTGGAGTTAAATTAGTTAAGTTCAGATTTAGAACTTGACGGAGCCACAGTTTAGCAGAAACGTGTAAGTGCACTGTGCCTGTTTGTGGGAACGACAGAGGAATTTGGTGGTGACTCACCGTGCAGCAGCACATCCCTCAGAGAGCGGCTCTCCAAAGACAGGCGGGCCAGTCGAGGGGCGTGGTCCTTCCTCACACGCAGCCACAGGTCCTCGGTGCGCTCCAGACGGCCCGTGTGCCCTTCCTCCAGCTGCAAACACAACACATGGCGTAACAACTCATGCCCAGCATTAGGACATATCAAAGAGCTGATCTCATTCGTTAGCAATAACATTTATTTTCCAAAATTAGTTACTAACCAGTTATTTTTGTAGGGGAAAAAAGCCAGCAGAGAGGCTCCTCTCTAAAGGTTTAAACTTAATGTAAGCACAGCCCTTTAACTAACAGAGTCCAAGTACAGAGCTGATGAATGCTTCATTGAGCCACCCATCACGTTCTCCTTCATAGTAAAACAAGTTTGGTCTCAAAAGAGTCGCACTAACATGAGTCAAAGACTGCTTTGCTCTCTACAGAAACAGAAGCACAAGCAGCTCATTACACATTTTAAGTTTCCTCCGTTTCTTTTAAGAACACCACATCACACCATGCTGAGATATACCAAGGTTCAACTAACAGCCTTGGTGAATCATCTTATTAGTACAAAATGTTATTTTATGTCTGTCAAACTGGGTTATCGTTACCATTTTTGTAGATTCAACTAAAGGTTTTTGTGGTTTTGTGACTAAAGAAAATGTAAAATTTGTCCTTTTTGCACATCCTGTACATCATTTTAAAATGTGTATAAAAAGCTCTGACCACATGTTTTTGGATTCAATAATCTCAATCCATCTGTATGTTGTTTTTACATTAAAGCGTGAGATACTACCATGGAAAACTCGCTGGCCCTGAAGTTCTCAGTGACCCCTGGCCAGCTGTTTTGACCCCTATGGCTATGTGACGTCATTTGTCAGAGGTCAGCGCAGAGGAGGTCACCGACTCACTCTTTTCTTTTTTTCTTTTTTTTTTAAACCAGAGAGCAACAGTAAATTAAAGAACGTGTGCTGTGTGTAAAACAGCTCTAATCTACACGGTCTGGTCACCACTAACAGCTCACTATTACCAAACTAATAAAATACTGCAAGTTCAAATATTGTCAAGTAAATTAAATTACTTATTTGTTTACATCAGGGTTTTTCCTGCATTGTGGAATTTTTTTGGTTCCAACTCAAAGACAATTCATGCAGCTCCAGAGGAAATTCCCCTCCCGGCTTGTAATGAAATTATTTTTTAACCAGTTTTGTTAATTGGGGTTTCATCAGCTCAACCAGAAAAGACATTTCTGTTTATCCAATGTTCCCCACAGGCCGATTCTGAGCCAGAAAACAAAATAAACAACAATTTAAAAAAAAACAAAAAAAAACAGAGTAAGCTAGATTTGTTCATATATTCAACACAAGGCAGCTTTGCAGCTAAAGACAGAACTATGCTAATCTCAGCTTGTCTCGTAAATAAATCACGAGACAAGCTGAGATTATTAAAAGACATCTGCAGGAAAAAATTCACAACAATTAGAGTGATTAAAAAAAATGCTTGATTGTATAAAGAACACATTTTTCTCGGTTCTTATTTACTCATGTATGTGAAGTATGAGCTTTGTATTTAAGCAAATAAGAAAAAAGAAAAAGTTTGGATGCTGCAAGCTGTAACGTGTTGCTTAACATGAGAATCTCTGAGAATCGGTGGGACTGGAGATCATCCGTATTTTGCACCCAGAAGCTGAAAAATTGCCGATAGTTTAATATCTGATTCTACCGATTCCCAGATGCAGCTCTGTAATGGGAAAAATTACAGGTCTGTAGTGTGTAAGTGAAATCACCTTAGGGGCTCGTGTAAAGTGCCGAGTATCAACGTCATGTGCTCTTTTAGGCACAAAGGCCATTACACACCGTTGTAAAAAACCATGACATCAATTTGAACATCTTAGGTAACTTCACGAGTTATCGCATTCACAAGATTTTCAGAAAACTTGATCTGTGATCTTGACATTGAAGTCGAGGTCACCAAGATTCAAACTTATTTGAGATTTTTAGTAGATACACCCTTGGTATGAATTTGAAAATCCTACGTTGCTGTGTTCTTGAGTTATTGAATTCACAAAGCTGGGAGTCCACGCAGCTCGCCCACCTGTCTGGTGAGGTGACAACAATACCTTATCAGACTTTCAAGTGTTACTAATCCTGAATATCACACCAAGCCTGCGTTTTAATGTCCATTATTCGCCGATGTCCTGCTTGTTTTTCTGGTCGCTCCAACAGGAACGTGACACATGTATGATGTTATTTTAGTCAGCTGGTTTCCACGGCACTCGACAAGTGGATCAGAAGCATAAATAACCTTATTTTCAATTAGTTATGTTCACCCAACATCACCTCCTCTTCTGTCACAATAAATCATTGTATTTGTGTAACTGCATGATAATGGAGACACTGATGTGGCCCACACTGTCTGTCATGTGATAAATATCATCACTCATCTGTTGAGGGCTTTATGGAGGGATGTCCACGCCATGCACGCCATTTGCATAAATACAAAAATAATAACAGTGAATCTGATTAAATAACTAATTTGTTGTTTTATGCTATATTCTATTGTTTGACATTGTTATTTTACATTTTTACTTCTTGTTTTATTGTGATTTGTATCTCTGAAAAGTGGTATTTAAATAAGTTTCACTGATTTAATAAATTGTCCATTTTCGAGCTGTGCGGTTAGCAGCCTTTAGTCTTGCAGCTGCTAAAGAGAACGGGCTTTCAAAGCGTTCGGGTGAAGAAGCTGCTGTGAACTGCTCCCAGCTCTCGCATTTTTTGGCTCCCTGTGAAACCAGCTGCTAATGTTACACAAACAATACTAGAGCCGTCCCAAATACCTCTCTGCATATGTGAGAGTTCCAGGAAATGTCTCATAAGGCATACCATAGCATCACATGGCACTTTCATCTCCGCTGCTCAACAAACAAACAACAATGTGTAGATGCTTTGTGGTCACGATTTTTTCCTATACACCAGCGGTAGCTCTAGTTTCACAGCCTCACTGCCCTGGAGGTGGTGCCTTACTTTAAACCAACATTTTTTTGACTACAGTGAGAGTTACTGGTGAGTAGTCAACCTTTAGTGAATCATCACCATTTCACTGACAGTTTTTTTACATATATTTAAGATCATACAGGGGAAAGTATTTGTAGAAATAGGAAAAAAAAGTGCAGCTAAAACAAAAGAGAAGGTTTTAACCTGACGCAGAGATGCTGCGAAAGCCTCGTGGGAGCTGTTGAGCCGGGTCCTGAACTGCGAGCAGATACTTCGGGCCAGTTTGGCAGCGCTGAGACTTTCGATGGCATCCTGGGCCACTTTGCGCTTCCACTCTGGAGTGATGGCAGGAGGGTTAACAAACGTTATCCGGTGGATTATCTGCAAGGAAGAAGAAGAGACTCATATCAAAAGGGAAAAACATAGCCATCTCATCAGAAGTCCGTGTACTTTAAAAATGATTTGTGTGAATGTTTGAGACACCGACCTGTTTGATTTGCTCCCAAACGAGTCTCGTGACAGAAGATCCAGAATGAAAGGTGACCTCTACGTGATAGGCAGCATTTAACAGCTGTGACAGGTGAGAAAAGGGTTAGCACAAAACCCAAATTTTAAGACAATCTGTGAGTCTAAAAAGCCTCTAGCATGACTAATAAGAGCTCATTATTCTACTTTTGTGTAAAAAACAAAACAAAAAAACCCCCCAAACATCTCGAATAACATGTGAGAAACCACTTTTCCACTTCAGGAACTCAATCAGGCACAAGTTCACAGAACAGGCTGCTCTGTTCCACTGTGTAACATCCACTCACCTAATGTGGTGATGTAACAGCAGCAACAGCTTTGACAGTGACACCGTTCAACAACACAGCACAAAGTATGAATAACTGTATCTGTCAGACTTTCAAAACTGTGATGGTTTTAGGTTTAATTCCTGTTTCTTTAGAGGCCCTCAGAAGTCCACAACCCAACAGGAGATACTTTCTTTCTGTAGTGGAAAAGACCATTGTTCCTGTTGGCCCTTCAGTAAAGTTTCCCCTTTAAGCTTTAATGAAATACTTCTGACATTTTTATATGCGATTAGTGTTCACACCTTACATTTCTTGACACAAACATGTTACATTAGCCTCCTTTCTCACCCACCTGTTTGAGATGATTAGAAGTGATATTGTGAACAGAAGAATCAAAGTTGGACTTCTCCAGACTGTTGAGGCATCGCTCCAGAGTTCCTACAAAGCTCTCCCTCAGATAATCCACGGAGCTGATGAGTTTATTTGCCACAGCCTGATTCAAACTGGCCACTATCAGCTCCTGGATCTGGTTGATGCAGGATTTTATCTCTTTTGACGTAACAGGCTCTCCATTTGTTGTCACGATGACGTCTATTTGACGTAAAAGAAAACCGTTTGTCATGTTAACGTGTGGCACATGTAAACAATAAGGACAAATAAATATTGAATAACTGATGTCACTGGATTTTCATTTGATGCTCAACATGTGTACTGGATCAACTTTATATGACTGCATCGGTTTCTGCGAAGACTACTTGTTGAAAATCACGTTTCTCCACAAGAACAAACTTAACAACGCTTCCTACAAGAGAAATAATCACCCCCAGAGGGATGCAAACTACCTCACAGGTACTCTTCATGCTGTTTGGAGGTAGATTGACTCTCCAGGGTTTGAGCCAACAAAGATGACGAGCAGCGATCATACACTTTAATCATCATCCAGCATTAAAAAAAATTCTTGAAAAATTCTTATATATATTATAAATTTTGCCTTTTACTGATCATCACTAATATTAATAAATGTAAACACATTTTAAAACACCATTTCTAATAAAAATGTTAATGAAATGTTAATAAACACTCTGAAGACTATTGACACTTTTCTATCACACCCATGTTTTTGGATGAAAGGTGAAAAAAAAGGTTCCAAACTCCAACACACATTTCATTTTATCACTCATTAATTGTGCTGTAGGAGCAAAAAAAAAAAAAAAAAAGGTTCTGAATTCTATTAGCTAAAAAACTAGTTAAACTTCATTTTTATAGTAACTACCTGATACTATGATTTTATGAATATGGACTCTCAAGAGTGTAGTTTAAGTTAAAATAGAACAATGAATGAAGTCCTTAAAATATTTTGATGTTCATTGTCCGGCAGCAGATTTGAAGGCCTGTAGAAACTGCATAAACAAGGAACTTAATTCTTCATACTTGTTTAAAAACAGCCCAAATCACAGATATTAAAGCTTTAAAATGAAAAAAAAAAATACAAAAATTCAACGTCAGTGCAATATTCCCGACGAACAACACCACGTACCAAATTCAAATGATTTTTTTTTCTTTTTAGAAAGAGAAAGTTTCAGTTAATATACTGTCCAAACTTTCTTCTCTGTAATTTCTTGATAAACTCAATACATTTTTGAATTAATTTTTTTAATTTGATGAACTGACACTGAGTGCTCCAGAGCCAAGCTGGATTTTTAAAATTGAAGTAATTAAAGTAAAGGGTTGACATTGGCACAATAGCATTTGCAAACTTGTCAATATAATTTTCCACTGGATTCTGCTTCCAACAGGTCTTCTTCTCCTTTGTGTACAAAGCATTGTGTCAGACTTACTGTAGTTTCAACAATGATCTCTAATATCTTTCTCCAGAGGAGAAAAATCTATTTATGTTGCAACACTGATGATAAGGTTATGGGTGGAAAAAGTGCACGTTGCCGATTTCCTGATTAATGGATGACTAAAAAGAAAAAAAAAGAAAAAGAAATGGTTCAGTGTTAAAACACCTGCACGGAGTATTACTCAATGTTTTCCAGATAACCAAGAGAAGTTGTTTCTCGAACATACTCGGAGCAAAAGCAACAGCCAATGACTGCCTTTTCTTTCTGAATATGTTGAGTCAGACAGTGCCAAACTTTGGGGGCAGATTGTGAAGCACAGATGGCTTGGTTACATCTGCTTAGATCTATGTAAGTATCTAAAGACTATGCACAGTCTGGCTTTGTAGGCTGTAAACCTGAAATAGGTTGAACAGGTATGTATACATACAGGTATACATACAACACAATTTTCTAATCAGCCAATCAGATGGCAGTAACCCAATGCATTTTAGGTACGCAGACACAGTCAAGACGACCTGCTAAAGTTTAAAAGGAGCATCAGAATGTGAAGAAAGATGAAACTGAAACTCGCCTGACTGATTTTGAGTGTCAGTCAGGCTGGTTTGAGTATTTCAGAAACTGCTGACCTGCTGGGATTTTCCCACTTAACCATCTCTATTGTTTACAGAGAATGCACAACATGTTGCAAAGTCCAAATCATCTCAAACTGGTTTCACTGTACTTCAGTGGCCTCCACAGGTACCAGATCTCATTCAATAGAGCACCTTTGAGGTGTTTTGGAATGGGGGATTCACATCATGGATGCACAGCTAACAAATCTGCAGCAACCGTGTGATGCCATCACTTCAGTACAGACCAAAATCTCTGAGGAACGTTTTAGCACCTTGTTGAATTTTTGCATTGAAGAATTAAGGATGTTCTGAATGCCCAAGTTGGGGCGAGGGGGTCCAATCTGCTCCTAACATGGTATACCTTACAAAGTGGACAGTCCCCCAGCAACTCTGAACTGGATAATTGGGGGAAAAACAAATGGATGGATGGCACCATGTAATCAGAGGAATAATGAGTTTAACTTACCTAATTAATTAATTTAACTAATGAACACCGTGCATGCACGTGTGCCAGTGTTCAGCCAAAAATATTATCAGGGTGATTAAATTCATCTCGAACAACACCCATACGCCCCCCTCAAAAAAATATTAAAATAAATAAAAACAAAAAACACACAAACAAAAACCCAACAACAGGCTCCTGTAGATGGAAACTTAAACATATTCCATTTATACAAATCACAAATAGAAATACTGGGGCTCTATTAATGATATATTAATGTTAATTAGTCACAATTAAATATTTTAAGTTTTTCCTCAGAAACATAAAACCTTATCTTGCTTGGTGACATCTAACAGCCACAGAGTCAAATTACCAAAAACCACAGAAATCAACAAGTCATCTATGCTAGCCACAAACACCAAACATGGAAACCGCAGTACTGCTAAGGTTAAAACACATCCTCTGCGATGCTCATTCAAACAGCAACCTTGTACATTGTGTGTGCAGACGTACACAGAAAGACTACAGATGAGGTGAGGTGCAAAACATTATTATCATCATCATCATCATTACTATTAACAATAAAAACATTAGTTGTGGTTTTCCTTATACTTTTTCAAGGCTAAGTAACATCTGTGAGAAGTTTATTTGATCACATCTGAAAAACTGTTTAGACACAAACAAGCCGATCAGATTACTAAGATACTTTGATGTAATCTGTGTCGCAATCTTTTGTGCATTTCACCATTTACAAACAGGTCCAGATGGCATTTCCCTTATAGTATGAAAGATCCTACACCTGTCTATTAGCACCGGTGCTTATCCGCTCACCTGTAAACTCCAGGTTGGCAGCATCCTCCAGTAACTGCTCTTTCATGCTGGTGAGTGTCTCCACTATCATCTCCTTCATCTCTTCCTGTTTGCGGTTAGCAATGGCCATAAGGGAGTTGAAGAGTTCACCCTCTTTCTCGCGGGTGTACTCCAGCCTGCGTGGTGTTATCTGCAGGTCCCTCTGCATGTCAAAGGCCTGCAGGAAAGTGAGGCAAAGTGTCTACTGTGAAGCAGTAGAGCAATACATACAAACATATGAATGAAGACGAACAGTAGTAGGAAACATTGTCTGACCTGGTTGATAAAAAGATCTAGACACCGACAGTGAAGTCCATTGAGCAGGCTGGCAGCTTCCACCTGCTGATTTTGAAGCACCTGGCGAGCAAACGGCACCAGTAACCGATGCAGTCTTTCGAAAGATTCACCCAACATGCTCTGGGGCTTGGAGCCCGGTGTGGGCATCTGCGTTGGGGTGCCACAGGAACAGTTTCCTGTCGGGCTATTGAGAAAGCCAAGTGACAGTAGCTGCTTGTGAAGGGGGCTCTTCTCCTTCTCTGTGTGGCGGCCACATTCTGGGGACGCTGCTGGAACGCTGTCAGGCAAACGGACAAAACAGATGGGAAAGGAGAGCATCTCTTTGACCTTCCAGAGCTGTGCCACCTGTTCTGAGCTGAGGGAGTCCTGGTTGATGGCATAGAGTATGACTGGGATCACATTGCGAGTGCAGTCTTCCAGAGCTTCTTCTATGGGCTGGACACTTGGGCAAGGCACCACCATGACCTTTGCTTCCTGACGAGGGAAAACAAAACAAAAACAAAACAATGTGACGCTTATTAAAACCAAATGTTTATGCAGACGTCATTACAGGCAACGTGTTCATCTTTTTAGAAAACAGACAATTCAATCAAATTAAATAAAAATTTAAATTTTAGTGAAATCTAGCAATACAAAAACTACTAAAAGGATGATGCCGGGTTTATTTCACAAATATCTGACGAAACTGGCATCATTTAATTAAAACTAATAAGGACAGAAAACAGAGTTACCTTATTTATTGTACATGTAATAAAATATGTACAATTTCCCATGTGTGAAACAAAAACTCAACAGTATCAGGGGAAAAAAAACTTCAGATAAGACCTTCGTTCAACCTCTGCTCGGCACCAAACAAAAGGCCGATAAACACATTGACTATAAGTAAATAAGTAAAGTAAATCCCCTTACAGCCAGACTTCTGGATCCCACTGATTGGCTGTCTCGCTATGTGGCCCACAGATTACAGTCAATCAATTATATATACTCATGATCTCAACGCATTATGTATATAAGACGCACCTGTCCATAGGATCAGTTTCATCTATTTAAACATCTCCACCATCATGGGCAAAGTCATAGGTCAAACAACGTCAAACCCTTGCCTCATGGGGTGAGCATGGTCATGGGAAAAGTGGTGGATCAGCCCAAAACCACACACACGAGCAGCTTGTAAATGATCTGAAGGCAGATGAGACCAGTCACCAAGAACAGTATTAGTAACACATCATGCTGTAATGGACCCAAAGGGTCTTACTGCTCAAGAAGGCAGCTGTACAGGCCCAGTTTAAGCTTTCCAGTGAATATCTAAAGCAGGGGTGCCCAATCCTAGTCCTCGAGAGCTACTGTCCTGCAGTTTTTAGATGCATCCCTAATGGTTTGATTACCTCTTCAGCATGCCATCAAGTTTGGCAAAGGCCTGATAACAAGCCATTCATTTGATTCAGGTGTGTCAAAACAAGGATGCATCTAAAACCTGCAGGACGGTAGCTCTCGAGGACTGGGATTGGACACCCCTGATCTAAATGATTCAGAGAAGGCTTGAGAGAAAGTGATGTGGTCAGATGAAACTAAAATCAGGGTTCTCTGACATCAATGCAACCCTTTGTAAGCAGGGAATCAAATGATTATTTACCCCACTGTAGGTGTCTCATGGGTGCTGGTGTAGGGCATAGAGTTAAAAAAAAAAAAAAAAAAAAAAAAAAAAGCTGAAACAGTCTTTTAAATGTTTTCTTTTTTCAGAAGTTTTTTCCAAGCTATTACAGCCGTGGCAGGCGTGCCTTACATTTATGTCTTCAACCTGCGGTGTCATGTGCACGTCAAGATAAAACCAAAGTGTAGCGGCACACCAGCACTTCAGCTGACGTGGCATCACTTTTTGCGCATGCTCCTTTCCGCAAGCATAAACCAAGATGCGGTGCTGTGCACTGGCTAGTTTACAAATGCAGATAAACATTAAAGAGCTAATAAAACACTATCAGATGATGATGACTTCGAGATTGCATTTTGGCAACTGGAATTCATCTTTTTCTCAACATGTAACAAAATGCCTGCTTAAACACGATTGGTTGCTAAAACCCAGTGTACAAAACAAACTAAAGAGCTACTCTCACCAAATATTTGAACCCTTGCCTACTGCTCGGCTGTGCTATGTGCCCTGCTAATAGAGAACTGTGAACAAAAGCTGAAGCCACACTGCAAACTGTCCAAGCCTGTTTTTCTGCATTAGGTCTGGCAGCAAGTACAAGCTTCCATATTGGTGTAAATCAAAAGGCAAATACACCGATACCAATCTGTAATTGGTTAATTCCCGATCATTAACCAATGGACTGCTATTAGTCAGGCTCTAACTCGGCCATTAACCTTATGACCTCAAATACCAGCACGACAAACTCCTGTTAAATACAATCTACAATTCATGCCACAAGATGTTCAAAGAGCTTTCCCTCTGGGAAAGAAACAACACATCACAGACCGTTTCTAATTCTGAACACATCATGGCACATAAATATTTGTAGTGGTCTTGGGAATGGCTGTGACAGGGCAGAAAAAAAAATTAATGCAAAAAGATTTTCTTAACCCTTAATAATTTACGACATTTACAAAAATAGGAGAGACTGTGACGGGGTGGAGGAAGAAAAAAAAAAAAGAGCCAGAGGGGGGGAAAAAAGGCAGAAATGACCAACAGCTACACAAAGGAGACAGTCAGTCCTGTCTCCAAGAAACAAGCAGCGAGGCCGTCTGAGCAGTCTCTTTGGAACAAAGATAGCCTGCAAACATTTGGTCGCAACCAATCAAAATCAATACAATGTTTGAATTGCCTTAATGGAGCCTGTTTTCAACAACAACCCTTCAAGAGGAAGCCTGTAGGGTATTTAGATGTTACTGTTCAGGTTTAATACGACTTCAAAGCCCACGTTAGACTGGGCTTCTACAAAGAAACACAGCAAAGAGAAACAATCATATAAAGTAATTATAAACTTCTCCTAAATGCATATTTTAAGGGTGACTGGCAAAATCGCAGTTGTTCGTAAGAGTCTGCAGAAGTGTGGCAGTAAACATATTGGATTATATACCTCAAAAGAATTTTTAGAAACATGGTGGTAGATTAGCACCCTCATATGTCAACATGGTTAGACTGCAGTTAAGTTGAAGCAGGAGGCATGCGTAAATACCCCGGGATGAAGTGAGGGCCAATTAGCAACTGGGCTCTCATCTGCTGGCCTCCTCTATGGCAGGAGTGTGTGAATGCCACAGCCAGCAGAGAGATTCTGTGCCTCCATTTATTTCTTATTCTCTGCTCTTCGTTCAGCAGAGACATAAAGCACTGGGCTGCTTTAGTTGTCTGGTTTGAAGAAAGTGGATTTCATTTTCTTCAAGTGTAGTTAATCAAATGCATACAATACGAGATCACACTGGTCCTTTTGTCTTTAATTTTTTCAAAGAATCTGAATCGTTCCTGAAAAATATGTCAGCTATTTCAGCTTCTAAGGTCACAATACGGCACATCTCATGCCCTCCAGTCACACATGAAAGTAAATGGAGATTTGAAACAACCGCCTTTGTTTTCAGTATCGAGGTTTTTCCTTCAGACATTAATCTGTAAAATACTAAACTGCCGCTAAATTAATTTTAATTTGGTACTTACAAATTAACACGATTGGGATTTATCTCTGTCTGTTGTGTTTTTCTCCCACACGCATATTCTGATGTGTGTTTATAAACACGAACACTATTGGATTTTTTAAAGAAAAGTTTTTAATGGATCTTCTTTTATTAGCACAGCCCACATCAAATGCTGATCTATGCCATTGAAAACAAAACAAAACACAACAAAATATTTTTCCTAGTGATATGAACACCCAGTGTCCCAGATTTCAACTGTAACCATGGCAATTGTACCACACCAAAGGGTTTGAGATCTGTTTTTTACATGACCTAGTCATGTGAATCACACCAGACCAGTAGCATTACGTAAGGGGGTTGGGCGGGTGGGCTGGAAAAGCCAGGCCTAGTTTCTGGAGATCTGGGATCCTTTGGGAGGCCTTTCCATGTGTCACGCATGATAAGAAATGACTACAATTCACAGACCAAACCAAATCATTTAATTTTCTCAAGATGCTGTGATTTTCTGGTCACACGACCGCATAGCGTGTGTGAAAAACGGAGGTGAAACACTGCATGCCTAAACAACAGCGCAAATCAAGTGAAAAAACGAACAGCACAAGAAATAATCAGCTCTGCTCAGTAATCTGTTTATGAGCTAAGCCACGTGAGCAAAGCTAATTCAAGCAGGAGACAATGATGAAAAGAATAAATCGATCCATGAAGGGAAAAAAAAAAAAAAAAAAAAAAAAAAAAAAAAAGGAGAACAATAAATATCAGCTCACAAAATATAAGTACACACTGAATTTTTTTTAAATACATTTCACAACTAAAATAAACCGTAATCAAAGCACTGTTTCATCATTTTTCCACATGATGAAAAATTAAAGCAAAAACGTTATCTTTACCAGGCTCTAAGTTCATTTAAATAAAAACCTGATATGAACAAAAACTAAATATTACAAAAGTATTACGCTGTATCATTATTACTTTAAACAAAAACTAAACCAAAATGCTAAATTCCTATTTTCCAGGGTCAGCATCAGCCAGGTGCTGATAATGAAATACACTTGACTAACTGATCAACAACAAGTGTTAGCACCTCTATAAAAGCTGAAGTTCTGGCAGTTAATAAGTCTGGAGCATTTAGGTTTGTGTTAATGCCAGGGAGGAAAGACATTAGCGATGATCTTAGAGAAGCAACTCTTCCTGCCCATCAATCTAAGGGGTTTAAGGCCATTTCCAAATGTTGAGAAAGATAATTCACAAGTGTAAAATGTTAAAGACAGCTCCCAATAATCCCAGGAGCGGTCATCCCAGCAAATTCACTCCAAGGTCAAACTGCGCAATCCAAGAGCTACAATCTCAGACGCTACAGGCCTCAGTGACCATGTTAAATGTTAAAGTTGATGATAGTGCAATTAGAAAAAGACTGAACAAGTGTGGTTTGTTTGGAAGGGTAACCAGGAGAAAGGCTTTTTTCTTTAATGACTTATGTTTGCAAAAGTTGCATCCAAACAAATCACAAGACTTCTGGAACAATGACCAAAACTGAGATATTTGGACATGATACACAGAACCATGTTAGGAAAAAACCCAAACACAGCATATTTGCATGAACACCTTATAACAAGTGTCAGCACGGTGATGGAGGGCTGATGATTTGGGCTTGTTTTGCAATCACAGGACCCTGACACCCTGCAAGTGTTGAGTCAACCATAAAGCCAAACTGGAGGCCATCTATCCGATAGCTAAAGCTTGATCAAAAATATGGATCAACAGGGTTGGTCAACAGGGTAATGACCCCAAACACAGCAGCTAAACTACCCCAGAATGGCTGAAAAAGAAAAGACTCAAGGTGTTGTAATGGGCGAACCCAACCTGACTGAAATGCTGTGGCAGGAGTTCTTCCTGCAAACCCGATCGAAGTCAAGCTAGTCAAGTGTAATTTCATTTTCACACTACAGGGTGGGCCATTTATATAGATACACCGTAATAAAATGGGAATGGTTGGTGATATTAAAGTCCTGTTTGTGGCACATTAGTATATGTGAGGAAGCAAACTCCTCAAGATGGGTGGTGACCGTGGTGGCCATTTAGAAGTCGGCCATCTTGGATACAACTTTTGTTTTTTTCAATAGGAAGAGGGCCATGTGACACATCAAACTTATTGGTAATGTCACAACAAAAACAATGGTGTGCTTGGTTTCAACGTAACTTTATTCTTTCATGAGTTATTTACAAGTTTCTCTTTGTTCACAGCCATTGACATGTCGAAGAGGTTAACACGTGAGGAGCGGATCGAAATTGTGTTGATATCTGGTGAACGCAGTAACCGGGTCATTGCAGCAGATTTCAATGCAAGACACCCTACGAGACCATCCATCTCCCATGCTACAGTTAGCAAACTACTTGCCAAGTTTCGTGAAACTGGTTCAGTGTTGGATTTGCCAAAATGTGGACGCAAGAAAACTGTCACCAATGAAGAAACATCAGTGGCTGTCCTAGCTTCATTCAGCAAAAGCCCACAGCGTAGCACTCGCCACATGTCACTGGAGAGTGGCATTAGTCGAACATCCCTTTGGCAGATATTAGCTACTCACAAATGGCACCCTTACAAACTCCAGCTACTGCAGCATCTCAACGAGGATGACCCAGATCGGCGCACAGAATTTGCAGAATGGGCAAAACAAAAATTGGAACAGGACCCTCAGTTCACGCAGAAGATTTTGTTCAGTGATGAGGCAAACTTTTATGTGAATGGTGAAGTTAACAAACAAAACCACCGCTATTGGTCTGACACTAACCCACATTGGATGGATCCCTCCAAGACTGTTGGAACAACAAAAGTGATGGTTTGGTGTGGTATATGGGGTACAACGATAGTGGGTCCATTCTTCATCAACCATTCTTCATCAATGGAAACCTCAAGGCCACTGGATATTTGAAATTGCTACATGATGATGTGTTTCCCTCTTTATGCACTGAAGCTGGCACGTTCCCTGAGTTTTTCCAGCAAGATGGTGCACCACCACATTATGGGTGCCAGGTCCGAGCATTCCTAGATGAACATTTCCTGGAAAGTGGATTGGTCGTCGTGGGCCAGTTGAATGGCCCCCAAGGTCTCCCGATCTGACCCCCTTAGACTTTTATCTTTGGGGTCATCTGAAGGCAATTGTCTATGGTGTGAAAATACGAGATGTGCAGCTCCTGAAACTACGGATACTGGATGCCTGTGCTGGCATTTCTCCTGCAGTGTTGCTATCAGTGTGTGAAGAGTGGGAGAAGAGGGTTGCATTGACAATCCAACACAATGGGCAGCACATTGAACACATTTTATAAGTGGTCAGAAACTTGTAAATAACTCATGAAAGAATAAAGTTACGTTGAAACCAAGCACACCATTGTTTTTGTTGTGACATTACCAATAAGTTTGATGTGTCACATGGCCCTCTTCCTATTGAAAAAACAAAAGTTGTATCCAAGATGGACGACTTCAAAATGGCCACCACGGTCACCACCCATCTTGAGGAGTTTGCCCCCTCACATATACTAATGTGCCACAAATAGGACTTTAATATCACCAACCATTCCCATTTTATTACGGTGTATCCATATAAGTGGCCCACCCTGTATATCATGTCCTAATAGAAGTCTATAACGTGTAACAATACACTCTATGATCATGATTTTCCATAAATCTGCTCACACCAGATTCACCAAAACCTTTTCAATCAAGAATCAGACAAAATCACCTGCCTTCACCCTAATGAACTTTACAACAATAACTACACAACCGCTCGAAGCTTTGGAGTCAAATGGTTCTTGAAAGAAACGCACGTTTGTTTATGAAAGGTTGTAAATTATGACAATGATTATGTTTATTGTTATATTGATTCCATTAAACAAGTAACCACACGGGTATAAAAAGTGCGTTGCATTACCTAATGCCAGTTTATTGTGTTAAAGTCTAACTGATAACAGCAGAACAGCTTAAATCCACTCTGCTGATAACAGACGGAACAGAATTGGCCAGTTAAATGTCTGAAACATCAGCCTTTGTGGGTTGACCAGAAAATCAAAATGCTCCTCAAGAAAAACTTCATTGACAAAACGTTTCAGGAGATTCTTACTATCCTAGTTTACTTTTCTGTAAAAGGAGTAGTAAACACGACTGTATTGATCAATAGTTTTCACTTCAAATTACTTAAAAAAAAAAAAAAAAAGTTTTGTGTGCAGTAGTGTACCGTACATCAATGGGAAACACATATATGGCACCAATCTCACATAAAGGGGTTCATGTCACACTACATATTTAAATTATGAGGGTAAAAAAAATAGATCCAGCCACCCTTCACTTATGCTCCTGAGCTCACCTAGCAGACATCCTAATCAGATCCGTGAACCACCAACAATGGCTCCATTCAATTAACACTAGTATCAGCTCTACTCTAAGCCTTTCATGAATGGCTCAACCCAAACACCCTTCAGAACAAACTCATTATCCATGCTTCTATCTCCAATCTTACTAATTCAGTCTTTATCCACAATCATAGTGATCACTGAGGGCAAGAACGTGGATAAACCTATAAATCAACAGCTTTTTATGCTCAACTCTCACTCCTTCGTTCAAACTCTTTCCTGGCCCGGAGAGGGAACGCCAGACTTTTCTGTCTGAGAGACATGGCCTCGGATTTAAACAGCTCATTCTCTTCAAAGACACTTCACACCTAGTTGCACACTCCCCACCACGGGCTGGAGGTCACCGCTCGAGGAAATGTGCACATTGGTTGTGCCTTGAAATTCTCTTTACAATATTTATTTTAAAAAAAATGTTGACAAAGGAGAACCCTGTCAGAGTCCAACACCACCTAGGAATGAGTCTTACTTATTGCTAGCAAAGCAAAGCAAACCCTCTCTACTGTTAAACAGAGTTAATTCACGACATCTGCACATGTTTCAAGCCTACCTGAAGCAGCGAGTGATGGAGAGTGATTTCCAGCTCTGCTAGCCTGTGGGCTGGGTCTTCACATTCCTCATGGATCTCCAAGTCCTCCCTGGGAACAGTATCCCAGCGACCACAATTAGCCGCCAACTGGTGCACCAGCTCATACTGGCCAGGCAGTGCCAAGCTGAGCCGTGTCTGTCTCCCATGGGTGAAACAAAGTTTCCTCCTCTTGCAGACAGTGCCCTGGACTCCTTCACAAGGCTCTCCAGCCTCACCGCCCAGTGGCAGCAGCTTCTCCCCTAGAAGGCTGTTGACCAGCTGGTAGCGAGCAGTGCAGTTCTGGCCCAGCACAAGGATGTAGGGGGCAGCACCCACATTGTTGCGTAGGAACTCTTCTTCGTGAGCAGGGAACGAGATGCAGCTGAGCTGACCTGGACAACATGAGGAGGACATGTTATCTAAAACCACATCAGTATAGTAGAACAAACACTTAGACTCAGTAAGCTGTTTAGAAACTCTTGGTCGGCACTACAGGTGTCAGCATCAGCATGCTATCTGTGTTTCACCTCCTCCTCACAGCCAGCAAAAAATTAATGTGACATGACAGACAGCCACTGTAATGGGTACCGTAAATCACTTTGCTGTAGTCCTATTAACCTGCATTCACTTTACCCTTGTTTGATACGCATCAAACAAAGGAGTCAAAGTGCTGACTCTTGTAAATTAAACTGGCTGTGTTTGAGGAAACATTTATGGTGGTGGGGGGGGGTTTACATCTAAAAAACACCATGAGATTGTGTTGTGCATGGATTTTGCACTGGTTTTGCTTTCAAAGGCAGAATGAAGAGCTGAATGTTGTTAAAAGAGAAGCTGCTCCTCAATTCCCTAGCATTAAAAAAGGCAAATAACAATGAACAAGTAATACCTGACTTTTTGTGTTTGTTTCGTGTAACTGTAAGAAAATCTTATCTATCACTAAATATTGCTATCGGCATCCCTTTAAAAAAATCCAATCAGTTAGGCATCTCGACTTTACCTACCATTTGTTAGATGTTACAGTCATCTTAGATGCATAGAAAGTATAAAAACATGGATGTAACTAGCATGATGTCATCCACTGGGTTCAGAAACCCCGTTTTGAAGCTTTAAGATTTGCGTTTTAATTTCCAACTTGGATAAAATAAAAATTTAAATGATTTTTAATTGACTAACCACTTGTCATTAATATGTGTTTACAGGGGGAAACGCAGTAAGCCATTTTCCCTTAGACTTCTATAGAACCAGATGTCCTTTTTTCCCCCAACAGCAGCTATCGCAATCTGGTGGCCCTTAGACAGAACGCAGGTTTAAGGCACTTTCTCATCAAGCCCCCAGTATACCCGCCGCAGTGGTCACAACCTCGTCTCATAGTCGCTTGTATTTTTACCCGCCATTACAGTGCAGGGAGCCACTGCAGGATTCTCCTGAAGGATAGGTGTCGCCACTCAGACAATATCATCACATAAACACTGCTATAGGAGGAGAAAACTGGAAAACAGAAAGACTTTGTTGAAGGTTTTTTCCAAAGTTTTTTCCACAAACTCAAGTTTTCAAACTGTTCCAACATGTCCCTCTGTATATCTGTATATCTGTGAGCTTCTGTGCTGGAATATCATGAAAATGGTGCTAAAAATAACACACACCAGGTTACAAAAATCAAGAGGCACATGACCAACCAAAGCACCACAAAGATTGTTTTGCACGACACATGACGTGACATCAAAATGGGTGTGCGACACAGGCGATGTTGCGAGCATAACAGCCCCATTAGCTTAATTTTTCCCCAACACAGAAGCTACGTCCACACGTTAAACAGTCTCTGGTTAGATAAAGGAAATCTCATTCAGCTCATTCTACAATTGACTACGTGCACGTTAGCATATGCTACTTCCGGTGCGTAAACTCCTGTGGGGAGCTTTGTTTCCGCTGTCCTATTCACGCCCTGTTTACGGTCCAAAACAAGTTAGGCAAATGAATGAATCAAGCGGCGATTTACATTTCTATAGATGTCTTGGGCATTTACCCAATATATCTGTAAATTATGTTCATCGACTTGTCGATATTTTTTCCCCGTGCCTCAGAGCAAAAGAGAAAAGGGATTCAAATGTTATATTTCTCAGCTGTCCCTCGTTTATTGCGGGTGTTATGTTCTAAAAATAACCAGCGATAGGTGAAATCAAGTAGCCAATTTTATTTTTTGACGGTGCAAAACGTTTCGTGGACATCGTGGACATACAGTACTGCACTTCAGAGTCACACTGCTAGCGATCGATGCAGCGATTCTGTACTGTACAGGAGAGGCGTCACGGAGGAGATTGTCTGCAGCGATCAGGACGCAGGACACAATGTGACGTAAAAAAAAACGTGCAAACTTGCACTAAAAAAATCTGTGAAACAGCGAGGTGAAAGGTGAACCACGTTATTAGCGAGGGACCACTGTAATTTTGAAGGTAAGTCACAACATACCCTTCGTAAATACTAATGTATAGAAACCCTTACCAGCAATCATTCATTTTTTGTGTGGCTTTTTTCACAGTTTGTTAACATGCTGTGTAGGTGTGTACTTGACTAGCTGATATCGACATAACGGGAAACATCTGGTTTGACTATTCTTCACCTGTACTTTGAATGCTGAACATTTGCCTGTTTAAATCATAAGACCAGTCACTATACAGAGATGTGCTTCTGAATGTGGACGATGTGTCTTCTGCTGCAGTAATGCAGTTCTAGTGATGTAAACAACTGATCGATCTAAACTCTTTAAACGTCAAAATTGATCATTAGATTTTTTGTGACACAACAGCGGTGAGTGTTCCCACCTTCTGCTCTTTGTAACTTAACGCGATCTTTCCGTTTTCGAGTTTTGGACATGATTTTGGAGTATATCTTCGCAGTAGCGATTGACCGCAAAGTAAAGCTACCGGAAATGTACAACCCCACATCCGGTCTCAAACCAGGAAGTTAGCATTTTCTCGTGCACAGGGTCAATAGCTTGTAAACAGTATTAATGTCACTTTGGCAGTGTTGGATTTTTCCTGTCTTGTTTCTTTTTGACCCCATAAATAACTTTGAAATAATCCAATGAAAATAAGTGAAGATTCAGCTGAGTCTGTAAGAGCTAGTGCTGCTAGCATTATGATGTGGAGTTTGAAACATGGAGGCTGCCATTAATGATATCTGCCACCCTCCTCACAATGCCTGTGTCTACTAGAAGTTCTGAGGAACCCTTCAACTGTTCATTGTGATTGAATACAATGACTAAGAGGGCTTTAACTATCATCCAAAATAATATTTAACTGATGCTGAGATTGAACTTCAAATTGGTGGGAATGCTATTTAAGGCCGCTCACACATGGACTCGATCCTCACACCAAGTCCTTTGCACTACTTCCAAGCACTTTGTCCTCTAATGTGTACCTTTCTACTGTTTTGTATATATTCCTCCAGTTTGCATCCATTTATCCTGTTTGTTATTTATTACTGCACATGCGTGCGCCGGGGTAGTGTGGAGCACTCATAATTTCGCTGTACAAGCAAAATGACAATGAAGGGCTATTCTATTAATGAAACTGTGCCTAACCGGTTTTAATCACAGTACAGCTAATTTTTACTGCATGCTTTCCTGGGCTATTTCCAGTATAGATATGGCATTATGGTTAAAGATTTTCCACTGTCCTGACAAACTAATCAGAATTAAAAGGTGGTGTTGTATCTGTAAAATTAGTAGAAAGAAAATTGGGCACAAATACTTTAAAGGTGTCCTGGATACCTTTAAAGTATTTGATATCCAAATACTTGTAGGATACAGTATCCTACAAGTACTTGGATATCACTAATACAGTCATGAGAGATACCCAGCTGTTGTTGTGAACAGTCTTCCCACCATTATTGCTTTTCAAACCTTCTGTTTGCAAGACTCAGCCAATCAAGAGAAAGCTGGCTTGAAAAAAGAGGAAGCACTAATACAGTCCAAAGAATGAAGTGAGGTAATGCACCACAGTACATATAAGATAAATATGGGATTTTTTAAAATTATTTTTATGAAACATTAATAAGAATAACAGGTTATCTTTACACTTCATTCATGACCTTCATATTGGCTCATGTGCACCCTTATCAATAACATATCACATAAAGAAGCAATACAATATACTATTGTACTAAAGTCTTCTCTCACCCCTAGTCAGCACTGTTATCAAAGATGGGACACTCAGATTATTACATCTATATTATTCTTGGTATTTTAGCACAACTCCAAGAATACAGGACATTATATTCCACAGCAGAGACAATGAACCACTCTTGACCAAATATTATTTTTTGGGATTATTTTTTTTTCCCCTAAGGTATGAAGCGCAAACAGAAGAATCGATTCATTTTGATCATTGCGGGGCTCTGATATAATCCCCAATGATGCTGAGTCACAGTGTAAAACACTTACATAAGGAAGACAGCGCATAGCTGCAACAGCCGCCCCTTTATAGTCACATACCACTGCATTACTTTCTAACACTACAGTGGCTTTACTGCACTTCTAACCTGCCCTTATTGACCTTACATGAAGCAATAACGCAAGCAAGTCTACACAGAAATGTGCATACCAGTACAGGACCCCGCCCCCCAACACACACACACACACACACAGAGAGAGAGCAGGTATATATACCTAGGACATTTCCAAGATGAATCTACTCTGGCAGGTGAAGACATGCACTTGGCAGCATTTTGTTATCGTTTTTTTTTCTGTTGATTATGGCTAACCTTCAGTTATCTTTGAACATTCAACACGGAGAGGAGGAGGAGAACAGCCTCTGACCCTCTCTGTATGCAATTCCTGAAGATGATTATCAAGTCTAGTCTGTTTCTTTCACAGAAACAGATATCTGAATTATCTGATGATAATTATGTGATGAAATGATGCTGCTGACAGTGCTCATAGTTTCGGACACACAAATGTAATGGCGAGTTATATATATATATATATATATATATATATATATATCTATCAAGAAATCTATGACCCCTAACTTCAATCTGATCAGAAATGACTCAAGCAGCCAGTGCATAATTCTCAGCATATTTGGAGCACTTATTCTGCACATGTTTTCCAGAGGGGGGTTTAATCTCTTTAGTTTTCTTTGACCCAAATGAATGGATTTTGCTCACAACCTGCCCGCTGGTGCAATAATCACTTGGCAGTAGCAGCAGCAGTTAGCCTTTTCTTTTTACTTCCGTCCGGCATGCTTAAGTGTAACCCCGGCTGTGGGTGCTTTAAACATGCAAACATATGGGTGCAGTACTGATGTATTTCCAGGTGGTGTTCAAACCTACCTGCCTCCAGAGAAGCTGAAGCCGAGCTCATGGTCGATGCACAAGCATTGCTGTAGTTTTGCCGTATTTCCCGGAAGAAAGCATTAGTCTCCTTTAGGTTTTTCTTCAGCTGTACGGAGTGCTTGTTGTAGCTGGTAAATACTCTCGTCAGTTCCCGAGTTAGAGGAGTCGGTTTCTGCTGTTGTGCATTTCCCTCCATGTTAAACAGACTGGGCTGCTGCTGCTGCTGCCTTGTCCTCGATGCGACTTAAGTGGTTAAGCAGGTGCCAAACACCTTGAGTGAACCCGAAATGTCTTAATGCACACACCTTTCCTTGCGCGCTAACTAGTTAGTTCCCATGCTCGCCCAAAACCACCTGCTAGCATTTGTTAATTAAAAAGAAAGAAAGAAAAGGAGTCAAGTTAACAGGTAGTCCTTAAACATACATGAAGTAGGAGTGTGTCAGTGCTGAACGGTCCCCACAGTCTGTTGTGCCCGTGAATGAGAAGAAGGCATTTGTTGTTGTCCTGTTGACAAGCACGGCTAGGCTAGTTTCACGTCCAGCTTTGAGTGGAAGAAAACCGCTTCGAGTTACCGCTATTTAATCATTTTTACTTCCTTTTGATAGTCGCAGTTTTTTCGTTACTAACTACAAACTTGTGAGTGTCTTAAAACCAAAGCACGCCTGTAAGGCTATGTTGTGTCGGCCAAAACGCTAAGAAATCAGTGCTTCTGCGACCTAGCTACGGTCCACTGAAAGTTAGCGTTGCTAGCCAGAGGGCATCTCCGATCCGTCCCCGCCTTAGCCTGGCACGGCACACATATCCATTTAACCTAACGAGGCACACTTTCACAGCAATGCAGCCCCGTGTTTAAAAGAGAGAGCCCGGCTTTAGCGTTCGCCTGTCAACGACAAAAACAGCCCAAGCACGACTTTAAAACAACAACACCAAAAAAACCTCCGTTTTTTCCAGAGGAGGCTGCGCTATAGACCGTTCCTAACCAACAGTGGCCCGGTGGAGCCAGTGGACATCCTCCACCCCCGAACACCGACGACTGACAGCGGCCAAACCGAGCCGGGTGCTGTCGCTGGTGGTGGCGATGAAGAGGAAGAGTGGTGCAGGGCGAGGAGTGTCCAAATCACATAGCTGAGAGAAGCAGGAGTGAAATCACAGCAAAACAGAAACTCGACGAGAGCGGTGTGCGGAGGGAAAAGGCGGGGCCCAGGCAGCATTCTGGGAAGTGTAGGCATTAGAGAGAACGCCGTTTCCACCGGGAGGCGAAGCCTGGAAAAAAAGTAATTATGAACGAAAAAAGAAGAGTGGAAAATATCTGGTTTATGGCTTTTTGCACACAGTCTAATATATGATAAATAATAATCCCAGCAGATATATAGATTTACTGATTAGTTCTCCAACTAATTCATGAGCACACATGTATGGATATCCTAGGAAATGAATGTAACTTGCTTTTATGTTTGGTTATACTATCACCGGCATGTACATTTGGTTTAATTATTTAGTTTAATAATTGGTTAATTCTAGGTCAACCACAAGTTTCCTTGCTTTTCTCGCAGTCTATCCAGCATGCGGTTACCTCTCATGACACATGGATTTCATTACATTCAAATCATTTTTATATAAAGGAATCTTGACCGTCTCCAGTTAGTCCAGAATGCTGCTGCAAGGCTTTTAACTAAGACACGAAAAAGAGAGCACATTACACCAGTGTTACGTTCATTACACTGGCTTCCAGTACATTTCAGAATTCATTTTAAAATCTTGGTACTGACTTTTAAAGCTTTGAATTGTGATGCCCCTGCTTACATTTCTGATCTTTTAGAACCCCACCCTCCCTCTCGCAGCCTGAGATCTTCTAATCAAAGGCTGTTGGTAGTCCCTCGAACATATTTTAAAACCAGAGGTGATAGATCTTTTAGAGCGGTGGCCCCCAGGTTGTGGAATGCTCTCCCTCCATCATTGCGTTGCCTTGATTGTATTTATTCTTTTAAAAAGCAGCTTAAGACTCATTTATTTAGATTGGCTTTTAATTAGATTTGTGCTGTGTGTTTTATTATTAATGTATTTTATGTATTTCTGTTTTATATTACTGTGAAACACTTTGTGGTTTTTATCCTGTGAAAAGTGCTATATAAATAAATTGATTTGATTTGATTTGATTATATCACTCCACATGACAAACTTCTGCTAGACAAAGACACTAAGAAATTACAAGTAATATGGGGCTGTTATTAGCCCCATTCCAAGCCCATTAGAGTGAGAAACTGAGTGCAGAGATGTGTCAGGACTACAAGCTGCTAGTGAGCTCCCTCTTCTGGCAGAAAGGTTGAATTACATAAACAATATCTTTGAAAGGGTTAGTTAAGGTCAGATCAAATCAGGAATATTTTCTCTGCCAAAGCTTTATATGATCTGATTTAATGAATGTATAATATTTCAGATATAGCGTCAGATAACACTAATAATATTTGGACATCACATGTACAATCCCTTTACAGATTCATTTATGTTCTCTTTTGAAACTTCTTGTTTCAGTTAAAAGGTTGCCACTGCAGAGCATCTGCCTCCATCTCACTTTATCCCCTATCATCCTCCTCTGTCATAGCAACCCTCTGCATGTCCTCCTTCACTACATCCATGAATCACCTCTATGGTCTTCCTCCTGTCTTCATACCTGGCAGCTTAATATTTAGCCACCTGTCAAAGGTCAAAGGTCAAAGGTCAAATGTATTTATATAGAAGATTTAAAACAACAGCGTTGACCAAAGTGCTATACATTAAAAGTATATAGCCCCAAGAAAAACTACAGTAAAATCCAGAAATATTTAGCACAACACATAAAATAAAATAAAATAAAATAAAATAAAATTGTCCAGAAGTATGTTGCACTCGAGTCAAATGCCAAAGAGAATAAATGTGTTTTTAATAAAGATTTAAATGTGTGTACCCTTTGTCCAATGCATCCACAGTCCCTCCTCTGCACATGCACGTCTCCAAATTGCTCAGCTTGAGCTGTCGATCTAATCTACTCATTTCTATTTTTGTCCATTCTCATCACTCCCAGTGAAAACTTTAACATCTCCAGCTCAGCCTCCTGTGTTTTTCTCAGTTCTGCCGTCTCCAAATCATACATCACAGCAGGTCTCACAACCATCGTGTAAATGCTTTCTTTCACGCTTGCTGCTATCCTTCTGCCACAAATCACCCCTGACACTCATCTCCACACACTACACCCTGACTCCACTTTTCTTCTTCACCTCTTGTGCACTGTCTGTCCCTTTAGATGGTTGACTCCAGGTGATCTACCTTCAACTGTCTCCTTCTCATTCACATACATATATTCTGTCTTGCTTCTACTGACCTCCCATACCTCCTCCCTGCTCTCACTACAGATCACAATGTCATCTGCGAACACCACAGTCCACACTGACCTTATCTGACCTGACCTCATTGCCAACAAAACATTTTTGGTTATCTAGCTGGTATTTTGATTTGATTCCCAAAACAATATAAAAGTGCTTTCGCAGCACTTTTATATTAGTGTTCTTTTTTTTCTACATCACTGTTGTTTATTTGTTCACAATGTTCCTCTGCATGCACGAGTGAATAATCTGTGAAACATTACTGAGCGGTAAACAGAAAAAGGCCAACGAGTTGGAACACTGGTTCCCAAAATGTGGAGCAGACCCCCTGCTGAAGCATAGCATCGCTGCGGGGTGCGCAGGCAACCAGAGTGGGAAAAACTGCAGCTTGTTTGTTTCAGTGAAATGTAATGCTGTATGGGACTTTTCAGCTTTTGAAGGAGAACAGGATAAAAGTTTGAGGTCCTGTCAGTTAAAACAGAATGTGTGAAGACGCAGCTTTGCTTGGCTTAAAGTATTAATTCATGAAGATCAGGGAAGGCGGCTCATCTTGTCTTGACTGACAAACACCTGTCAGATGTTTTGCCTTAAAGTATTTACTGAATATATAGTGATGAACGTGTGGCCTCAAATCAGGTTAACCAGCCTGCAGTGTTGCAAACAGTGACTGCTTGCTGACCTCCAGTGGCCCATAGCTGTAACAACATTATTCATCTAAACGTTTTCTGTTCCAGATTTCACTTCTTGCAGCTCACCACTGGCTTCCCATTTAAATCAGAATATCTAAACACAAATAGCTGCATGAAGTCAGTCAGGACTGAAAATGCGGTGCACTGATGGAATAGAAGAAAGCAAAAGAAAAAAAACTCATTTTTTGCCCTTGTAGAAGCCAAATTATGCAACTGTATTTTTCTCCACTTCATTGGAAATGAGCAAGAAGCAATGATGGGAAAGAAGCTGGCTTATTCATCACATTTTAAGAGGATAGCATTGAGGCATAAGCTCCAGTGATTACACAGTGGTTTCAAAATAAGCAACAAACCTCTATCAGAAGTAATGCTTTACTCCTGTTCAGGTTTTAAATACATTTTAAAACTACACGTGCACAACAACACTTTATAATACCACACACTCTTATACCATCCATCTGCATTTTATCACTGAGGATTATAGTATCATATGTCATCATTTACCTCATTTGCTGATAGCATTACTATTATAATCAACACTGGGTCATTTGCACTACTATTCTCATATATGAGATCTCGTGTGTGTGGATATTTATGTTTATATTCATACTCCAGCAGGTTTTCTTTCTTATGAATAGGGGGAAATGGGATATCGGCTACTGTACATAATATCATCAAAAGATTTTGAGAATCTGAAGAAAGGAAGCCTGTGATCGTCAAGCCCTCAGGCAGCACTGCATCAAAAACAGGTATGATTCTGTCATGGAAATTGCTGCATGGGCTGAGGAACACTTCCACAAATCCCTGTGCCGTCCACAAACGCATGATAAAGATCCATCATGCACAGAAGAAGTGTTATGTGAACATGATCACATAAAAAAAGCACTGCTGTCTTCTCTCGTGGTCAAACCTCATTGTATTTATATATATTTTTTAAATAATAACATTATGTAAATATATATATTATGATGCATTAATGCTTAGACAGTTTATTTTAATAACTGTGTATGGGCCTACTGTTTGATCTGCAATATTATAACATAGTTTGGTAGCTATGTGCATTCCTAACCGCCAGTGCAGGAATACAAACTAAAACTGTGAGTGAATTAGAAGTAACATGAGATGGAAATATTCCAGCAAAGTAGGCCAACATGTCGGTTACCTCAGATGGCGGTCGTTTGAGTAAATTTACTTAAATGCAACCACTGGATATGTTGCAACTACCTGTTCAACTTCTATGCCCCACTTGTTTTTGTTTTTTCGTCTTCGTTGGGTGTCCTTGGTCTGTTTCTGCGGAACACAGATTTTTACACCAATCACCCAAAAACAAAAAACTAAACAAAGCATGTGTGGGAATTAAAAGAGGTTACCAGGCAACACTGAATAATTTCTTCTCTTTTTTAACATTAACTTTAAATAAAGCTGAAGCCAGTAAATCCAACATGAACTGGTTCGCTCTGTTTGTTCACTCCACGGTATGCGCGGTGCAGCAGATCCAGCGCTCCTCCCTTACCTGAAACTCCCCCTCCACTATTTGACGTGTCCGTCTGCGGGCGGTGCTCCGCCGCTTTCCCCCTCACTCTTGCCTACCTGCTGCTGAGTTCCAGCAGCATTACCGAGCTAACACGCAGATGTTCCAGTTCCTGCCTACAGCTTCTTGATCACACTAACCTGCAGTTCTCAGCTGAAGACTTTATATCGAGACTTTAACCTGAAGCGTGCCTGCGGCTCCACACAGAGGGAATGCATTTTTAATACCTGGCTCTGAAAGTAAAGCGACACAAGACAACACCTCTGCTGGGGGTCGGCATGGATGCGTTACGCGCTGCCCGTCTTTCGTCAGCCTGCAACAGGCCGTCCGTCGGGGGAGCTTTTCACGACGAAAACACATCCTTCGGGAAAGCTCAATTCCAGGTGCCCGTGAAAAAACAAGCCGTGAAGAGGCACCACCACAAACACAACCTGAAACACCGGTACGAGTTTCTGGAAACCCTCGGAAAAGGAACCTACGGCAAGGTGAAGAAGGCCAAGGAAAGGTCCGGTAGACTGGTAAGCATGGTGTTATTTTTCTTTTATTATTTTTAATCTGATCACATTTTACCTGCAGTCAGTCTCACGTCAGTCTTTGGGCTGCTTGTCCCATCGGCCACCTGTTGTTTAGACAGCGAGCGCTATTTTTAGGTGACTGTCTGCAAACAGGTAGAGCACGCTTGGATTTGAATTTTCAAATAAAGGCGTGGAAACTCTACCGCAGAGCGTTCACTTTGCAAAAAGCGAAGTATTGCTGGATTGTAAGAAAAATAATATTGTTTTTTTTATATAAGGCGGATTGTAAAGTAATAAAGTTGAAAGTGCGCCTGCCATCTCTCCTGAGGTGTTTGTCTATTGGCTAAAGTTTGCCGAAGGGTTCAGTGTGTTTATTTATGGGGTTTTCTTACGTTCACACTGGAATATACTGACCATGATCTAATAATTTCCTCCTCGCCAGCCCGCAGACTCTTTCTGATCTGCTTGATAAGCACTTAAATTTGGCTTAAGCGCAAATGCAATTATGCAAGCATCTGCCCACGCCTCTTCATGGTGTATTCAGGTGAGATCTGCTCCAGTTTGAGGTCATTATCATGGCGTTTCAACAGAAATTTATCACAAGGCATTTTACATAACCTCTCATAACCTTTTTTTTTTTAAAATTAGCCCATGTGAGGTACAAAGAAAGTCTCTTGGAAAGGGCTGGGTAAGTTATTTTCCCCAGGAAGCAGTTTAGGTAACTTTCTTTTTGTTGGGTTTTTTTTCTGATAAAAGGAACAGGAGGGGGGGGGATGCAATTGGGCTTCCAGGTAAATTCCAGCTCTCCATGGCCAAAGGGGAAATGGGAGGAATTTAAAACATTAGAAAGATAAGCCCTTAAAAGAGGCATAAAAAGGAGGGGGGTTTTCCCCTTGATTATAAGATCTTGGATCTCTTTTATTTTTAGCTTCTAAATATTTTAGAAAGGAATGTGGAAGCGGGTTGATTATGATTGTGAGACCAGTTAAAAAATACTGTACGGGACTGGGTCAGGGTCATGTGGTACCACAAAACAAACCCTGACTCAACAACAACACTTAAAACCAATTTAAACAAACCCACATAATAAACTGGCACCTGAGTTTATTTTTGGTGAACCTATTAAAATCTTTGTTCTCTTGATAAACATGTGATTTGCATTCGTGCTGCCTAATGGTTTGTTTACTTGCCGTGGCTTATCGAACATACCGGGAAGCGGAAAGTGTGTTAAAATGATACAAATCAAAGCCCGCATCTAGACTTTAAAATGAAAACTAAACGTTGCTGTAGATACCTGAGCCTTTTCTTGGGAAGCCTGACTTGGCTGCTGTTTCATACTTTATCGGAAATGCCCTTTGTTAAAAGTCCTGCTTTTGTGTAAGTGAAAGTAGAGAAGTCAAGGAAGTAAGTGTTAGGAATCCCTTTCCCCTTCCCTTTGGTGCTTACAGTAAACATGCAGTGATACAAGTTGAGCCGTGTCCACACACGCCCATTTCTGCTCTTTCACTGACTGGCTCTGCTGTTTTTATTAGAAATGAGTTGGTGTCTGGGATTTATCCCTGCCGGCAGCTTCCTGATGCCTCAAACCTACAATTTTTTAAAATATTTTTTTTTTAAGTATCAAAATACTGATTAGCCCAAATACGTGTTTTGAATCTCACACCCAACAAATGGCATTTAGCAGAGAAGCCTTTGCATGCCTGATTATTGACAACATAATGGACAACATAATATGTCATTGACTCAGGGGAGTGACACAAAAACAAAGAGTGGCTTCATCTTGCGTGCTGTGGCATTACAGCTGTTTCCATTGTCTAAGTGCAAGAGTCTGATTGCATAATCCACTTAGGTGGGAGGTGGGGTGAGGTAGGTTGGGGGGTGGGGTGTCAACATACATCAGGATAGGGGTTGATCTGCCACTCGGTGCCTGACATGAATGCTGTTTGTGTATTCAGACGCCCCAGTTAAGTCCCTAGACTTGGTTTGCATCAGCTGTTGATTAATTCATTGTGCAAGAGAGTTCCCAGGGGCGTTTTTACTCATGCTCCACAGTTATACTTGTGTCTGTATGTCTGTGTAGGTTCTCAGTCATTCAGGTCATGACAGCCTTAAAAAAAACAAAAAACAGACTTCTTTAAGTTAAAGTCAATTTGCCTTCTTTTTGAGCTCCTAAGACTGCGTCTATACTTGCTTTATTTAGATAAAGTGACCCAGTATACCTGTAAACAAAGTGCCACTTACCCGAAACCTGTCGTGACTCATCTGTGTTGTCACATCAGCTGAGCACGGGATAAATATTCCAAGATGGTCTGAAGAGCTGATCTAAGGATCTTAAGAAATCCTTAAACATGCTTTTTTATATCATGATTTATTGTTTCCCTGGAATAAAAATAAATAAAAAGGATATTAATGTTATCAAATCTGTCCCAAAATGTAATTTTTAAACTTCTGGATCGACCCAGGATTTTGTGCATACCTGATTAAAACTTCATAAATTTCACACTCTACAAAGCTTAACTAAGCCTACATTTTAACAGGGCTATCTGGTGCAAATGGCCAGGGGGATAATGGTGGCTCATGAGTTGTGTGTGTTGTGCAGAAATGTGGTTTGAGTCTTTGCTGTGAAATGTGAAAGATTTCAGCCCCTCTGTGCTTATTACGTGGAGCAGACTGTCTGTTACAGAGATTGCGCACACACACAGATAACCTCACAAGGATGTGAACTCCTCATGAGTGTGAGTTCAGGCCTGTCTGACAGCTACGCAAACAAATGCAGGAAACCTCCATTCTCAGAGTCAGGAAACGGGCCGGGTGGAGGGAATACGGGGGTTTATTTGCAAGAGCATCCACGCCAGACAGTGACTCACGACGGGGAGACAGGTCGCGCGTTGACACGGATATGACAAGTCGCTGCTTTACTCATTTTCCTGTCTCTGGATCCTCGAGGGTTAGAAATGAGGACACCCCACCGCCTGCACCATCTGGTGCCTCACAGCACCTCTTCAACCTTGGGGTGGACTGATGACGCACTCGGCGCACAGAGGAATCCCAAGCATCTGCGCTTCCAATGGGCAACAGAATGACATGAATACAGCTTGCCTGCGAGTTCAGACCGAGATGCTATTCACATTTAAATTTTTACTTCTGTGGGCCTCGCAGACCTAACGGCCAACTCTAGTTTTCTTTAAAACAGACAATACTTGACCCGGAGTTCCCTTTGCAGAGTTTAAAACAGCACAGGTTTCAATTCAATGCTCATTGTTCCACTCGCAATCAAACAAGCAGTGGGAGGACGGCAATTTATGTTAACTAGCGGCTGATTTGTGGATTTTTTTTTTCTTTTTTTTAAACCATACTCCACTTAATAGACATAACTTATCTAGTACATGCATTTTATACCTCTGCTGATCATTGCATTAAGGTTTTGTTTGCTTTTTAACCAATAATTATGCAACTTTTGACCTGAATTTGATTTTAAAAAATGCCTTATTTGAGCAACATAACCAGTAAAGTTGGATAAAGTTGACGTGAATATTACTGTCACTGTTTTTTTTTTTTTTTTTTTTTTTTCAACTTGTGCACCTTGTGGTTTAGCATTTATTGAGTCTCCTACAGTCTGTTGTGTCCTTTTGAGTGTTAAAATTAGATTTGCTGAAACACCTCAAGGTCTAGACCATTAGAGTTGTCATTAGCATTAGAAGCTGGAGGGAGCTGGAGTACAGGCTCACTCGTTCCCTTTTTTGTCTCTATTCATGTAACCCCCTCCAGCAGCCTTCTAACCCTTTTTACACAAGGAATCCCATTAAAGTGGTTTAGACCTTACGTGGGGGAAGAAAAAGTTTGATTCCCTGTTGGATGATTAATTATTCCATGAGCTCATTCTTACTTACCTCTCACTTTATTGATTTTTCTTTCTTAAAGGTTGCCGTAAAATCTATCAGAAAGGAGAAGATCAAGGATGAACAAGATCTGATTCACATTCGCAGAGAAATCGAGATCATGTCCTCGCTCTGTCATCCGCACGTCATCACCATATATGAAGGTACATTATTTCAAAAACAAAATACTAATAACTCTATGTTTGGGTTTGACTTTAATCATTCTGTCCCACACGCTACGTACAAACGTGATATCTTGGGTGGGGGGAAGGAGTCTCTCTGTTTGAGATTCCGAGTTTTGTCACGCACGTCTTTGTGCTCAAGTCTGACGCAGAGTTACGTAAGTGGCAACTTCCTGCCGTAATCCGGCGCCGCTGATAATGTGCAGAGCCCCGTGTTTTCCAGCACCCCTCACGCCTGATGAGGTGGTCATCACTCAGCGTTTCTCCACTTCAGTGCACGTTTGTTTGCTGTATAGCCGTAATTGGTGTAAATTAGCGGTTGCACAGATAATGGACGTCTCTCACACAGCTCAAGTATTGCAAATGGTTTGAAGCGTTGAATTCAAAGGAGCTCTGCTCTTCTGTATTTCAGTATTTGAGAACAAGGACAAAATTGTGATTGTGATGGAGTATGCCAGCCGGGGGGATCTGTATGACTACATCTGTGACAAGAAAAGCATCCCCGAGCGGGAGGCCAGGCATTTCTTCAGGCAGATTGTGTCAGCTGTCCACTACTGTCATCAGGTAAGGCAGTTTTTCTCATATCGGATCTTCAACCTGCTGTTGTCTTAAGCCTAATGACACAGGGCTGTGCTCAGATTCACTGTTTTTCCAAGGCGCTGGCACCTCCAAAGTTACATAATGGGCATTATTCACTGTCAGCCTGGGGGAACATGAACAGTTGGTCTGTACTGAGACCAAGTGAAGGCTAAAGGCCAGCAATCCCAACATGCACACGCATGGTCTCACAGTTTAATGAGGGTGTGAAGGAACAGAACACACACACACACACAGCAATCTGTTGTTCTAGCAAGCCCAGAGCCGTGCAATTACCACCATTCAGTGAACATTATATTTTATGGTGGCTCTGCTTGGCAAAGCATTTATAAATAAACATTTGCTAGACAGTATTTACTGAGTGACCTGCCCTTTCATATTACTCTGTGTTAACCACCTGTCCTTTACCTCTTTACGGAGGTCTGATGTCTCGTTAAACATTTATTTATCCACGTTATTCAGCAGAAAAAGGCCATCTGTTATATCACCTACATTTGGCACAGCGACAAATTCCAAAGTTTCTTCATGATGGCATTTTAACAATAAATGAACGCCACGCTACATAAAGAATGTGTTCGTTGCTACAGCAAGTGCTCATGTGTAAGGAGCAGTAGCTGACCTGGTTTTTTTTTTTTTTTGTTTTTTTTTTTTTTTTTGTAAGTGAAGCAAATGCAAACTTGAGTCAAAGGCATGCCCCCCTACAGAGCAGAGCACAATGAGGCACTGCTGACGTACCAGAGAGGTCTTCTGTTAGAGAATAATGTGGTGTAACCCAGTAAAGCAAATCCTTTCTACGTAATGCAGACAACTCCCAGTTAACCGATCCCTAACAGCCTGCATGAAACAAAGCTTTTTAAACAAAAAAGAAGGAAAAAAACAAAACAAACAAACAAAAATAAATCTGATCTCTTTTTCCTCTTAGAACGGAATCGTACACCGGGACCTGAAACTGGAGAACATTTTACTGGATGACAACGGCAATGTTAAGGTATGCATGATTCACGTGGATTGAAATCAATAGCCTGCGTTACGCATTTTATAACTAACAGTGATGCGCTGTAACTGAAGAACTTCAATGGGAAAATACGCTTCACGTCACATCTTTTGTTCTCACAGATTGCAGACTTTGGGCTGTCGAACCTCTACCACGGTGACGAGTTACTTCAGACTTTTTGCGGCAGTCCTTTGTATGCCTCCCCGGAGATTGTCAACGGGCGTCCGTACCATGGCCCAGAGGTGGACACTTGGTCTCTTGGGGTGCTTTTGTACACGCTGGTTCACGGAACCATGCCATTTGACGGAAACAACCACAAGATGCTAGTGCAGCAGATCAGCACCGGAGACTACCGGAAACCAAACAAACCCTCTGGTAAGTTTTTAAAACTGATTTTTTTCCTCAGTGAAGCTAAATTATATTTTAGCTTTTATAGGAGTCTTGATTTTTCCCATTTCTTTCCATCAGATGCATGTGGACTCATCCGCTGGATGCTGATGGTGAATCCTGACCGCCGAGCTACAATAGAGGAGATTGCCGGTCACTGGTGGCTCAACTGGGGCTATCCGCAGCCGTTACTGTGTGAGAGAAAGAGCAGTCATGTGGAGCAGACCTCTGCCCCAGTATCTCCGTCAACATCACAGCCTGCTGGGCTGGCCGGTGTTGCTAGTTGGCTGCGTCGTACATCCAGGCCTTTACTGGAGAATGGCTCCAAGATGCGCTGCCTGCTCCGCACGCAGGGCAGTGCAGGGGATGTAGTCCGACAACGGTCCCTGCGAAGGTCACGTAAGGAGAATAACATCACCCAGGCAGTTCACGAGGGTAGCACAGACACTCGGCCCTCCAAGGGTATTCTGAAGAGGCGTAACAGTGTGAAACAGAAGTCGATAAGCGAAACATCAACTGTCAGTTTAGTGGAGCCACAAAAAATCTTGGACTTGTCTGCACCAGGTAAAGCACCTTCAGCTGCACAGCTGCCTCGCAAAGGTATCCTAAAGAAGCCTGCTGAGCAAGAGTCGGGGTATTACTCATCATCTCCAGAGAACAGTGACTCTGGCTTGGTAACGCAAACTAAAGAGTGCCCTTCAGCACCACCCTACAGGAAGGGCATCCTCAAGCGTAATGGAAAGTTCTCCTCTGGTGGGTTACATGAGTTTGGGTCTTTGGACCAGCTGGCGACATCTCTGCCCCATGGAGGTGGCCGATCAAGACCAAGTGGAGCCATCAGCGAAGATAGCATTTTATCTTCAGAGTCCTTTGATCAGCTGGATCTACCAGACCACGTGAGGCCAGCAATGCAAATGGATAAACCAGCCAAGGCGAGCATGAGAGGCTGCGTTTCTGCTGACAACCTTCTGGACATCCAAGAAGACAGAATTCTGTCCGATGGGCTGTTGAGGTCCTGGGACTGTTACAAGTCTGGAGTGGCTGACAGTGCCTTTTCGATTTCAGACTGTGATAACGTCACAGAGGCTTACAAACAGGCCATGGTCATACGAAGCTCCAATGCAAGCTGAAGACCAGTAATAAGAGACAAGATGCTGGCTAAAGAATTAGTGGTCATCCTGAATTTTGAAGTGACTTTAACAATATTGTGGTCATGAAAGCCAAAGTGCGTTATGTGAAAATACCAGAACACTGTAAGGTGATCATTTTGGCAGAATTCAGGAATTAACACAGTACCAAAAAAAGGGAGAAGACTGATTGTATTTGAGATGGTCGATTTGATTTAACCGAAACTAAAATAAGGAAATGCAATTACGCAAAGGAAATGTTACAGAGTGCAATTTGACTTTCATCAAACAGTCTCAGGAGAAGAGAGCTTGAACTCTGGTTTTCATTGTTAGAGGTTGCTAGTCAATTAATTCACAATGAAACCAAAAGCACTTCAGAGACAGAAATTCGGGAGACATTTTTAATACAGTTACAGTAGATCTGATTGAATCTAGCTGGTTTGTGTCCAAGTTACAGCAGCAGAATACTCTGCATTGTGGTTTATTGTCAACAAGAAAGTTTGAGAAAGTTCAGTGAGTGTTATTTGGATTCTAGCTTCGTAATCTTCTGTCAACATGATGTTTGTCTAAGATGATGACGGCAATAGCACACAGTTTCGATGTTGGAATGAGTTTTGTTTATGGGTAAGGTAACATTTCACAGATGCCAAAGAGCAGATTTGGAAAACCTTGGCGCTAAAAATCCCCAGCAAAATGTGCCAAGTTTTGATGTTTGAAACAGGGACTACTGACTTTTTTTTTAATAAATGTTTTTCCTGAAATGACTTGTTCTGTGTTTGGATAATGACTTGAATAATAATAGTGACCCTATGAATCACTGGCCTAACCAGTCGAACCTGCCTTTGCTTGCTAGCTTGCGCTGATACAAGTGCACAAATAGCCTTTGAGTCTACATACACGTGTGGGAGTTTTACAAAAACAGGTGGGGCCCAGTTATTTTTTTTGTTTGGGTTTTTTTTTTTTGAAAATCAACCGTATGAAGTTCCCCAACTAATTACTATTTGTTTGTTTTATGAAGATGAATCATCGGTTATGGAACAGCGTAGTATTTTATAAGGCCAGATAACACCAGTTAAAAATAGCGCTGCCAAAAAGTAGTCACTGAATCAAAACTAGAGTTCAAATTAAAATCATAAATTAGGCATGCAGGTATTGATCCTTAATTAAGCTTGACCAGATATTTTCGTAGCTACCTGGCTCTGTCTTGCTTTATGAAATACTCCTGGTATTCAGCTACATCAACATGTATGTTTGATTTTAATTTGGATGCTAAGCCAGTGCCTGGAATAGCACTTTCAGGCCACTGAAACCTGATAAATACACCATTTATGTATCAGTGTCATGTAACAAGAGTTGCACAAAGCCATTGATGCAAGCTGCAGAACCATGTTGTTCAGAAACATGGTTCTGATGAAGGAGGCTCATTAGGAATTGAAAGCCTGTTCATATGCAAAAGATACATTTTTTTTATTTTAATTATTGAAATTTTTTTTTTTTTCTTAATTTCTGGAATCTGATGGATTGTATTAAGATGAAGGTAAAACTCATTCTCACATATGATCTTTGATTATTCAGGTGTGACAAGGAAAAAATTGTTTGTAGGATGTTTTTGTTTTTTGCTTTTTTAAAATAATTTAATGTTTGTTGTAATGTGGCCATTCATTGTTTTTGTTTCTCCCTTTCCCTTATCCCACATATTTCAGGTTTAATTTAAACCATGTCTGCCAAAGTTACTGGCTTATCATTTGTGTGACTGTTCTGCTGTGTTGTCCTTGCTGGGATGAGGAAGTCAATAAAAAAACGACAACAAACAACTCATTTGCTGGCCAGTGTTGTTAATGGCCTTCATACAGATATTGCATTGACGTATAACAGGATTCATTTGCATTCGGCACAGCTAGAACCACAGACTTCAGTTTAAACTTAACAGAACCACCATCACTAGTATTAGATTTGCAAAAAGTAACAATTAAAATGTGCAAACACTGCTGGCAGGATTGGGTGCAATTTAATTCTCACTGTCACAGCAGGTTTTTATGTAGATCAAGGGATAAAACTGTTTACGCGATTCCAGAAAACAACACTCTTAAACAAAGCATGCACAAAAAAATAATCTTAATCAAAGAGCCACGTAGATGAATTTCTTCCATCGTATCTGGCCTTCTCGTTTCATTTCCTGGCAGTAAACTTTTCAAGGCAGGGAGGAGTGTTTTAGTTTGATTTCCTCAGGTGGGGGGGACGGTGTCAGTACAACATCCTGAATGTCAGCAGGGGTGTAACTGCTCCCTGATCCGTGTTCCTTTGGCTTGCAAACCATATCCTGAAAACTGGAGGGCAGGCTGAGCTCTAACACAATCCTGAGCTGGTCATAGCAGAGGAGCAGGGCGTTCTGTTCGGGGCCATGTTTCACATAGAAACAATGAGTTTGTCAGCGGTGACAAGACCGCACATATAATCATGGATATGTTTTAAGATGCTTTTTAAACAGTGGTTTGTTTGCAGCAGTTCTCAGGCTGTTTGATCAAAGGCGACAAATACACCCATCGCTGTTGACGAAAGGGCAAAGTCAAAAGAGATACTGCCTGAAACTCAGTCAGTTAAACATTAGCCTTACCTGATCAGCGGCCAAAAGGTCGGCCAAAAACTTTATCACTGAATCTGCAGACACGCCAGCGTCCAGCAGCTTTAGCTTCTGCGTGGCGATGCTCACGCAGGCACACGTTACAGTGGAGGGCGGGAAGACTGAAAACCTGCATTCTGATAATTAAAAATGTTTTATTACTTTCGTGTCTTCTATAAATAATGAGCACTTTGTCCACACAATATTGAGAAAGAAAATAGATGGTAGACAGATGGTCGCCACCACTGTCGACACACCCTGACAGATGAACCTAAAAGCTTAAAACAGACACTTCCCAGAACAGGATAATATGATATCCTAATTGCTTGAAGCAGGAGAAATGGTGAGACAAAAACTCAGCCATTCAGTTCTTGCTTTACACCCTTAGTGGGTTAAAATGTCTTATTTTTATGGGGCTGAAAATGTGTAAAAGCTGCCTGAAAGAGCAGCAACTAACTGTATCCCTGTGACCTGCAGCCTCGGGCAGTATTGCAGATAGAGATAGGTGGGAAATCGGCCAGCTGAATAGCTGGATGCAGGTCTTTCATAGCAGACAATGCAGGATTACACAAACTCTGCTCTCACTATCCAAAATGAACTGCTGACACATCGTAATCATGGTTGGGGCTGTTTGGTGCCCATTGTTCACGGCTTAAATAGTCCCTTGATGATCATGAAGTAAAAAGTCTTATCACTGATTGTTTTACAGGGGGGTGTAAATGAGATGATTTCATTACAAGATTTTTTTTGGTCAAAATGTATTTTCCATTAGTTGTCTGCCTTAAATTGAACACTAAATTGACTGATATTGTCTTTCATTTGGGGATACCATTTCATGTTTAGGTAACTCAGTTATGCAACGTACCCATGGCAGCCAGAGCGATGTAGGTGTGAACATGCCTGCGCATGTTCTGAAGGTGGGGAGGTCGGACAAAGGGGAGAGCGTGAAGAATTGGCTCCAGGAAGTCAGAGGGGACCACGGAGGCCAGACACCACTCTAACCTTGACACCACTGCCAGCTCCCAGTGCTGCAACACACACACACACACACACATTCCTTGAAACCAGTCCACCATCAAAATCCCACAGCAGGAACGCTCATTCAGATCAGCCAACGAGTGCTGGTCACCCTAACCCCTCAGTCAAACCCCCATGTCCTGAACAGTGTGCATGCCTGCAAGCCTTTGGTCAAAAAAATGATTGTGAAAAGGGAACATTTCCGGCTTCCTACCTACAAAGATCTTCTAAAATGGCCTTGATAAAATTGTGCCCCTAGAAATCGTACCAATAAGTGTCTCTACTTAGTCTTCAATGAATATTACAACTGTTGTTCCTTTTCAGATGGAATAAAAGTATTGAAAGGTGTGTCCACGATCCATCTGCAGTTGCCCAATGTCATATCATTGAGGCCTAAACCACAGTTTGAGAAGCACTGCTTTGGTCAAAGTATGCATTTCTGTCAAGTTTATAAATGTCCTCTCATGAAATTCATGACAAAAGGAAAGCTACAAGACTGTCATTACGCCGTCTGATTTTCATTTGACCACCAGGACATTTGAGGTTCATGGGAATGTAGCTGGCCTTTCTGGATGCGGCCAAAACAGGAAAACTATCCACAGATTAAGAAGCAACAGTGTTGATTTTGGGGATTATCGTGAGATCCATGGAAAACAAGTATTACAGATTCCACTTTTAAAAGAGACAAACTGGAGGCTCAGTTAAGTCATGAGGTCGCTTTGAATATTTGCAATAAATGCAACAGAAAGAGGGGTCACAGTGGGGTGGTTTGCAACACCGCCTCACTGCAAGAAGGTCCTGGGTTTAAATCCAGCCTCCCTGTGTATACTTGGGATGTACCAGTAATGATCTGTTAAATAAAATAAGTATAATCCCTTCACCATTTCTTTTATTAGAAGCCTAAAGAGGTTAAAAAAAGTGCTTTAAGAGAAGCATAAAAAGCATCAAGGATGTCAAATAAATACATTTTATTTTAGTGGGAAAAGCGGATTCATTTATTCACTTATTATGTGGGATCCCTCAGACTTATGCGACCAAACTTAATTGTGCATTTAATTATTACTTTTATTTATTTATTTTTAACCCAGACTTGGTCAGTGGTGGTAGTTTTTCTGTGCTGTTTGAGGGGAGATAAACATCAAGGATATTAGCTCCTTTATAATAGTTAATGCCTTTACCAGAATGTCTGAGACTGAAATGGAGTTTTCTGTGTAGACACAAAGCTTGCTGGCAGTCAGGGGGATCGTTTCTCTCATTTTGGAGGCCAGGAACATGCAAACTGCCCCTAACAGCTGCAGGTTGGTCTTCTCAACTGCAAAACGGCTCAGGTAACAGTCCAGGTAACGCATCGCCTGCGGAAACACCTCCTCCTCGCATTTCTGCTCCTCACACACCTGTCAGACAGTAATCTGGTTTATTTCACCTGAACTATGTGGAAAATTACACTTTGACTGATGAGTGTATACCTGAAACATCCACACAGCTAGTATCCGTCTCATGTACAGCTGGATTTCTGTCTGCACCCCGTCAAAGGGGGAGGTCACCCGGCTGGTCTCCTCAAAGGCCCGCAGGTTGTGTAGTACTCTGAGGTCACCGGTCATAGCGTGGTCCCTGCTCGCCCGGGGGACCACAGCCTGCTCTGTTTCACTAACATTTCCCATCTCTGGATCAACTCTGAAGCCCTCCATCTCCAGGCACATCCAGTTCAGTGAAGGAGCATCAATAAACCGTTTAGCTAACGTTAGCTTCGGTCCGTTATGGCGGCCATTCCTCTTTTAGCTAGCTGTCCAGTAGCTGCTGACATAACGCCATTTTCAGCCAATATTTTTTCTTTAAGAGTATTAATTTCAAACTGAACTGAATTTTATTTTAGCCCTCAAAAAATAAACAAAAATTAAAGCTGAATATTTTCCAGCTTATTTGCATTTTGTCTTCTTCTTGTTTTTCGTTGCCATTTTAAATGCATATACATTTACTAAAAAATAAAAATATTTTTGGAATTTTTTCCCCCTGGAAATCTCGAAGACCTCTAAACAAAAATCCACCCATATCTCATAGCCTTATTTAGGAACTTTCTTTTTTGTTTATTTTTGTTCTGTGCCATTCAGCAAATTTGATACCAAGTAAATACAGGTCTAGTATTGTCGATACCAACACTTTCTGCCTATAAAGGCAGCTTATAGAGGACAGCGCTGTGTCATGATTTATGAGATGAGTCATCATTAACTTACAAATACTGAACACATTTTAATGATCACTAAACCACTGTAATATTTACTTTACAAAATCAACCTTTCAATTTTTTATGTATTTTGAAACTAGGTTTTTTGGAGACCTTGAATATAAATGTGCCTAGCTGTCTCTAAAGCAGTTTGGGTCAACTTCTGTAGTTGGCATTTAGTTCAACTATATTCAAGCCAATGCTCACTCAAACTCACTCAACAACTACATCTCAGACTACCGGCTTAGCAAGCATGTTAAATATTAAAGTTTATGACAGCAGAGTTAGAAAAAGACTGAACACGTATGGCTTATTTGAAAGGGTTCTCACGAGAAAGTCTTTTCTCTCTAAAAAGTTGCACCTGAGAAAACAAGACTTCTGGAGCAGTGTCCTTTAGATAAACAAGAGCAAAGTTGAGATGTTTTGGTCATATTGCACAGCACTATGTTTGGCAAAAACCAAGCACGGCGTATCGGTATAAACACAGTGGCGGAGGGCACCTTGCAGTCATTGTGTTCACAATAAACTCTTCTGATTGCTAAAGCTTGACTGAAATTAGTTCTGCAACAGGACAACAAACCCAAGCACAACAGCAAATCTAGACTGCTCAAAAAAGTCAAAGAAGCATTTTTTTTTAGTCAGACTAAAGCATCGAGTCAGGTAAATCTCTGAGATATTGATCTGGTTAGTTAAGTTGCAGAGGGCGTTGTTAATCAGTTTCAGCTGCTTTGTGTTTCAGGGAATTAACAGGTGGAACAATGAGACAACCGGGGTCCTTTTTTGTCTTTTGAAACTTCCTTCTAGGAGACAGGAAGTTATTCTAAGAGAGCTTGACAGGGCCGAAGGTGGTCCTTAAACCATCTGCAGAACTGGTGTCTGCTCACTGCCATTAGGTGGCAGGATGAAAATCTTGGACCCGTTTTGAGACTACGCCAGTGAACTCAACCCCCTGTAGGTCGATCATTTTCATTTCCATCACATGATGTGACAGCCTTTCATTCCTAACACTTTAGTTAGTTCATATCAGTAAAGAGATCAGCATGATTTTATCCCCAGTGAGATCTGATGCTTTCAAAGTGTTCCTTTAAGGTTTTGAGCAGTGTACAAAAAGGCCCAGGGAAAACTTTTTTGGTGTAACTATGTTCCATTTGTGGTCAATAAACTAAATTACCAAATGGCTGTTAAACTCCTTCACAAGACGGACACGATTATACACTAGTAATGCAGGACTCATTAACTTAGTTTGGTGGTATAAATATGTGAAGTTATTTGTAAAAATGTCTAAAACCAGAGGCAGCTCTCTACTTGGTAATCTGACATACTCAACATGTTACAACTCCTACAGAACTCTAACAGGCAAAAGCAATAAATGGACATTGATGGCAAATGTTTAAAGATTCAGTTCGTTTTTAATCAATGTTCTGCTTCATAACAACAGAGCTGTTCTTATTTAGATGAACGGAAAAGTCACGTGACCATTCCTCTGCATCTGTAGAGAAAAAGCTTGAGCGTGACGATACGAAATTACATTAGCAGTATCACTAGTGGTGTGCATTTCCAAATGTGCGAACTCCAAGACACTGATCTTTCCAAACTCTTTTATCCCATGACAAGAAGAATATTGAAAATCCAAGATTTTTTTTCACGCTGAGGAAACATTACTAAGGAAGAAAACCGAACCAAATCAGTCCATTTCCACTGTAACAGGGAGCCCGATTTCAATGTCCCTCGACTCCGAGTTCTGCAGCTCCCTGCGGATCTCTGCAGAGATCTGTGGGTGTGTTTGTATCTTGAGCAGCTCCAGCAGTGCTTCCTTCTGTTCAGACCCCAGGTCAGCCTTGTAGCGCTGAGCCAAGGTAAGTAAACTCTGATGCCACAGCACAGGAAGCTCGCGTTTTTCACTGCGGAAGGACAGGAAGTGGGCCACCAAGGCATCCAGAACACGGAAAGGCAGGGCGTACTTCTTGTCGAGCAGGAGGCGCAGGAAAATGCTGTTGGCACCATTATACTCCATCTCTGCCAACTTAAGCATTGCAGCACTGAAAGACAAGAAAGACTGCTTGTTAGATAACCTTGAACTCGGTGTTAACTTGCCTGCACTGCACGGAATGAGGCCTTCAAGGACAGCTGGTTAATACTTCACATGAGCAAATGCTGACATCTGTCTGCCAGCGTATGTCAGTGAGGAAGCCTCACCTGGAGTGCAGCACGGGAATTGAGCACTTCGTGAGTATACTCCCGATGATGATGGCTTCCCTCAGAGTGCATGTCCCAGATTCACAGAGAGGAATCAGGATACCTGTGTGAAGGTCGAGGAAAGAAATGTTAAATGAGTGTTCCAGAAAAATTATAATAGACAGAAATAAAAAAAGGTAAAAAAAAATTAAGGATCAAACTGCAAGTTTTTTTTTTTTACATTTTCAATTAATTATAGTATTATGCCATTATACACTCAATTCTATGATGTTCCATTCTATACCATGACGTGGCGTTCTGTGATTCTATTCTATGATTACAGCGTTCCACTCTATGGCACACCATTCTATACTATGGGGTTCTCTTTTATACTATGGCAAGTCATTTGTGACTTAAAACAGACTTGCAATAGAAATGCATTTAGGAGCAGTGTATGAACAAAAACTCTGACAACATTAAACACGTGCAGCGCCCAGTTGTAAACAAAAACACTGATAAAGGCAACAGTGGCAAAGTGGAGCTGGAGTGTGTTTACACACCGTGAAGAGCAAAGAGGCGGAGATGTTACTGAGGTGGTGTGCTCAGGTTAAGTAAATGAAAACACTTCTCTTACGTCCAAAACAGCAGCGCTGTTCCTGTAATCACCATTAAAACCTTTACCGATAAAACACTGGGGAAAGCCTTCCAAGAACACAGAGTAAAGGTAAATGTTTGATGCCTTAGTTTAGATTGAATATACACCTTATTTTATTTGTCTTTCACTGTACTTGAGTTTATTTATGTGTTTTTCCATTTAAGAAAAGTTATCTTAAAAAATGTTTTAAATATAACATCTTGTTGTATGCAGTTAAACTTTAAAACACTAGAATCTCTAAAATGGAACCCAATGAGCAGTTCATTTTGACTGACTTGTGTTTGATCATTCTTGAATATTTATTATTGCTCATTAATAAGACAAAAGTATCAATCAATAGTGGTCAATAGTATTAATCAATAGGATACACATTTTCATTATTTGATTACTAAAACAATCGATAGCTGCAGCACTAGTCTAATGTATGACATTCCATTCTATGCCACAACATTCTATACTGCGAAATTGCAGTCTATGGCGTTTAATTCTATACTATGGGATTCCATTTGGTGACACCGTTCTGTACTATGTTACATTCTATACTATGGTGTTCCATTCTATACTATGATGTTCTATTATATAGCGCTCCATTCTACACTATGGCATCCCATTGTATGGTTATAGCATTCCATTCTATGACACCCCACTGTATAATATGACTTTCCATTCTATACACACACCATTCTATACTATGGTGTTCCACTGTATAATAGGGCTGTTCGATATAACGATATATATTGGATGACGATATAAAAATGTCTATTGTTTCATTTTACGCTATCGTTTGTTTCGTGGTGTCGCAAAATAAACTGTTTACGGCAATATTTTTTTCATCGTTTTGATGGTCACTGTAGTGGCTATATTAATTTCTTAAAGTTCTCTCTTTCTCTTATATTTGATATAACCACACTACAGACGGACAAGCGCCTGTTTTTATGGGTTGTCGTTAGCAACAACGACGGTAAAACCATCGCATGTCCGCTTGTTTATTTTCCACATAAACCTTTCACAATAAAACTCAAGATCCTGTTGAGAATTTTCAAAATAAACGGAATCACGTGAAAAAGTATGCAGAGTGTTTACGGATGAGAAGCAAAAAAAGAGCCGCCAGGTGCTAAAAAATAAACCTTAGACTCAAACGTTAGAACAGGCTTTTCCCCGCAGCACGCCGTGTAATAAATACAAAGAAAACGGCGGCCGTTAAAACCTATGTCTAAAAATGTGTCGTTTCATGCATCGGTTAAAACACTCGACTCCAGGTACATGACGCCCAGCTGGAAACACTTCACCTATACGAGATTCACAGAATTTACAGAAAATATTACATTTTTTGTGATTTATATCGTTATCGGGATATGAGATTTTGGTCATATCGCACAGCCCTACTGTATAATATTCCATTCTATACTATGTCGGTCCATTCTATGACATTCCATTCTATACCAAAGCATTCCACTCTATATCACCCCATCATATACTATATATCATTCATTCTATGATGTTCAATATGCCATACAGATGCTGACGGTCAGTGTCAATGTCTATGCAAAGTTTCATTAAAATATCTCCACTCGTCTAGGAGTAGATCCTACAAACATACATACATATGCTAGAATCATTATAACATGGTTATGATTATTATTACTGTTATTTTTCTTTGGGCTGCATGTGCTCATGAAATGCAAATTAAGGTGATTCTGCACAAGTTTGCCCGCTGTTTAATTATGTTAAAAAATAATATTTGAAGCTTTTTAAACACATTATTCTAGCGTCTTCAAATTCTCCACTAAACTAAATATTTAGCATGCTTCTGATCACTTCTCACTCTCCCACTCTCTCATGCTTCGTGGGTTATAAAATACATCTTTGTAAGCAACACTGCCACACAGTGGTGACATCTCGCATTACCTTTTTGCCAGAATATAGGTCACAGGATGTTTAGGGAAAATAGTCCCACCGAACTGGGACAATTTGTGAACACAAGACTGACAAGATTAAACAAAAATCATCCTCAACAATCAGTTGTGGATGTCTGAAAGATGCTTTGACCCAATTAGATTTGAGTGTGTTAATTACTTTCCTACCAGAACCAATGGTGCTATTTACCCTGTGGACACTGTCTAATCCTCCGTCAGGGTCTTCAGAATAATATTTCTAAATTTAGTGCTGAAATTGGAAATCTGAGATGTCCCAGAAAGCTTGTTTTCTGCAATGCAACAAGCTGCCAAATCCTCTCAGTCATTTAATGTACCCACTTCTTTTCCAAGGGTTACATGCAACTGGATCTAAGCCTTCGATGAAGATTTAATCAAACAATAACAAAGGTTACTGTTTACAGGCCCGAGAGACACACAGCTGTAGCCTGTAGGGGTTCTTGGAGTAGTTCATGGTGGATTTCAAAGTCTATGTTGGATCACTGTCCAGTTGTATACCCCAATCTTATTTCAGTTTCCTTGTCGTGACTGAATGCATCATTTTTGCATGCAAAATTTGCCAAAAGTTAGTGAAATCTATTCCTCCCAGCTTACAAAGATGCTGCCAATGACAAGATCTCTTCTGTGCATCAACACAGCGAAACAGTACAACCACACCAATCAGTTAAAGCTTCAAGCAGCTGCTCTGCAGTCATGTGGGTATTTTGCTTTCTGCTCAGCATATGTGCAAATTTATGGAGATGTTCTCTTCCAGAACTTGTCCTGACTTCACAGATACCCTTTACTTTGAATTCTTAAAGATATTTCAGAAAGTGGAAACTGTTCTTTGACATTTTACATATTCTTCAATGTGCACAACAGTTGTCATTCCTACACAGTTAATGCAGCACTTTTCTTAAAATGCTCAGCGACCCGAGTAAGGAAATCCTAGAAAGCTGACAGAGTTCATCTACATGTTGTGTTTTCAGAGGGAAAAACATTTCATGACTCATCCAAGTGACTTAGTCAGTCTCAGCCGACTGTAGGCATCTCCAGCACCACTGCATAACAATGAGCCACAATATCAGTTTCATTATAACTGATGTGCAGATTGTCATCACCATTAATTAAAGGCCATGGGTCCTATTCACAGGGAATTGAGGAATGGCTGCAATCACAGCACTGTAACACAAGGAACGATGTACTTTTATGGTCTCTCCTTCTCTTTTCATATGAATACTCTTTATGAACATATGTGTGTCATATGAACACACAGCATTTTGAAAATATGCATTTCAGTGTTTCAGCTGAGACACATGTGGCTCACCAGTGGTTTTTCAGAAATAGTCCAATTAGTTCTGCTTGTTTGCTACATTTAAATATAACACCTAGAATGTACAGTAACATAACATTTATTTAAATGCTTTAGTTTGAAAACACATGACTCTATATTACTATGATTACTATATTTCTGTAATCACTTCCACACACACTTCTACTCAGTTCTGTCACAGTCTGTTCTCAATCTTAAGTATTTATTAGAATCCTCAGTCTCACCTTTAAACCATGCTCCCGGTTTGAACAGGGCCTTCTTCAGGGCGCTGTAAAGGTGAAAGTTCAGTCGCTTGTATTCTGCGATATCATCCCGTACTCGAGGCAGCAGCACTAAGTTGTAAAACCTCTGGGCCATTCGCTCTTTCAGATTGGACGAGAATATCCTTTAAAAGGAACAAGGAAAAATACTTCATTATATCACTTAAGGGAACTTGCGGAAAACTAATCATCACAAAGCGCATCAGCTCAAAGTTTACCTCGTCGCCTGGTACATAGCAGCTGCGGACCAGGAGTCGGGGTCAGTCAAATACAAAACCTGCTCCCAGTTTGAAAGCGCAGGTATTATTTTAAAGGCCTTTGGCAGTTTGCCGCTGCGGTATTTCGACAGAACCTGAAGCACAAGAAGAGAAAGGGCAACTTTAAACATGTCTCCATTAACAAAAACACACCTGTTATACAAGCGGTGTGTACAAACTCCCCCTCTGCTCGATATGATATGCATGACTAACCGGGCCAGTGGGCTTCTCCACTTACTGTGTCTATTTTCCTTTAGTTTGTCTCCCAGTTAGTTGACGTGTGGTGGGCTTGAAGTAAACTTACCTTACCGACACCTCTGTACACTTCTGTTACTCTTGGGTCCAGCTGTGGCATCGGACACCCGGAAACCTCTGACATCACCGTGCCCACCTCTGTCTGCTTCTCTGTGATCTTCTCCATAATGATGTCGGCTAACGTCCGTCTGCAAGAGCCACAAAGGAGTTAGTGGTTTGCCGACCAATCCAAATATCGATACCAGTGCTGGTATTGGTATCGGATCAATACCAGCACAATTTGATCGATAATTTGTTTCTATCCTCCGTGTTCATTATGTAGCCGACTGAATTATGTTGGATAAGTTATGTTTTGGAAATGAAAAACTACACTTCAAACATGCACTATGAACCTTGTTGTGTTGATCGCAACAAGAGAACCGGATCCAAAAACCCACAATAACATTACAGCTCTAAAAAACAAAAAAACAATAAACAAGTTTCAAATTAAATGAAAAGTTAAAAAGATGTGCTTTGGTGTTTTAACTAATTATTGTAGAAAGCAAAAACCAGAGATTTAGCTGTCATTAAAATATATTTAGAATTTGCAAATTGAAGGCGACTCCTTTAAAGGTTAGAAGTGCTGGTATTGGCTCATACTAGGGCTGGGCGATATGGCCTAAAATCCATATCGCGGTACACTTTGAAGCATGTGCGGTAATGATATATATCACGATATACTCTTTTCTTCTGTATTTTCGCACTATAAGGCACACTTAAAATCCTTTAATTTTCTCAAAAATCGACAGTGTGCCTTATGTATGAATTCTAGTTGAGCTTACTGACCTCGAACCGATTTTATGTGGAACACGGCGCTCAAAAATCTGTCAAAAATGTTTTAGTACGACTTTGGTAAACTACAAAGCCGCACCCCTTGATGGATTGTCGGAGCATTATGGCTATCGTAGGCAGGAGCCTCGCGGAGTGATACGTACTGTGCTTCAACATAGTATTACCGTATTGTGTGTGTATAACCTCTTAGGTTTAGTGGATGTTAAACATGGTTATGCTGAGGATATGTCGGCCAGTTTCCACTGGAAATGCTTTTTGGTTAAACTGTCAGCGAGGAATTTGCATTTGCACTGTTAAATTTTTATATAACTTTAATGCAGATAAAAAACAGCTGCTTGTTTAAGTGAAATACATTGATGTTTTTTGGGGTTTTTTGCACTAATAAAGTTGTGGAGTTGTAAAGCATTTTGTCTAGTGTCAATTATATCGTCAGTTATATCGTTATCGCAAATTTTCAAATGTATATCGTGATAAATATTTTTGGTCATATCGCCCTGCTCTACGTGAGGGTCTGATGGTCAGGGACAAATGCAATCGCATGGCAGGATGCTGTAAACGGACCAAACTTCAGTCAGGAGAACAACTGAGATAATCCATCTACAATACGAGGTTAGTTATTAATATACTGCAACAACATGGGAATAGAGCTGCTGCGAGAGAATTCAACATTAATGAATCAATGGTAGGGAAGTGGAGGAAGCGCAGTTTTTGGCTTTCCTCTTTTTCTAAAACGTGCTTCGTCTCTTTGCTATTACTGTCGCCCAATTTGCAGATGACATTGCTTGCAGCCACTGCAATGCTTTCGACCAAAACAGGTGCAGCTTGATGACACCATCAACATGCACTATAGTCAAAATCTCTACCGTTGGCCAAATTCATTTCGTTTCTACCGTATACCGTTTATACCGCCCACCCCTACTCGATACCAAACTTTCCACTATTGCACAGCATTAATACAAACACAAAGCTAAGGATTTGCTGAGCTCGCAGCGCCTTAAGTTAAAGCGATGGTGTAGCTCACCTCACTGGAGGGTTTTTGTTCATGAACATCTCGATGGCCTTCTCATCTTCAGCGTCAACGACGATTTCTTCATCGTACTCAACATCTGCAGGACCTGCTGCTCCCAGCGCCGGCCATTCTTCATCCGAGTCTGCATCCTGAGACTCAGGCCCTAAAATAAGATTACAAGATGGAGATGGCTCATTAGAAGATCACACTGAACTGTTTTGGGTGTAAAAATTTTAGTTAAGTAATGTCTCTTGATAAAGACAATCACAAGGAAAGATTTTACACTTTAACATGGATTCAACATGTGCTGCACTTCTATGTATTTGTGTGGAAAACTCCTAGGTCATTTAGCAATAGGAGGACAATTCACTTTAAAAATGTCTTATTATTTTATAATTTTCTGGTATGTATTTAAGAAAAAACTAAATATTAAATATGTCCAGATCAGGCATTAAAGATAAACTTTTTATGATATTTTTGTTTCTATGCGCATCTCTGCAGCCAATACTTCAGAACCCGAAAAAGTAGATTAAAAAATATTGTTTAATAAATTCTTGAGCATCGTTCACACTTGATAACAGATAATACTCAATTTTTATTCATTTAAGCAACTTTCAAAACCTACCAAATTTTCAATATTTACTTTTTTTTGTAAAAGCAGTTACAAAGGCAGCAGACTAACAGATCAATCCCTTGAGCTAATAAAAACATTTCTGACAATTTTATTAAAAATGATATGATTGGGGGTAAAAAAAAAAAATTAGTAGTGTAACGGGGTTGCACATGATAAAGGTTTAATGGATATATTACTTGTATTTATAGATTATGACATACCTGCTACAAATAAATATCCAGGACCAGAGAAATGCTTTTTAATTATATTTTATGTTTTAAAATGTGCTTGTGAGAGTGTATTTTATACGTATTGTAACAAGACTGCAAACCAGAGCTAGTATTAGTTTTTTCTCATGAAAAGATGTGCGCTGTGGAATGTTGTGGATTATGAAAGTTAAAGGACAAATGTAGGTATATAAACAAAAGCTACCTAATCTAGTCAGAAGACATTGAACAAATGCGATGTGTGTCAAAGACGACTGACTTGATGTGCCCATGGTGCTAGCACTTGGCTCACCAAACTCTATTCAAATATCTGCCAATTTAAGGATAACTACGACACCAATCCAACATTACCGAGAACAGTGACTGGTGCTTTCTTCTTTTCTGGTGCCAGCCCATATTCGGTCTGAAGTTCCTCTTGTTGAATGCGGGCTTGTTGTAAGATTTTCCGTGACAACCGCTCGTCCACGTACTTGTCGTCGCTTTCTTCCCGGGTGTCTCTGAGTTTGACCCGGCCTTTGGCTCGGACAATGTCCGCCTGCAGGATCTGGTCGGCCAGCGCCACTGGCGCGGCTCCGCTCTTCTCTCCTCCACCTTTGGATCGTTTGATTTTCGGCATCGCTGCGGTTTTACTTCAGCTGTGACCACAGTGTGGATGTTCCCGTGGACATGTGCGAGCTACGGGACAGACCTCACCAAACACTGTAAACAGTCACTGCTTCAACACGTGTGTAGGTCCGGCGAGAAGGAAGTGACGCAATACACTCACGTAACATCCGGCTTTCGGCGACCACTTCAGAAAAAAAGTACAACAACGTCAGTTGACTGTTTCATTGTGAAACGGTGTTAATATTCACCATTCTTTATTATCAATAATATTTTATTTTTTATTTATTTTTTTTCTGTTGTTTCCTTTCACTTTACCGGAAGGCGTTTTATTTAACCCGGAAGTGCTCAAACACCGTACTACAAGTGAAGAGAGGCAAAACATCAATGGGTGTTACTTGGTAAGGTGGTTTTTAAACCTACGTTTGATTTTAAACATTTTTTAACCCCTAAATATTCAAACAGTTTTAGCCCAGCCTCAACCATCCTGCGTGTTTTTTTGTCCCATTGATCCGCGGAGCGTGGCTCTGTCTCATTCAACAATGCTGGTAACGTGACACAGGGCAAAGTGTATGCTCAAGTGCTCTGCTTGCTGTGCCCCGCAGTGTGTGCCAGGTGCCCGTGGCGGAGGGGAAGAGCGTGCAGCAGACTGTGGACATGCTGCACAAAAAGCTGGAGCAGCTGGGCGCCGTGAAGCAAGGCAGCTTCTGCGTGGACTGCGAGACTTACCATGCCACGGGAAATTCCAGCAGTAATATTTTTTTATCTGTTTGTTTCTGAGCTTTAGAATTCAGATTTATAGATCACATTAATGCACTCACCCATGAGGCTGACCTGATGTCCCTGTCTAGGTGGGGCTGCAGAGTATTTTATCCCCTTTTCGTGTGATTGTTTGCAAAGAAAAAAAAGATTGCCGGTATTTGAACTGTTGTAAATGACTTATTGGCCTATAATCTGTCAAACAGATCTCTCATGAACGATTCTGAGTCATTTTGAGTAAGAAAGAACATTTCTATCACAAAGCAGAACTTGTTTTTTGGCAAAGTGATTTTCATATCTCCCTTATTTATGTAGCTAAGTGTCACTGACATTAAAAAAAAATTCTAGAGAGATCTGACAAAGAGGGCAAGAGAAATTGTGACAAATATAACATCACAGTTCTATAAAGGATATGTAAAGACTAGACTGACTATAATATAGGTACAATAAAGTCAGTGTCATATAGATACTTGCAAAACCAGTATATACATATATATATGTCCACTTCACAAAATCTGCTGAGTGCAGTCTATTTACCAATATTAGCAAACATAACATATATATTTAAAAAAAAAACAACGAAACGTCAAAATTCACTTTTTTGTCACACAAGCTGTGGCTCAGCTGGTAGAGAGCGTCATAGATCCCCATCTCCTCCAGTCTGCATCCTGAAGTATCCATGGGCAAGATGCCGAACCCTCAGTTGCCCCTGATGCATCCGTGTGTGTGTGTGTGTGTGTGTGTGTGTGTGTGTGTGTGTGTGTTAGAAAACACTTAGGCATAGACAAAAGTACTGTATGAATGTGAGTGTGAGATTTGTAGTAGGAAGTGCTTTTGAGTACTCAGCTACATTAAAACAAGCTACATAAGTACTGGTGTACTGGTTCATTTACCAGTTTGATTGGCTGTAGTTAGGTCAACACAGTAAGGCAGTCACTTTTATTGGGGATTTATGCTTCAGCAGCCTGGTGTGCACCTCCTTAGAAATGTTACAAGTTCCATCGACATACTGTTACTATCCTCTTCAGTACCGCTGATTACTCCTGTGCATCTTTGGCTACTGTTTCGCCACAGTTTTTGAATGTATCTGTGGGAGAATAACAATCATCATCAGTATAAGTAATAGTTGTATATCTATAAGGCCAGAAGTCTGTTTCCTTTAGATGTCACCACAGATCATCTGCCTCCATCTCACCCTTGCAGCTTCTTCTGTCACACCAACCATCTACATGTCCTCCATCACTACATGCATAAATCCCCTCTGACGTCTTCCTCTTTTCCTCCTGCCTGGCAGCTCCTCCATCTTTAACATCCTTTGCCCAATATGTCTGCTATCCCTCACTGTACACGTCCAAACCTCAGCTGCAAATCTCAGCCTTGCCTCTCTAACTTTGTGGAACTTTCATTTCCTTCCTCATCTCACCTGACAGTTTTAAGTGTTGTCTGTCCATTGTAGGTCAGCCCTCCAAGCTCCTGTATGTGATGCACAACTCTGAAACCCCCCTGAGCTGCTTGGCTCTGTTTGAAGGTGGACCCTGCCTAATAGCGGATGCAAATTTTGATGTCCTCATGGTGAAGCTGAAAAGTCACTTTCAGAATGCCAAGGGACACAAGGTGGAGTCTCGTGGTTCGAGATATCGCTACTGCGACTTCTTGATAAAAGTTGGTGCCGTGACGATGAGCTCCAGTGCCAGAGGGATATCAGTAGAGGTGCGTGTATATGTATATATGCTGTGATAAAGACGAGTCACGCCCTTCTGCTTTCTCTCCTTGAGGCGTTAACTCCTGGCTTGCTTCCTCAGGTGGAGTACTGCCCTTGTGTCGTTCCTGGGGACTGCTGGAACCTCATGAAGGAGTTTATGCAGTCCTTTCTCGGCCCCAGCGTCCCTGAACTGCCATCTGTGTTTGCTGCCAAGCCCGAGGGACTCTTTGCACCAACAGACTGTGTTGACACCATGACTCAGTACCTGGAGTTATTCAACAAACTGCGCAAGCTGCAAATCCCTGGAACCAATGTGCGCTGAGTCTGCAACAAAGATATCTGTTTTTTTTCTCTCCATGTTTGTACAGATGTTGGTATATTTCTGGTCCTATGGATCAGCGTTGGTACCCAGGCATTTTTTTTTTTTTTTTTTTGAACATCTGGGGTTTTATTATCACTGCAGAACTTCACATTAGTGTTGGATGAAAGCATTTGCAATAAAGAGACACAGTGAAAACAAGTAGTCAAAGTCTCTGAGCGTTTATACTGCGATGCCCTTTTGATGGTGCTCTTTTATCTGAGAGTAGAGACACAAAGTATTCATTGATTTCTTGCTGGTTTACACAGGGATGAACCAATTTATCAGCTGAACACTGGCCCGGTTGACTGTCAACTGATCTGATGACGTTTATCAGTGAGAGAGGTCAATTTTTATCTGTTGCATCATCCAAGTTTTGCGCTGGCTGAACGTTTAAAGATGATGTCACAAGCAGGTGAGAGATTTTCCTTTTCAAACAATCAGATTTCTTTGTTTTTCTCTGTCAGAAAGACAGGAATGAATGAACTAAATGTTGACTACAGGTCCAGGAATTTCATAGTCCAATCCCTAGGTTTATGCAGTTGGATTAGTGTTTCAGTATTAGGTGGAGGCTTGTGCTTACACATGTAATGAGTTTACAGTGGAAATGCTTTATTAAATTACAAAGAAGTATCTGTGCAGATATCTTAGGGTGACAGTAAGTTCGATTGTTTATATTGGATTGTTAAAATGTCCGAAAGACTGGATCTAGCTTCTAAAATCTGAGAATAGACACTTTAATCTACAATAATCTGAAGATCTCACTTATGCTTGGCATCGAGTGGACTCTTATGTTAGAGCAGGGGGAAAAAAGTAAAAATGCAGAACAATGTCCTATTAAATTACCAGTAATTGGATTTAAAAAAAAAATAAAAAAAAAAATATATATATATATATATATATATATATATATATATATATAATTCAAGTGTCCTACTAAATTACGATATTTGCTATTGTTAATTTGGTTATTTTTATCCATGCGTCTCCTAATCTCATGTGAAAAAATCCTGGATATGCAGCGTAACCACAACTGTATTATAATTAAAGCTGATAAAACTGACATGACTTCTCTTTTAGAACTTGTGATATGTTATTCAGCTTTCAAACTCTCCCTGAATGCTGCGCATTTCTTCTAGACAGCGGCTTTCTTTTTATGTTTAAACTTGAATTACACTGATTTGCGCTGACGCATTTTGAAAGTAGTCCCTCCCCACGACAGCATCCAAAGGAGATGCGCCTAATAGGGCGCTTAAAGCTAAACACACGCACAGTACACGCACGCGCCTCAGGTGTATTTTACCAGATTAACACTACCGAGCTGACACATGGCGCGCACGGGGTTTAACGGGGACACCGGGGGTCAGGGGTAGCGGCTGTCCTCTTAAACCCGGCTTCCACTCTGGCCTCGGTTATTGTTCCATGTGGCCGCTGTGGGTGGACGGACGGACGGTCCATCCTGCTGCCTGTTGTTCAACCCTTCCGCCAATGAGAGCCCGGCTCCCGCTCAGCCCCAGTCCAATGAGAGCGGCGGGGTCTGTGCTCGGATCGAGAGTTGGGTTGTTCAATCTGTGAGGAGGACAACAAGCAGCTCTCTGAGTGTACACCGGATGGATGGATGCTGGCGATGGTAACGTTACCCAGCTTTACCATTATCAGGTGTTGCAAATATAGTGAGGGGCACCGATAGGGCCGAGAGCCGCGTTTCAGCAGCCGGCTTCCTGCGGTGAATGTCACCGGGTAGTTTTTTTTTTAACGGTTAACGGCGCAGTTTGCTAGCCTTAACGTTAGCGACCGACGGCAGCCGTTAGGTTAACTTCGATTGTCCTCAACAAACAGGTTAGCAGCTTAGCTAACGTTAGCAACTGTGGCGAGCAGATAACGCGAATTGTTAGCTGCTTGGAGCCAAGCGAATAAATCCGTGTTTAACTCCGCGCGTTATTAGGCGAGACACAGCAGAGGGAAGGGAGGGAGGAGGTGGGGGGGCAAGCGGTGTAAACCCTACGCACAGCCGCCGTGGATAAAAACGGTTAGCGGCGGCAGCTAAGTTGCTGCCTGCTGGGCTGTCTCGGACCAACAAAGTTGTTGGATGTTCCTGGAGAGTCGCTCTCTGGCTGCTCTTTGTTCTTCAGCATGGTGATGGTGGGATAGCCTAGCATGGCGTTAAGAGCCAGCCTGTCTGAGCCAGAAGGCATCCTTTTTAAAACACGGACAGACACAGTGGAGAAATTCTAACATTTGTGAATATCACATGCAGGAGTTGAGGCGGTTAACTTGTAGCGTGCAAAAAGCGTGGCATGCGACTGAAAAACAGTTGCGCCGACCTGAAAGTTGATGCTGCCATTATTATTTTTATCCATTGTTATTATTATTATTTTAATGTAGTGGCTCATTTACACAAAGAGATGGATAAAAAAGAAAGTGATGTAGCACAGCGCTGGTACTGGTGAGGTACATAACTACATCCATTAACGTTAAGAATATCATTTCAATGGACAGGCAGGCGCTCATGTCATCATTTCCTTGCCCGAAAGCTCCGTTTTAATTATTGCCTCTGATCAAATGGCCACATGTTGATTTTCTTAAAGAACGAGAGCGACATAACAGTTCCTTTTCCGTGTGCGATTCCTGTAGATGTCAATCATTTGCCACGTTTATTCACAGCAATGTCAACCAGGGCCGTCAGTGTCACAACTGGAGGAGATTCCCACAATAAAGTCACTTCCTGAGTTATTTGGTTATGTTACTTTTTGTTAAGAAGTTTTATGATCACTTGTTTTCAGTCCACTTTTTTGTGTAAAGATAGATTTTTGAGAATTTCCTAAATGCGTGGTTTTCATGAATTGGAGAAGTGCGTGATTTATCTCTGTCGTTGTGGGGTGGAGTGGTTGCTTTGTCTGTTTTTTCATTGCAGCTTTCACCCCTATTTCTCAGACTCTCTCTGGAGCCGCTGGTGCTGACGGTGGGCATGGGTGATCGGGCTGAACTGTCCTGTTGTGTTCTTTGCAGATGTTGTGATGTGTTGTCCAGAATTTGATCACAAAAACTCCTTTTCCAGTTAGTACATCTTCTTTCTTTTTTGTTTTTGTGACAGTTGCTTATACACTGCAGTCTTTTCATTAGAAAAACAGAAAACAAAAACACTGGATTCTGCTATCAGCAGTAATCTTGCTTTATTTTTTTCTTCCCCTACAGAATGAGTTGCTGTTTGGCTGCGGGACGTGTGTCCTATCGCTGAGGCCACATGTGTATCTGGAGCAATGGATCGTTGTAAGCACGTGGTACGCCTTCGCCTAGGCCAAGACCATTCGATCCTTAATCCGCAAAAATGGCACTGTGTCGACTGCAGCACCACCGATTCGGTGTGGGCCTGCCTCAAGTGCTCCCACGTGGCCTGTGGACGGTTTATGGAGGAGCACTCACTCAAACACTTTCAGGAGTCGCACCATCCGCTGGCTATGGAGGTGCGAGAGCTGGATGTTTTTTGCTTTGCCTGTGGAGACTATGTACTCAACGATAACGCAGAGGGTGACCTCAAACTCCTCAGAGGGGCGCTCTCCACTGTTCGGAGCCCGGGTAGGCGCTCACTGCGCTCTTCAACAGGGGGGGAGTGTACTCCCTGGGTTGGGGAAAGTGGGCCGCAGCCCGCCATGCAGCTGGCCTTGCGGCACAGGAGGAAAGCACTCCTGGGGAAAATGCTCCGGATGTGGATCAGCAAACATCAGGAGCTCCAGAGTCAGCGTAAAGAGAAACTCGAGGAAGCTAGAAGACAAAAGAAGGAGGTGAAAAAGAGACTCATGGAAGAACTTGGCAATGTTCCTCCCAGGAAGAGTGCTAGGCTTCTTACTCAGGCGCCACGTTCAACCATCACACTCATTCCACGCAAATTTCGCGACCCTCCAGAACGCCTACCTCCTCCTCCTGCCCAAAAGAAGCCTTCACTTTTAACCCTGTCCCGCAAGACTTCTCAGAATGGCAAAGCTGCCAGACTGAGGCGATACTACTCCACGCATGCAGTCACACGACGGAGACTCGCTCCGGGGGTCACCGGTCTGCGCAACTTGGGGAACACGTGCTACATGAACTCAATATTGCAAGTGCTGAGCCACCTGCAGAAATTCAGGGAGTGTTTTCTCACTTTGGACCTGTGTGAGACTGAGGAGCTACTGGCCAAGACCAACCACTCCCAGGGGATGAAGGGGGTGACAGGAGGTGTGGTCAGCAGTGGTAACACAGCGCTGGCAGAATACCCTCTTGGACGTATGGGGAAGGCGGGCTGTTGGAATTTGCCCGTGGGGAAAAAGGAAAGCGTCTCGCCTCCTCCTCGCTGCTCCACCCGCCAGCAGATGTCTCTGTGCCATGAGTTACATACGCTTTTCAGGGTCATGTGGTCAGGCCGGTGGTCTTTAGTATCTCCCTTTGCCATGCTGCACTCTGTGTGGAACCTCATCCCGGCTTTCCGTGGATACGACCAGCAGGATGCCCAGGAGTTCTTGTGTGAGCTGCTGGACAAGGTGCAGCAGGAGCTGGACACAGAGGGGTCCAAAAGGCGGATAGTCATCCCCATCACAAAGAGGAAACTATCCAAGCAAGTGCTAAAGGTTCTCAACACCATCTTTCACGGGCAGCTACTCAGCCAGGTGAGACTCCTAACTTATAGCTGCATGCAGTCCGTGTTGTCCAGTGTGATGTAGGTTGTTTTGTTTGTGTATTTATCTCTTTTCCCTCTTGCTTTCCATTTCTGCATGTCTGTTGTGAAGTTCTGGGCTAATGCCAAGATTTTGACTTTTGTGTTTTGTTTTGCTTTCATTATTATTTCTGTATATTTATATTCCCCCTTTGTGCCAGAGACACAAATCTGATAAGAAAATAAGTAATAAATGTTAATTAATAAGTGATAAGTAAAAGGATAGCGTTTTAGTCTTCATGCCTTTTATTTTGAAAATTGACCATGTTCTTTACTCTCCTGGGTCTAACTTCCTTCCTACAAGATGAAGACAAGATAAAAAAAAAAAAAAGGAGAAAAAAATGACCCAGTGGTATTTTTAGTAGGTGCTGTTTCTGGGATGCTTCTGCAAAAACATGCTTCACCGGGTACAGTTAAGCTGTAGTCATTGTTTTGAAGAGGTGTAATCAGCTCCTGTAGCTGTCCTTCAGTTAGTCCCCAGTTAACTTTGAACACTGAGAAAATTCACATGAGACATCAGATAAATGTCGGCCACTGACATCAGTAAAAGGTATCAACTTAGGTGCTCTTACCAATCACAAAGGCCCATATCAGTTAATATCAATTATATATAAGCTGAAATTTATACACTGTGCTGCAGATACAGATGCCATGGATACAGATTTCCAGTTAATCCAAGTCTGTGGGTGCATGAAAAAACTGTGATGTCACGTCACCACATTCCCATAATCATTTAGGGTGGTGCATGAGGAGGACCAGACTTACAATACAATACACTACAATGGTGCGTTGTAGTGTATTGTCTCTGTGATGTCCAAATTTTCACTCTATCTGCAGTCTCCTCTTCCCAATAAAGGCAAAATGCCTGCAAAATATCTCTGCGTTTTCTTATCCACCAGCCCTATGATAGATATCCTGGTTGTCATAGGGCGAGAGGCGGGGTACAGCCAGAGAGAGACGGAGAACTATTCCTGCTCACTGTCACACCTATAGCTGCTTTAGAATCACCAGCTAACCTTACATCCATGTGTTTGGACTGTTGGAGCAAGGTGGAGTACCCAAAACGCTTCCCATGCAACATGCACGCATTACACAGTCCCGCGGTCCAGCAGTTTCAAAGGCGACACTCTGCAATTCTAATTGTGATTAAATTTTTAAAATTCAAAATTAAATCCACTTCAAGGTGATGTGTTTTTGGTGTTGTGAACAAATAAACAAACAAAAAAAGTCTTAACTGCATCTGTTCAGCTCTGTTTGCAGGGTTTGACCAATCACAGTTAAGATCGTGAGTTCAGTAATAAAAAAGAGGCATGTATCTGCATTAAAGAATAAAATGCAGAGACACGGTGGGTTAAGCAGTTGACTGGAAGAACAGGCCAAAGAAGACAGTTGATTGATTGTGATCATGTATGAAGAGCATAAACCTGTGCTGGAATGTAGTTAGAATGGGGAAGTGTCTGGTTTTGTAATTCCGGCAGATATTTTTGTTTCATTTATTAAATCAGTTTATTTATTTGTTTGCACTTTCCAGAGTTCTGCTACAGCTGAAACTTGGAATCATCGTCACACTCACCTTTGCTTGTGTTCCTCCTCTTCTCTGTATGTTTTAGGTGACATGCCTATCCTGTAAGCACAAGTCTAACACAGTAGAGCCATTCTGGGATTTGTCTTTGGAGTTTCCAGAGCGATACCACAGCATAGACAAAGGCTCGAGCTCGACGGCTTACCAGCGTAGCTGCACCCTCACTGAGATGCTGTCCAAGTTTACAGAGATGGAGGCTCTTGAAGGCAGCATCTACGCCTGCAACCACTGCAACAGTCAGTACAATGTTTAATGCACCACAAGCCAAGCTCGTCTTAAGTTCATTATTAGCTGATAAGACTTTGCTTCTTAAGCTCGAGTTGAATAAATCTGTATTATTTCAGGATATCTGCCTATTATATGACAACTTGGATGCATTCTGATAAAGCTGTTTATCAACCCTAAAATATCAATTAGCAGTTAAATTATTCTCTTGATTCATCAGACAGAGAACTGGATAGTGGACCATACACTTGGGTTCACATGATGAATGTCAAGAATTTGGATTCTAATGGGAATTGGTTTTAAATAAGTTATTATCCAAAGTGGAACTTAAAGTTATAGATTTCCCTTCATGATTTATTCATTTTGACTCCGGACCCTGCTTTTTCTTTAAAGGTCAATGCAGTTTTTCTTGCGAGGTATTTCTACGAATAACTGAGGAGAATGTCAGGACGGCAACTTGTAAAAATGAAGCGTACAGAACATTTTCCTGTTAATCTGATGGCATCGGAACTAAACGCACACCCGGGTCATGACTAATTAAAAGCTGTCATTTCATTCTCATCAGACGCACAATAGTAACATGCAAACTGTCGCATAAATGAAGAGGATTGCGCAGGATTACGACTGCATGCATGTGTTTCCCGACGTTCTCAGTTAAAAGACTTGATTTTTCAGGATGGAGAGAAGTTTGTCTCCGAAGTGTTACACATGCATTCAGTGTGATCCAAATGCATAAAGCAAGATTTACAAATGTATGTATTGATGTGTGTGTAGCGTTTGAGAACACACAAGCAGGTGCTTCAGTCCACATGCAATTTCAAAGCAATTTTACCACACGGAAAACTGTTTTACAAATGCGCACATCCACATTTGAATAAATATTGAATGAATACTGATCAGCTGCTCACAATTTCTGTGCATACAAATGTCTGAAACTTTACAGACATCCTCCTACTCACGAATGGCCTGGCACGCACAGATCACATCACATGGTCACGTAGGGTTTTGAGACAAATTTCAGGCTGCCGGCTTCGCATACATCCAGAAATGTAAGCTGCATTCAAGTACTAGTGTTCTGTTTTCCTGCATTTTTCCTACTAAAGTAGCCATTTCTTCTAAGTAAACAGAACAACTAGTCACCCCGCTACTAGAAAACAGATTTTCCAGTTATGTAGTTAGAAGTTTTCACTGGAATGGAGACAGGATCTATCAGGAAAAAATGTTTAAGTAATTCATTTCAGGGAGGTGAGGTAAAAGCTGCTGTATTTACTGAAGTGCGAAGTCTTGTGGTCCCAAATCATCAAATAGACACCAGTAAAGTGTAAACACTTACCTCAAGTATGATTTGTCAGGTAATGTATTGTCAGATTTCACCCATGGTGTGCATACAGAGTTCACTGTAGAACTGTGGGTGCATCTGAATGTACCCGTGAGGAACATTTGTGTGTAAAGTGACCTTTACCTGAATGACTGAATGCTTTCAACAGATTAATGAAGCCAACGGTGTTATTTATTTATTCATTGTCTAAGAAGCTCTTTAATCTCCTGCTGACAGCTCCGGCGGAGGCAGTGACTTAAAAACTAGGCTGGCAGCTTTGAGAGAGCCACACAACACTTTCGCAAAGCCTGAGATTTTGCAAGAAAGCGTCACTTGTGCAGCGGAAACAAAGCCTCGCATCAGTAACCTGTGATCTCCTTGTTTCATGGTTTCAGAAAGAAGACGGAAATCATCCCACAAACCCTTAGTTCTGTCAGAAGCATGTAAGCAGCTTCTGATCTACCGTTTACCTCAGGTTCTCCGGCTGCACCTCAAACGCTTCAGGCAAGTTTCTGTAAAGGCTGATATATATAATTTTTTTTTCTTTTTTTTTAACTTCCAAACCAAGTTCTTTGAAATTCCTCAAAGAAATTTCAGGATTTCCTGTAGTTTTGATCTTGTTTTTTCTGTTTGCGTTGTCGTTGTGAACTTGGGGTGCTCAACCTTTATTTATTTTTTTTGTGAAGTGTAGCAACACTAACTATCGCCTGTTGTACGGCAGATGGTCGGGGCGGAACCACAGGGAGAAAATCGGCGTCCATGTGGCCTTTGACCAGGTTCTGAACATCAAACCATACTGCTGCACAGGCTCAGGTCACTCTGTCCACAGAGGAGGCTACACCTACGATCTGTCTGCTGTAGTTATGCATCATGGTAAAGGCTTCGGCTCAGGGCACTACACCGCATACTGCTACAATACAGAAGGAGGTGAGGAAGAGCGCACCGCATCCTGTGATTTATTTAAGATGCAAATGTTCTGCTGTGTTGTTGTTTTTTTAACATCTTTTTTAATGTGCCTTTGCTATCCTCAGGTTTCTGGGTCCACTGTAATGACTCTGAGATGAAGGTTTGCAGTGTGGAGGAAGTGTGCAACACTCAGGCCTATATTCTCTTCTATACCCAGAGGTCTGCTTAGGTACCTCTCGCTGTGATGATAACCTGTGCGTGGAAACTTAGGGCTGCATTCATGAAAAGGTTTTCTGACGCTTTCCCAGATGCCATTACATTTTAGCAGCACAATCCAGATAAGAAGTATGATAGTGGTGAGTAATGTTGCCATAGCTAGTAGATCAAAAAGCTCTGGGTTTATGTCTTACTTTTGACTCGGTAAGAAAACATTTTCGTAAATGAAGCCCAGGTTTCTCAGCCTGTAGGACCAGCGTATTGATTCCTGGCCTGAAGACTGTGGTCGGACTCTGTCCTGCTGAACAACAACAACAACAACCATCAGGCTCGTGTCTGTTGAGTCTGGGAACAACCAGGCGCTCTCCCCGAGACAGCATTTTACATTAAAAAGGCAACACGGATTCTGGACTTTGGAGCGTTTGGCCACAGTAATGTTGACGATGTGCATTTTTACACGTAATCGTGCGTTTGACCGCTGAGCTTTACATGAAGCGACACATTTTTAACGTTGCCAGCGACCGCACTGATGGTCCACGCTCCATGTTGCCTTCTGCTCAGCTTTTTTAATTATCGTGAAACGTCAGTTATGGAAACTTTTAATACTCACCCCTGTGTCATTTGTATCTCATCATGTCCTCTCCCTCAGATGTACTGCTGTGACTGGATACTGTGTCTTAGGCTCAAGGCTCTCAGTGAACACGAATAGTTTTTGTTTTTAGTTTATTTTGTAGCCGCTCTGTTCCATGAAAAGAAGCAAAAAGCACGAGTATCAGACACTCAGTGGAAAGCTGCGGGAGGAGCTGTTGCTGTCGGCTCCCGTAACACCTTGAAGTGTCTGCTCCTCCTCCTGCGGTTAGATCGGTCTGAGCCTGGGTTGGACACGCCACCTCTCTTAACCTGCCGGAGACGGGACGCGAGTTAAAGGGTAGATACCGAAGAATGTGTGGTTTCTTTTTCTTTCTTTCTTTTATCTGTTTTTTTGGGGTACCCATTTTTGAGTTGAGCACCTGAAAGCAATATATTGTACATCTCGCATCTTGACAGGAAATTTAAGAAAATCAGGAATTCTTCTGCTTGTTATATACAATGTGTTTTGGGGTTTTTTTCTGTTGTCTTTTTTTATTTTATTTTTTTCTACTCTGCTGTTTCTATCGAGGTCTTTAGATTTTGCTAGGTTGTCAAGAAAAACTGTGTTTGATACGAGTCAAATGCAAAATACATTTGTGAACTCTGTGACAGTTGGAACAATCTAATGACGATGAATGTCTTACTTTTTAGCGGTCAGGTGTGGCCATGCCACCGGCTCTGATCCCCTTGAGTTCTGTCGTGTACTGTAAGAATACCTGTCATAAATGTAATGGTCATATGGGTTTTGCCTGACAGTAATTATTAAAAAGACAAAACAAAATTGAGATGCTTTGGTTCTCTTGCTTATTTTTTTTTTTTAATATAGTATTTTTTCCAGAGGGAGTGGTGATTCTGATTAAAAGAAGGTTATGAGCAGCTTCATGAATTTAGCTTCATGGCTGAGCCGAGACAGTAAAGTAGAACTGAAATAATCAGGTTAGCAGATGGATGCACAGCTGATCCGAGGCCTAACCACTAATGTGTTCTTAGAAATATAATCTGATCCAGCCAAGGATGGTGCTCATAATCAAATGTAAATCTCTTTCTTGCCTTAACAGTAAAGTGATCAGGGGCGTGGCCGCCACTCCCAAATGAAAAAGATACGAATCAGTAATTATGATCCAAAAATATGCCAACAGTGTCTGAAACGGCATTCTACAAATGCTCCCTTAAGATATGTGTATGTGTTTAAATGCTTAAGACCAATCAGCTTATGGGACTCTTTCACACTGGAAGCTCCTAAATTTCCCTTTTTCCATGCTTCATATCTGACTTTTATGGAAGATCTATGTTACTTTGTTTGTATGCAATGGTCAAGGGAGCAAAAGGATGGCCAAGCTCACCGCAAACTAACATTTACCCGTCCCTCTGGCCTACCTCTTGCAACCAAAGGTAATCAGATGATTATGCACACAGTCAGAGCTGGAGCTTTATCCACTCTCTGCTGCTTTTTTATGCTTCCCATGTATTCACATTGTAACAGCAAAACCACCCATTTATATGCAATAATCTTACAATTATTCTAAGCAATCAAAAGATAATATACTTTGGTGCCTGCATATGCAAATACGTTTTTAAAAGTAAAAAAAAACAAACGGGTGTCGGCATGAAGGATGATGAGGAGATGACTCAAGGTCAGCCTAATATATGAAATCATTTATTTCTTACATTGTTTAATAAAACAGCAATAATTCTTCTTTCTTTTTTTTTTTCTTTTTTTGCAAACTGGATATAAACTTTGAACATGCCAGTTAAGTTGACACTGTGGATAGTAGCAGTTCTACAATAGATATAATATGAAAATGCATTTGTGGACAGAGCAGATTTTTACACTGTTGAGTCAGTATGGTGAATTGTAGCAGATTTTTTTTTAACTATTCATTCATTTGCAAGAGAAAAAAAAGGGAAAACGAAAGAAAAAGCACTGCTTCAACACCAGAGAAGAATGTGAAACAAACCGGGAATGACACCGAGTGGAGATACGACAGATCCGCGCTGCAATTCTGACACCAAAATGGCAGTTATAGAAGATTCAGTCTGTCAGTAATGACATGTTAACTCATGCCAGCTAGATGCATCTCAGTGCACATATGAGGACATGCATGAGCACATAACATTCATGGAGAAAAGAAGAAAAAAACCCTTGTTCCTCTCAAATACACATTAGCTTCAACATGAAGATTACAGCAAACATGATCGGGCATTTTATTTTTGCTCCTGTCTTTGTAATGAATGTATCATAAATCATTAGAAAAAGGCCAAAGATTTCTTGCAAGAAACTCAGTTTTTGGTGACAGCGATGCGATCGACGGTTGGTCATCAGTGCCGGTACATGTGGGTGAGAAGGAAGGATGTCTTTTGTCACTTGGCAAGCAGAGAATTTCACTTGTTTTTGCTCTGTAAACACCTCTCGGCGCTCCCTGTAGGCCGGGTCTCGACTAAAAAGTGCCGTGCTTTGTTCTCTCCCACTCCGCCTTCAAACTCAAAAGGAACTCGCCGCAGTGGCTTTCATTTCACTTCAGTCTCTGGGTCCCTTCAGTGATGGCAAACTGAGCTGGAATCAGCTTCTCTGGTCCCCTCCTCCTCTTCCTCCTGTAGAGTGTCTTTCAGGAAGCTTAGCTGGGCAGCAGCCACAGCTCCACAAAGTCCCACTGCTTCCACAGCACGAACAGCAGCAATGTCAGCAGGACAGTGGCGGCTACGCGGGCCCGGGTCTTCATCAGAGGGGTGATGAAGTTGGCCAGAGTGGAGACGAAGACCAGCAGCACGGCCATGAGCGCCAGGATGACGTTGATGAGCTTCCCCAGCAGAGCTCGAGCGTTGGCATTCTCCACTCCTTCTAACTGGACAACCTGCTGCTGCTGCTGCTGCAGCTCCAGCTTGGTGATGCGGGTCAGGCATGACTCGACTGCCTCCTGTGTGTGCAGATCCCAAAGAAATGAACCCACTTAGTGCGATTTTGTTTTTCAAAGGTCTGAAAATCTACGAAACCTTTTACAGGGAGCGATAATGTCTTAATTCAACTGCTTTAGTCAGAGTTGAGACTACCTCTGAAAATCACAGTCAGTAAACACAGTTTGTACGTTCACGTCTTTGAAGCATATACAGGTTTTGGAAAAACATATTGCCCACACACAGCTCTGATCCCAACTTCTAGCAAACTCCAAAGTCTCCAACGATCTATCAGAGTCTTTGTTTTTACCTGAATGTCTCTCGCCCTCTCATACGACTGGTAGGCGACTTTCTCCTCCATGCTGGCGAGCTCCTGTTTCAGGTTGGTCATCTCATTCTGGTGCAGCTCCGTCAGGTCATTCAGCTGCTCTTCAAGTCGCTCGTACCTGAACACACAGCGCAGCACACACTGTACTCCAAAGCATGCATGTCAAACTTGTTTTACATGGTTTATCTACATATTTAATCCCTGTGATGTCATTTCTTCTTCTTTTTTTTATTATTGTGGACTCATTGTACAAAACATACATTTAGTAGAGGGCAAAAAAATGGAAGTTTCCTTGTATTTAATTCATCCTCTGGTTGTTTGTTGCTTTCTACCATCTACCATCTTGAGATTTTGTGTGATGGTAGAGATCAATAAGAGCTCAGCTGATTTCATTTGGGTCACACCAAATATAAAAATCAGTATAAACTTTATATTACCCACAGTGTTTTATGGATCTTCAATCTTCACAACAGTATAACAGGCTTTAATGACATGATCACCTAGGTTGGCTAAGCATTTGACCTTAACCTTCATTTTTTAGCGCCCAAGGTTAAAAAAAACATTTGAAAGGGCATGGAGAGAACACGCTTTTAATTCTTTTCAATATGATGCCCTAATTGATCACGATGACAAAATCACACACTGCATGAAGATATGTCAAAATCTGAAGTTATTGCAGCTTATTGAAGCCAAAGATTTTGGCCGATTCTGCACCAATCATCTGGGTAAAGATAATAAAATACACTAGCATGTAAGGCTTTAAGGTCATAGGTCAAAGGTCAGATAGCACATTGCAAAACAAAAGCTTTAGTATACTCCTTGACCTTCAGGGGGAGTTGTGCTCTCTGAGTGCTATTGTTGTTTATCTATTACTTAATTAATAATGAATTATTAAGTGAATAATTAATTTGTGTTGCATGCACTGTTAGAGGGAGGTGTTTATCAGAAGGAAAAGCTGTAAAAGCTCTGAAAATGTAGTCAGAAATTTCAAATTCGATGCCCTCCTTCACATTTTCCAATAACGTCTAGTGGACGGCACTTTTCTGGTCACTTTTGGCCCCTGGGCCTTAATTTTGACACCCCTGCTCTAAATATGCATATTTAATGATGATTTTAAAAGGAGCAGTGGGGACTGCGTTGTTTTTTCCTTGTGTGAATTGCATCTTGATGTTCAGTGTAGCACGTTAGTGATCGCTTTTCTTTGCAGGGACATCTACCTGTATCTCTCTTCCTGCAGGCACTGAGTCATGTAAGAGTAGTCGCTCTGCAGCTGGCCCTTCATGTCCTCGATGGCGTCCTCCATGTGCGTCTGGCTGGCCTTGATCTCCTGCAGTCCCTCAAGTAAAGAGTCCCATGAACTATGCATGTGATGGTGGTGGTGGTGGTGCCCGTCCAATCTGGGGCTCCCCATCGTTGGGCCTAACATACCACCCCCTCCTCCTCCACCAGCCCCACCAGAATTACTGCCCGCTCCGGATCCGGACGTGGCGCTGGAACACTCGTCGTCGCTGCCGTACTTTGGGCTGGAGACCAGGGTGGCGCTTCCACTCAGGGCGCGGGGCGTGGGGGTGTCTTCAGCGTGGCCCCCAACTCCGTCCTCTAGCGTGTCTTTTAGGTGAGCAATGTTATCAGCACTGCCAAACTTGTTTCTTATAAGACTGGCAAACTCTCGTGGCTTGGAGACAACGGCCGTGTGCGTGAGAGCAGAAACTCCTCCTTTAACCCCTTCAACTACTCCACCTCCAAATCCACTTATCCCAGCACGAACGTTGGCCCCCACGTCCTTCAGTCCCTGCTGCATGTCCCGCAGGACATCCTTCGGCTGCCGGGCTGGCCCATTCTGTGAAGACGGGAAAAGGAATGAGGAAGCAGAGAAGTGGAGGATCCTAAAGGAGAGAGCTGATCATGTTATGAGGGTAAGTTTTAACCCTCATAACACAGATGAGGAAAGCAGTGAAGAATCAGGTGAGGCACAGGGGGGATGCACTGGTTTAAATAAGTGTTTGGGAAATCATCAGTCTATTTCTGGACTCCACTGCGCTCCCAAAGATAGACTGAACACTTGTTCAAGTCACTCATAAGATAAATGTTCCAACAGACCACGAAGAAAAACACGTGCATACACACACACACACACACACACACACACACACACACACACACACACACACACTTACCTGCTCTATCTCCTTCAGCTTCTTGTGGTAGTGCTCTAGTTTTTTGTGTAAGTGCGCAATAGTCTGTGCCGATTTCTGGTTCTTCTTCTCGAACACTTGCTTGATTCTGGACGCCTGCTGTTTGTCCGCGTTGTGAGCCAACTTCAGGTACTCCGCCACGTTGTCGTCACGCGCCTCCTGCTCCACGCGAATCTGCTCGGTGACCTTTAGGATCTTCTGCTGCAGATGCTCCAGAGCAGCACGTGTCCGCTGCGGCTCACCGGCCACAGCACCTTCCGCTCCCCCCGCCATGCCCCCAGACACCGACCCCACCGCCGCTGCTGCCCCCGCTCCGTCCATGCTGATGTTGGTGTCAGAGCCTCCATGGCTGGTAGTGGAGGGCAGGCCTAGAGTTGCCACCTCACTCTTGTCCAGCTGAGGGGACAAGAGGGCAGTGACTTGCTATTCATGGGTGAAAAGAGAGCTACAACTGCTCCAGATACATTAGAGGTGTTAGTCAAACTAAGGAATCAGAGCCTCATCAGTATAAAAGTGTAAAAGTAGAGATAACAAAGGTTATTCAGATAAATGGCGCTGGAGAAGCATCTTCACTGTAGCTGACTCTTCACAGACTGGGTTATACAAGAAAAGAAGTTCATCTGCAGACATGTGGTGCCAACACAGGTACTACTGTTATTATTGGTGTTATATTCACATAAACATTACTGTGCAAAAGTCTTGAGCCACTCTTTATGTCTATGTGTGTTAATGGGAAATATGTGCAGTGATTTGCATACATACTTGCAAACTTAAAATAAATACAGCACATTAAGGCAAACAGAGTTTGTACAACTCCAACGAGCTTGAAATTCAATATTTTGTTATGACCGCCTGAACTCTCTTACTCAAGCTTTCTTGTAATTCTTGTAATTTCTTTATGTAGCCTTCAGGGATATCCAGGATACTTGAAGGACATTCAAGGTCAGATGCATCTTTTAGGTCCTGTGTCAGGGCTTTCCTTTCCTTTCCTTTCCTTTCCTTCCTTCCTTCCTTTAAACTTTATATTAAGCATTATTCAAAGATTCAGCTAAAGAAATGGAAACAAGTTATATGCTGTTGTGACAGGCTGCTAGTAACAAAGTGCCTAGATTAGACTTATTAAAAAATCTATTATTAAATATTTATTAGATATGATGCCATTTAAAATCGGTTCTTTGCTAAGGTTCTGTCACATATCGAGACAACACTGGTTCATCCCTTGAGTTAGATGCTGTTTTTGTTCTTGAATGACTCATAGGTACAAGGACTGGACTGAAAGTGAGAAAAAACTTTGAAAGACCTTTGGAAAGCCGAAGCAAAATATAAAGAAACAAGGGTTGGCTCAAGACTGGTGCTGTATGACAATAAAACAGTAATGCTTCGTTTATAATTAAAGTACATCATATAAGTCGCATACATAAAACACTCAGTTCATTTTTAGTTGTGTGTAATTCAAAAAATTCTCTTCACAGAAACAGACAAAATGTAAAGTATTTGAATCTTTACTTTCTGCAGGAAACAAAATTTCTTCTGTTTTTCTAAACTGCAGATTATATTTTCCAGATCTCAACTGCCAGAAACAAAACACCTGAGTAACCTCAGTAAAATCACTCAACAAAATAAATAAACCTCCTTCGATGGGAGCAGTTTAGACTGTCAAAATGTGTCATTTTGCCCACTCGGGGCATATTAGCTTCAACCGATCTAGCGGAGAGATTAGAGACCACATAGAAAGGCCACCATGCATTAATTAGATGATGCTTCCTGCCCTGCTGAGCCTCAAAAAACGAAGAAGAAGAAGAAGCAGACGACGATGACGATTAGTTAAGATCGAAGCAAACTGCACACGTAAACCCACGAAGGTGTGCAGCACGTGGCGTGTACTTTAATGCTAAAGACACGCTGAGCGTGTATGTAAATCTATTTCTGCCTGAACGTTCGTCTGACTTTTCCTTCAGAAAAACAAAAAACATAACAGCCTGAGGATGTAATCCCTTTTACACGACGAGACCCCGCGTTGACAGATCCACGCGGGGATTCCCTGGTCAGTATTATATGTTTATGTGCGGCTTTGGCAGATGGCGCGTTTGATAATGACTCTCCGCCTGACGTCAAAACGCAGCAATCAGACCCTCAGACACGAGCTTGGGCTCACACATGACGAGAGCAGTGCTGTGAGATATTTCTCACAGCACTGCTCTCGTTTCTGTCTGCGGGATGGCGCGAGGATTTATTTTACATTATATCTGCGCGACTGCGTGAAATGAGCACGCGCTGTGATTGTAAAAGTAGGTTACAATCACGGTGTGATGGAGAGGAAAACGCATGACTGCAGCCCCGTGATGGAAAAACAACAAATCATTTTTTTCTGATCTCTGAAAAAATAAATAAATAGATGAATAAAAAGTGGGATGCTTTTTTGAGTGGCTGTCACTCGCAGGACAGAGGGGGTGAGGTGGGGTGAGTTGGGGTGCAATGTTACATATGGGTGAAAACAGGCAACCAAAAAAAAAGCGCAAATCGGCATATAGCGACGGCTGCGGTGGTGCTCAAACCTGACGCGGTGTCTCTATTTAAACGTGTAATAATAATAATAATAATAATAATAATAATAATAATAATAATAATAAAAGATCCACGGAGCGACGCCGTGGATGAAGCCGAGACTCCTGAAGGTCGGGAGAGAAGCGGTGAGGATGAGGATGGAGATGGCAGATGTCTATGGCGTGAAAACAAGAGGACAGGGTGATGCCTGTGCATTCTTCACTCAGCGGGAGACGCGCGGGGACGTGATGCCAGCGAGCACGCGAGGACGAGACACAAGCAGAGCAGGAAAATGAAAATGAAAAATTTAAAAAAGGAAAGAAAAAAAAGGATATCAGAAAACGTTACCATACTGCTTTAATCCAATTTTTGCAGTGCCATTGCAAGTCTGTGTTCGAGGCCCATCCTCCTCCTCCTCCTCCCTCCGCCTCCCCCTGAGCTCACCGAGGAGGAGTCCCCCCTCCTCAAATGTCTTTACCCCCAGCCGTGGGTCTGGCTAACTGTCACCTCCCTGGATCCTAACGCTCCATCGTTAACACCATCGATATCTGCAGCCTCCCTCTCCCTCTTCCTATCTCTAATGCTCTGATCTCTCTCTCTCTCTCCCTCTCCTTTGTGTCATATGCTCCCTCCGCCTCCCCCTGCTTCACTCTCCTACATCTCTCTCTCTCCCCCTCCCTCTCTTTCTGTCCCTCTTTCGGTCTACATGCAAATGCTATCAGTCCTGCCCTGTAATGGATGTGGGAGCTAAGGGACAGATGATGGAGGGGCTGGGAGAGCTTGGCGCAGGCGTGCAGGTGCCCCCGTGCTGATAAGGCCAGAGGAGGGAGGGAGGGGGTGGGGTGAGTAGAGGGAGGGAGCGCTCCACTCACCTAAACTAACTCCAGTACAAACACGCGCACTTCGCCTGTGCTGGTGTGGGACTGCAGTGATGTTGTGCCAAAGTACACAACGCCTCAGAGCGCCGACTCGCTCTCGTAATTTGCCTACTTCACAAAAGAGTGTAGAAAAAAAAGTGGTATCACAACAGCAGAAGCCAGTTTGCATGACTCGGCACTACTCGAGGATATATTCACCCAACTTCAGATCTCTCTGTGCCTGACGGTGCGTCAGGATGTGTCTCCGCGGAGGGACGCCCTCTAAAAAGGAAGCGTAAAACACGCTTTTATCGTCGTCTTCAAAAACAAACTTGGAATAGATTTCAAAGAGGAACTGAGAACAGAAATGAATAAAAATAAATAAATAAATAAAACAAGTAAAAGAACTGGAAGGTATAATAAATAAAATAGACTTCAACAACACTTGATTTTAGTGTGTTGTTATTTTTAAATTATTGTATTACTTATTGATCGTGGCCCAATAATAGCAAGAGGTAATACGTTAACACGCTTACTGGACACTTTATTAGGGTGTATTCAACCTCTCCTTAACATAAATATTTAATTAGCCAATCACGTGGCTTCAGGTCCATGTATTTATGCATGCAGACTGGTCAAAAGGAGCTGCTGAAATTCAAACTAAGCATCAGATTAGAGAAGAAAGACGATTTAAGTGACTTTGAATGTGGCATGGTCTGCTGTATTTCAGAAACTGCTGATCTGCTTGGATTTTGCTGCACAGCCACCTCTTTACGGGAATGGTCTGATGGTCGGAAAAAGAGAAAATATCAAATTAGTGAGCGGCAGTTCTCTTGGAGAAAATACCTCATTGGTGTCAGAGGTCAGAGGAGAATGGTTTGAACAGATAGACAACAGAAACTCAAATAACAGCCAACGTTACAACCAAACTATGCACACCATGTTGCCAGTGACGTCAGCAAAGAACAGGAAACTGAAGCCACAATTTGCACGGGCTCACCAAACTTGGACATTAGATGTTTGGATAAATGTTGCCTGGTTTCAGGAGTCTGGATTTCTGCTGCAGCCTTCAGATGGTAGCATCAGAATGTTCCACAAACAGCACAAAAGCATCAATCCTGCCTTGTTCAGGCTCCTGGGGATGATGTAATGGTGTGGGGGATATTTTCTTGCATACTTTGGGCCCCTTAGTGCCAACCGATTAACATTAAAAAAAACACCACAGTGGCCTCCACAGTCACCAGATCCCAATCCTGTAGAGCACCTTTGGGATGTGATAGAGCATCATGGATATGCAGCTGACAAATCTGCACCAAATATGTGATGCTTTCATGTCAACATGGACCAAAATCTCTGAGGTTTGTTTCCAGCACCTTGTTGAATCTGTGCTACAAAGAGTTAATGCACTTCTGAAGACAAAAAGAGATCCAACCTAGTGCTAGCGAAGTGTACCTAATAAAGCGGCCAGTGAGTGTATAATGGCCTTAATGGAGAAATGACAAGTTGTTGTACTGTTGCACAACACTGCAAGGGTTCAACCAAACTAAGGAACAGTTTTACCGTTGATACTAAAAAGTAAAGTGACGACACATTAAAGACACAAGGCGGTTCATTTGACCATTTTATTGGATTTCATAATAATTAAACAAAACCTAAATTAACACATGACATCGTATCTCACAATAAATAAGGACAGAGATTTTCACTTGTAGCCTTGAACAAAACACAATACAGAGGAAATGTGCGCAAGCATCTACAAACAGAAGTGCATTTGTTGTTTGGGGTCATTCGCTTATTTTCTCAGCTTCGGAGCATTGGTAAGCTTTCTGTTGGTGAGGGTTAGCGTCACAGTGACACCCATTCATATTACCCCTAGCAGCAGGATTTGCTAATGTAGACATAAATAAGTGCCAAGAGGGGGAAAAAAGAACAAATTTAAGGCAAAAAAACCCAAAACAAAACATAACATTAGTTAGACTGCACGGTGAAAATAATAAATGTGTCATTTTAGCTTAGTATACATTTGCCTTTGATGAAGGAACTTTAAATACCAAAAACAAATGCCAGTAAAGGCACTTGATACTGGGTGTTTATGTGCAAAACTGCAGTTTAAATGATTATGCTACCTGACAATGCCATATTTAACTTTATAGATAAATCTCTTATACATATATAACTAAATAAAAGTGTTTAAGTGTTCCTAGTCTACGTTATCAGTATCAGAGTCTGGGCAGCCGAAGGACATCAAAAATCAGCTGACGTAAAGTAGATGGAAAAGGATGGAAGAGGACATGATGGCACTTCTGTCTTTTACAATCTAAGCAAAGCAACTGCGTGTTTGAGATGTCAGAACTCTTCAAGCATCTTCCTTTGATTAAAAGATGGTCGATAAAAACACTGTGTACAGCTGGACATAAAAAGTATAACATACTTCGGACAGTAAAAAAAAAAGAAGACGACTGGTAAACCCTTGTGATACACATGTAGAAAAAATGCTGTAGAAAAACAATAATGGATTTGAACTACGGAGCCAAAGAGCTTTGTCCTCTCAGCTTACAGACATGATAAGACTGGATGATTTTAATCGACACATCTCCAGCGGATGTGACTGTGCTTTCAGTGCGGCTGAATGTGCAGTCGGTCAACACTTTGGCACCCCCCGCCCCCCCCCCCCCCCTTCCCCAAATGAGTGTAAATCCACTGATTCCAGAGATTACTGTTAATCTTCTCTGCTCAAATGTCGCATTCTTGCCACTGAGGGAAAAAAACACCAATCTCCTCAGAGTGACTACAGTACCCTAATTAAGTGTTTTGTATTGACGTGTGGTTGAGGTCCCTCCTGGGTGCACGGCCAGAGTCTGTGCGGGACGTGTGATTCCTGAGCGTGGCCCTGTCTGTGAGGTTCTCTTGGAATATTGGCGTTTCTCCACCGAACATCACTCGCCGGCTTTGCGGGGCATCCACACTACTCTTCTTTTAGCCTGGTAGAAATCTGTTGGGATAAAGCGCAGGAATTTTAAGCTCATGCACTCTCACGTAAAATGACGAGACTTCTCGCTTTCAGCTACACGTACCTGTGATGTTCGTCTGCTTCCTCTTCAGTCCCGTGTTCTCGCCCTTCTCCGGTGTTTTCTCCAGCATCTCCTGGCTATGCGTGCATTTCCCCGGCGTACCGGGGATGTTCTCCTTCTCGCTCTGTGCCATCTCCACCCTCCCTCTCTTGGGAGTAACTGTTGCTGCTGACCTTTGGCCTTCAGCTTGTCCGAGATCCCGCAAACAGGACCTGTAGAGCAGAGGCACCCTAGTGCTCGGGACACCTTCCCATTGGAAATCACTGCTCTCCAGAGGCTTGTCCAAGCTAAAGTCAAAGCCCCACCGCTTTGAAGCCTCCTGAAGGTCGTTACGCATGGCAGCCTGGTACTCCACCTGTAGCTGCTCTCGGTCCACAGGCCCAAACAGGTTTCTCCGGGCTGGTCTTTTTCTCAGAACCCCCAAGATTCGCTTGTGAGAAGCCATCACTCTACACTGATGGAAACAGAAAGAAGATCTCTGGTTAGAGTAACACTGATTGGCGTTTAAAAAAGTAGCAACAATAATAAACCAGGCATGGCATATTTGAAAGTTAATTTTGTCTCCATTAATTAAGCATCTCCAGCGATGAGACTAATCTTCCCAGACACTCGGTGCTGATGAAATGTTGCACAAGTAAAACATGCAGTGACTTCTCTGAGAGGAGAGGAACATCAGCGCCAGTCTTATTCTAAACCAAGCAAAATGAGCTCTGTAATCCATTACAAGTGCATCCATCTCAGTTACTTGATACTGTCTCGAGTATGAAAGTAAAAATCAGTCTCACCATCTTTCAAACCAGCGTAAAGCTCCTCAGTGAACTAACACACTGGTCTCACTGGGCAGCTTTTTATACTAAGGCAGTGACTCACTGAGCACTCCTCCCTCTCTCTGAATCACTGGTACATGCCAGGGCATAATCTCATCCAGACATGTAAGGACAAGTCCTAAGCAGCGACCAAGAGCGCAAACACCAAGAATCACCACCAGGTGGCAGTATCAGGCCCCCTGCAGATTAAAAATCAGAGGCGGTGATTTGTGAATCCTATTTCCACATCTGCAGATCTGGACGGGACTTACAAACAGCAAACACTTTACTGCGAAGGCTACAGGAAGGAATCAGGTGTGTCTCAGGTGGATGTCATTAAGGCCATCCGGGAAGTACTGGGCAGAATTCCCAGGATTTTCTTTTCAGGGAACAATCATGAGAAGCAGTTCCCATCATGATTATCCAGCTGAGAACAGCAGGAGGGGGAGAGGTCACTCTGATTAGAGTTTAATAAGTGATGAAAATAATGACGATGAAGAGAAGTGCAGATGAGGCAGAGAAGCAAATCCATCAACACAACCTGATAACTGTTCACTGGCACCTTAATTATGTATGTATGTATTAATGTATATTGCATAGCTTTCTTGTTATATGTAAAATTGTATTGTATTTATTTAAATTTTTATTTTTAATTATTTTATTTGCATTTTTTCAATCTAGGGTTTGAGAGTAACGTAATTTCTATTCTCTGTATGTCCTGTACATGTGGCAGAATTGACAAATAAAGTTGACTTGACTTGACTTGACTTAAGTCCATTGTTATTTTCAACAAAGCTTTCAATAAACACGGGCTTTAAAATGACTCCTTATACTGGGAAAAACTGGGGAGCCAAAAATAAATCCAATTCATCCAGAATGAAGTAAAACATCAGAAACACTGAAACACTTTGGGAGAGGGTGGATACACAGCTTGTAGACACTATCCTCCTCACACTCTCCCATTTCCATCCACTCAGTCACGCGCGTGACGCGGCGTGAGAGGAGAGGGCGGAGTGATTCAAGCGAGTGGCGGGAGAACGAGTCATGCACGGGCGGCGCTGGAACCGGCTCGGACCCTGCCCAGTTTACTACACGGGTCCACGTGAGGCTGGAACTCGTGCTGGCCGGCCAAACTGCGCTGTCACTGTCTGGAGACCTTACCACCACCACCACCACCCCTGCACACCAATGAATCATAACCACACACACACGTAAAAACAACCGTGCGGGAAGCTTTGGTAAAGTTTTGAGTTGATACACTGAAACCAGCTAAAAGACATACAAACCCAACAACACGGGGACGGCGGTAATCATGGAAAGGTGTAATTTATGGGATTAAACGAACAAATAAATAATGAAGATTTTAAAAAAAAAGAAGATAAAACATATAGTTAGGACTGAACCTAAAAGTAGCTCCTGTAACATTACAGGTTGTATAGCTATATAATGTAAACAGAGATTTTTTTTTTTAGAGTTGTATACACTAACAGGCCAATCACAAGTGAACACACCAAAGCGCAAAAATTCAAATTTTTTGTTTTACTTACATTTTCATTCAAAGACAAAAAAATCTTCCTTATTTCAAACTTGCTGGGGGAAACCTGACTGTTATCCACCTTATCTTGCTGTTTTTCTGATTTCCAGTCTTCACAGCAGCTCTGAAGTAAATAAACGCCCGAAGCTGATGCTATGTAACCCAGCAGATTCACAGGAAAATACTTCTCCGTGACACTTTCTCCTAAGATTTCTTACAGACACGGACTCCTGCTAAACTTTTATGAGCTCGGGTACCCTCCTCTCCAGTCCAGAGGTGGAGACTCGGGGGACTCGCACACGTGGATTTGGCCCGGTAAACACACGAGCGCACGTGAAGCTTGGCACGGGTAGAAGACGAGAGGAAATTCCAGTTCAGGACACTGCCCAGCTCAGCCTCCCCCTCCCCGTCTCTCCCTGCCTCTCAGTGCGCATGACAGAGCGCAGCGGTGCGTATACTTGTCCCGTTTCCAGGATACATTATAATGACACATCTCGTTTGCTTCCTCCCATTTCTAAAACAGGTCACGCGACGTTTCGGTTTCTGTTGACATCACAGAGCAGACAGCAGCGAAGGAGAAAGTAGAAGTAAAAGTGGAGAAACTCGTAAACAGTAAATGGAACTACACTGGGTAATTGCACTCATGCGCTCTTTGTACCTGTGTCCAATTTAAATATATCCTTCCTGTGGTAACCCCCCCTCCCCAAAAAACTCACTATATGTATCGACCACTTCTATATATGACAACATTCACCGGCCACTTCATTAGGTACACATGTTCAACAGTTTGTTAAGGTCAATATCTAATATGCCAATCATATGGTGGCAACTCAATATATTTAGATGTGTAGACACGATGAAGATGACCTGGTAACGTTTAAAGTAAGCATAAGAACGGGGAAGAAAAGTGATTTAAGGGAATTTGGTGCCAGATGGGCTGGTCTTTGTATTTCAGAAAGTGCTGCTGTGCTGGGATTTTCCCACATAAACATCTCCAGGGTTTGCAGTATTGTCCAGAAAAGAGAAAATACCCAGCAAGCAGCAGTTCTCTGGGTGAAAATGCCTTGTTGATGTCAGAGGAGGATGGACAGACTGCTTCGAGCTGATAGGAAGGCAACATAAACTCACATAACCACACGTTATACTCAAGTTATTCAACTCAGTTCAGTTAAAATTGTTTCTTTACACGGTGTCAAATAACAACAACAATCACCTCAAGGCACTTTACATTGTAAGGTAGAACCCCTACAGTAATATGAGAAAACCCCATCAGTTAGAGGACACCCCCACCCCCTCATGAGCAAGCACTTCTGGGAAGGAAAAACTCCCCTTTAACAGGAAGAAACCTCTGACAGAAGCAAGCTGAGGGAGGGACAACCATCTGCTGTAACCGGTTGAAGGTGAGGGGAGGAAGACCACCAGAAGGCCACACAGGGCACCACTCCTGTCAGCTAAGAGGAGGAAACATAGGCTAAAATTGGTATGGAGTCATGAAAACTGGACACTAAAAGACTGGATACATGTTGCGTGGTCTGATGAGTCTCAATTCCTGCTGCCACATTCAGGTTGTATGTTCAGGATTTTTTGTAAGCAACACAAAAGAATGGATCCATCCATGCTCCTGCTTTGTATCAACACCTCAGTCGATTGTGTAATAGCCTGGAGGGATATATTCTTCACACACTTTAGGTCCTTTAGTTCCAGCTGAGCATCACTTAAACACCACATCCTACCTGAGTATTGCTGCTGACCAATGCACCATGTCGCAAAGCTCAAATCATCTCAAACTAGTTTCTTGAACAACTGTACTCCAATGGTGTCCACAGTCACCAGATCTCAGCCCAATAGAGCACCATTGGATGTGGTGAAACGGGACATTTACGTAATAGATTTGCAAATTTACCCATGTATCTGTTTTTTTTTTCTATATGGACCAAAATCAGTCAGCTTATTGGAAATTTAAGGCAACTAATGTAACTAAAGAAGTGGCCCATGAGTGCAACTTACTTTGACATAAAAAAACTAAAAAGAAAAACAGAATTAGTTCAGAAAATATCTTCAAGTTTTACAGAATAAACCCAATCTTATACTAGCAGCAGTGACAAGACAGTAATAAACTATACATAATAATGTTATGTAATAATAACACCCTGAAAGTGTCAGCAGGGAATACAGTCTGCTTATAATAATCAGACTTTATACTTGCAGCTTTTTAGCAATGCACAAGCCACTGACACTCATCTAATTTCTAACTATTCTACATCATTTTATTACATTTTATTGGATCATCACTGGCAAACAGTGAGTCTGAATGTGCCGCTTCCGCCTGCAGTCCAGCTTATCTTCATGTTGAACAGGATTCGTTTGAAACTGTACAAATCAGTGCAAACGATAGAAGCTGCATTTTAGGCTATGAGTCTAGGAGTACTGGTCCACACCGGTTACATACTGTACCGGAAGGTTTTTCTTTTCCTCCCACTCTTGTGTCATGTCTGTTTATTTCAACACCCCCGTCCCCAATGCTCTCCAGCCCCATCATGCTGCCCTTAAGCCTAGTTCCCAGAACATCAACAATAAGGGCCCAGACTGTAGGATTCGGTGTATAAAGGCCCAGCTGATCTGACTCTACAGTGAGTCCTTTGTTAAGTAACTGAGTGATGAGACACAAGAGAAACACACACGCACACCAACACACCAGCTAGGAAGTTATACTCAGTGGAGATATGCACTGGAGTTAATTTGCTTTTACACTCGTGCAGCTGAGTGGACACTCTATTATCGCTCAGCTCTGAGGCGGCGGCACAGTGCACAGGCCTAATCAAATTGTGTTATTCAGGTCTTTGTTCTGCGCCCACCGTAAAAGCTTTGTTTCACAGATAGCACCAAATGAAGTGCATAGACTAAGTAAGCTACCACTTAGTTAAATATTTATCAAGGAAGTCCCGCTCTTTGCAATTTTACCTGACACCATGCTTATGTAATACTGAAAACATACAACAAAATCAAAATCAAGTACTTGTGTATGATCTCATTAAAATGTTAAAACCTGTTTGTTATTAATTATGCTTACAGTTAAATAACCCATATTTCAGCAACGAGCATTTCAGGGAAACAGATTTGCTTCAGCTTTCTACTGTACATACTGGATGTTGACACTTTGACCTGGGAGCACAGCATGTCCTGACAAAGCACCCTGCAAAGCACACAATTATGTAGCCTTCAAAAATGAATAGAGGGTTACTGATTTTACCATCCCGCTGCAAAAAAACATTAAAGTTATTTAGATATGCCAAAGTGTCCAAATTCTGGCATAAACACAGAGGAAAAACATTTACAGAACTATCGGTCCAGTGTGCTGTATGACAGCACCATGTTACGACATGCATACGGGATGTGCAAATAACTGTTTTTCTATCTAAATCTGCAGCAGTCCCAAGATTAAGGCTCAAAGAGTGGCTTCCCGTCGCCGTGGATGCAGAGTCATCGTTCCAGTGACGTCACATGGGCTTGAGTAATTGCGGAAAAGCGCGCGCAGATTTGAGAACTCAAGTCTCCGTTATGCCGGCTTCACGTGGACTGTGAGCGTGAACAGCTGGAGCTGGGTGTAACCCAGGAAAAGTTACTGGACAGCGTGAGAGCTGTGGCGGGATGTCTTAAATAAAGTCCGCCACCCACAGCTTTAAATTTAGTGAATGAAACTGTGTGAAGCACCCTTATGCGTCATGTTACGCTTTCACTCTTAGCTACTATTTTCAGTATTAGCACGGTTTTCAGACGCTTTCAAGAGCCTGCACACGACTTTATCAATAGCACAAGGACATCAAGGACATCATATATATATATATATATATATATATATATTTTTTTTTTTTTTAAAAGACCCTTTGTGCATTATTTATTACATAAACGAGGACAAATATGGGGAAACCTGTACTAATGTGGAGTTTGAACTACCTGAAGTGAAACCATGCAACAGAAAATGATGTTCAACAAATCAGAAGGAAAAAATCCCAACAGCGCCACCAGCTGGAAGTGGATTCAACAGGTTGCTCTGAGTGAGCTTTTTGTTAAATGTGGTCTTCTTCTTTTAAGGGTCACCATTGTGGATCTGTCTCCATCTCACTAACTCGCATGCCCTCCTTCAAGAATCTTCTCTCAGGTTTTCCTCTTTTCTGCTCAGCTTTCTCACTTCTCCAAACCATACCCAATAGCAGGTCTCACTACCATCCCTTTCACGCTCGCTGAATCCTTTTTTTTTTGTAATACTTTCTCTTTATTGATTTTCATCTTATTTTACATACAGAACTAAAGAGGGCAAGGGAAACCAACACATTCACATATGTTCACATCGCCTCGTTTTACTTGCATATATTACATATTACACAGGTGCATGTTCCATTCAAACAAATTCACAGCTGTCCCTCTGCATCACACAGGTATCAGTTTCTAGTCTTTTAACGTATAATGATCCAATCTTTCCCAAACTCTCTCCTTTCTCCTTCTGCAGCTGCAGTGAGAGGGTAATCAGTTCCATATGATGAATTGTGTTAATAATGTCTATGACCAGCTTCCGTGCGGGGGGGCTTGTCTGTAACCAACATTTAGTAATTGCCTTTTTGTATGCAACCATAATTATTTTCAGTAAGTGTGAGTCTCTTTTATTTATATCCTCAGGGATATTCCCAAGGTACATGGTACTAAAGGAGAAGTCCAGTGTTACTTCCAGCACATACATCACCAGTTGTTTAATCTCCTCCCAAAAGGTCTTCAGTTTAGGGCATGACCAGAAGACATAGAAGCAACCTGCAGCGACCTCCCCGCACTCCCTCCAGCATGAAGCGCCTGAACCACTTATTTTGGATTTCTCCTTTGGTGTGATGAAGAATCTAATTAAATTCTTCCATCCAAGATCTCGCCATGTTAAAGAATTTGTGGTAGATAACACATTCTTCCACATCCGCGACCAATCTTCCTCTGAGATAGTTATACCTGCTTCTATTTCCCATCGATGACTGACATATCTTGTTGAGGTCTTTTTCATAGCTATAAAACTTCTATACACTTTGCCTGTAGTACCTCTTATAATGTTCTCACCATAAGCATCCATAAATATTTGGATCACCCCACTAGCATCTGCGTCAGGCATTCTAACTTCCTTCCGGAAGAAGCTCCGAACCTGTAGGTAGCGATAAAAATCTTCCCTGCCGATCTCGTAAATCTGACACGTCCTCAAAATTTATCAGCTCCCCATGCTTAACTATCTTACAGACTGCAGTGATTCCATGCCTGGACCACTCCCTGAATTTATGGTCTAACAATGCTGGAAGGAAGCGTGGGAGATACGCTGGCCATCCCAGCAACCCTATTTCCCTATTAAGACCAAAAATTTTAATCACATCTGCCCATTTTTTCAGAGAAAAACTTACACAGAAATTTTGCATCTGATATGCCTGTGGCAAACTCTCAAGAGACCCCAGAACAGACTGTATTGGGAAATCCATCAAAGAAAGCTCAATGTCCTTCCATTTTGCCTCATACTTAGTTACACCAGCACACTAGAGGTCTGATCTGGGCTGCCAGATAGTAATCCTCAAAGCACGGTAGGGCCATGCCCCCCCGCTCACCAGGCAGCTGCAATATTGCATATCTCACTCTCTGCCTTTTATTTCCCCATATGAATCTTGAGCAATGCATATCCCACTCCCTAAATTGTTTTGCTGGAACCTCCACTGGAAGTGCTGCAAACAAATATAGCAGCTTTGGGAGGATATTTATCTTTATCGCTCTAATTCTGCTGGCCAGATCGAGGTGGAGCAGACCCCACCTCTCCAGATCTTCATAAACTGCTGGAAATCGGACTTCCTTCTACCACCTGCCGCTGGATCAGAGACTTCCTCTCAGACCGTGTACAGAGAGTTAGAGTGGGGCCTCATCTTTCCTCAGCCCTCAGCCTCAACACCGGCTCTCCACAAGGCTGTGTACTGAGTCCTCTACTGTACACTCTGTACACACATGACTGTGTTAGTTCCCAACCAGACAACACAGTCATCAAGTTTGCAGATGATACCACCGTGGTGGGGCTCATCTCAGGGGGAGATGAGACGGCGTACAGAGCTGAAGTTCAGAGGCTGACAGATTGGTGTGTAGATAATAACCTGGACCTCAATACCACCAAGACAAAAGAACTGGTAGTTGACTTCAGAAGGAGGAAGTCCGAGCTGCAGCCTGTCAGCATCAACGGGGAGTGTGTGGAAAGGGTCTCCAGTTTCAAGTTTCTGGGTGTGCACATAGACAAAGACCTCCAATGGAGCTCTAACACCTCTGCGGTCTTAAAGAAGGCCCAACAGCGTCTCCACTTTCTGAGAATCCTCAGAAAAATGGACCTGAAGAAGGAGCTGCTGACCGTCTTCTACCGCTGCTCCATTGAAAGTGTGCTGACATATTGCATCGGTGTATGGTTCTCCAGCTGCACCACAGCACACAGAAAGGCACTCCAGAGGGTCATCAATATGGCCCAAAAAATCATTGGACATCCTCTTCCCTCCCTGAAGGACCTGTACAGCACTCGCTGTCTCAAGAGGGCACGCAGCATCCTACGGGACTGTACACACCCAGGACACCGGGTGTTTAAGCTGCTGCCGTCTGGCAGGAGGTTTCGGCTGCTGAGGTCCCGAACAAATAGACTCAAGGACAGCTTTTACAACAGGGCAATAGCCCTAATCAATGCAAACAGCTGACCTGACTGGCTACCTACCTGGACTTTTTTAGGGGGGAGGTAACAATGTTTAAAACAATAACAATAATAATATTTATATTTATAACAAGGTGCAATAATAATTAATGTGCAATAATAACAGTGTGCAATACACATACACTTATTCTTCTTTTTTTTTTTACTAAGTTAATATACTGTGTTGTGTTGTTTGTGTTGCGTTGTGATGTGTCATATCGTGTCGTGTTGTGTTGTATGTAGTGCCGACGTAGGACAGTTTTCCAATTTCATTGTACTACTGTACTATGTATGACTGTGCAATGACAATAAAGAGTTATCTTATCTTATCTTATATATCTTCTTGTTCACCCGATTATAATTAACTTCATACAACAATACAAGGTCTTTTGTCAGCAGGATCCCCAAGTACTCCATTGAGATTGATGCCATCCGAATCTATATCTTGCTACCAATTGTCTTGAGGGGTTAAAAAAGAATGTCAAGCTTTGAGTTTTTTGAATGTTTAGTCTGTAACCAGACAGTCTGCCATATTCTTCCAGTATTTCCATAAGCAGAGGGATTCCCTCTTCCGGGTTTCCTAGTGCTATCAGCACGTCGTCTGCATACAAGCAAATTTTATTTTCCACGTTTCCCGTTGTAACCCCCTCCAATCGAGTCTCTTCCCTGATGCATTGAGCACTCTCGCTGAATCCTATCAAAAATGACCCCTGACACTCATCTCCACCTGCTCCACCCTTCCTGGACTCTGTTGCTCTGAATATTTGACCCAAGGTGTTTAAACCAATGACTGTATAAAACATGGACAACGGGACAGCTCCCCAAAAGTGAAGCCAAAACGTCTCTATCGCCCCCTGGTGTCTGGCTGCAGTATAGGTCATAAACCCCGCCTCCTCCATGTTAGCGGATGGGACTGGGGTCAGACTAAAATAAATTTATTCTCCTCAGATAATTTTTTTCCAAAGATTCTTTCTTTTGTTATCAATAGTTCTCATCACGCTGATTGATGTCCAAGGGGTCTCCTCTCCCATAAGTTTGATTCTAATTCCTACCGCGGTGATGTTAAATTGGGGTGAAACGTCATCATAACAGCTTTGACTGGCAGCTGCAGTCACGGAGAAACTTGCGTATCTCTGTTCGGGAATAGCAGATAGAGCGTAGGCTCTGAGAGGAGGGCCAGCGTTTACGCTACGAAAACACGACCGAGTGTTTTAACCTGACAGCCTGAGGTGTTCTTCAGTAAACTGGACTACCCGACAGAAGGACCCGAGGCCCCGCTGCACTTTTTCGGTAAGTTAAACGTGTTTGTAAGCTAATCCGTAACTACCGTCCTTAGCTCGGTCCTGAGACTTAGCTAGCTAAGATGAGGACTCGGCTGTCAGGGTTCGTTTAGCTAACCCGTGCAGGTGAATGAATTTACTAAAGAAATCAAGAGAAACGCTCCGGGCTACTCACTAATTACTGTTACTGTACTTTTATTACAAGTATTATACTGTAAAAGCAACAGGCTGCACTCTGCTTCAGCTCCTGTGCAGAGCTGATTATTAAATATGTGCAAACAACAGCATGTTTTCAGTCTCTTGCCACATCTGTAAAGACAGTAACTTTAAAAAAAAAAAAAAAAAAAAAGCTTGTACCTTGTAGCTCCTCATTAATCAGGAACTATGGATTAAAGTACTATAGTGTACTGTAATACTGAAAAAAAAATGTAAGAGAACAACTTCAGATCCTGAGTGTGTGAGGACAGAAGAATCAGCTTTATTTCAATTTTGAGGGATAAAATTTATATTTGAGTTTGATGGTTCTGTTCTCTTTGTGATTACAGGAGCTGCCCTCAGATTCAGACCTCAGCACCACCCAGTGACAGCAGACAGATCATCCAACATGTTCACATGTTAACTGCAAAATGAACTGATGAAAACAGTACAAAGGTTAACGTACCACATGTGCTGCAGTGAAAGCTGCAGCTGTTTTATTGATAAAGTTAAACACAAAAAAACAAAAGGATTAATCACCCATGTAACAGTGTCACTATATATCAGCATTAACAGGACCTCAGTTTGTATCTCAGACCTGCACAGCTTCCGTTTTAAACACTTGATGTACTCAGCTGCATGAAGAGCACGTTTGAGTTTCTCTAACACAATTAAATAAAACCTGATGAAAGTCAAAGGTCGTTACTTGTATGTTGAACTACAAACTTGTCATCTGGAATTCTTTCACAGTTTTTTGCACATAGTGGGTTATTTACCATAAAGTGATGCAGAGTTATTCATACCAGAGTAACCAAAGAGGATCATATATTTTTAAATATATAACTTTCTACAGGACTGAATATAATATCTTTATGTAAAAGTCCGGAGCCTCTGGGGAGTATCCTAGTATTTATAACATTACACAAACCAAAGGTCTCCATCACAGTGTTCATGAAATGCTGGGTTTATCCATCTTCTGGGGCGGGCCTACAGAGGAGCTCTGAAGATTTCCCTGTGAGGGAGCTGCTGGTGAAGATCATGAGTCCTGCTTGATCAATGCGATGAGCTTCAGTGTTCCTGGTGTTTCTTAAATGAAGCCTCTTTCAGTGGGTCAACAGAACTTCTGGCACAGGACAGCTGTGATGAAAGAAAGGGAAGAAGTTTCTCCAAACCTCTGGACCCAGAAACCCAGCTTGGTCCTGATGGTCTCCCTCACTAGTTTCTCTCCAGGGTGAATGTAGCTGTTATACATAATATGGATTATTATTAAATGAAAAGAACACATTAGACTACACTACTGAAACGTTCTGCTGCTGTTTTTAAAGTGTCCATGTTACCAGGCTGTAGACTAGAGATTTAAACAGTTTTAGATCCATTACACTCACAGTCTTATGTTAAAATCTCAAAGGACAGCATTATATTTTTGATATTAACAGTAACTCTGGGCCTCTGTGGAGTGTGCAGCTGATCTAATCGCTGTCTAAAAATGGATAAAAAAACATAAGTGTTGAAGACTATTAAGAGTAGCAGGTGTGTAGCATCGCTAACTAGCTAGCAACAAGCCTCCAACACAGTGCGTATGCTAGCGGCTAATGTAGCAAACGAATTAACAACAGAGCGATTTTAGAACTATAAGATGATAAGCTGTATGTCTTTTTTTATAACAGTGACATGGTTGTATTTACCTTAATTAAACGAGTCGTCAGTCGCGATAAACCAGCAAAAAACTCGAACCACAGGTGCTACGTAAAAAGTGTAGGGGGGCGTGTTTGCGGTCAAGTCCAGCGGGTGTGTGGGCGGGAGTGTTACACAGTCGCTCCACCTCAAGTCACTACTGCGCAGACTCTGGCTCCAAATTTGCAAGATGGCAGCCTCCACAAGCGGGATATTTTGGCTTCATTTTTGCACAATGGTAGGAGGCGGTGTCGCGTCGTCCATCTTTTATACAGTCATTGGTTTAAACTCATTTTACCTTCATTGCACTGCTTATAATGAAGAGAGAGTTGTTTGAGATTTATATTAAATGCAAAAAAGTAATACTTGCGAATGAAAATAAAGCTATGAAAGCTATTTAAAAAGAGTGAAGCCTCATTTACGAAGCAGCTAGGGTTAAATAAAGGCACATCTTTAATTCAGCTGAAACAATGCTCTGGGCTTCTTCACACATCAAGAGCGCCCTCTGGTGGGGGTTAAATGCTCAAAGTACATTGGTACTTTATTAATCTCAGGAAAGGTGTGAGGAAAAAAATACAAAAAAACCCAACTTTTTTTTTTAAACCAACCAGTATTTTTAATTGAGACAATTTCACATAGTATCAAACAAAAGAAAAAAATGAAAAACTTCACAGACAAAAATCTGACCTCTGCTCCTTGTAGTTATTTTGATTCACTGGACAGATTTGCATTTGAAAAGGCTGCCTTTTTTTAAAAAAAAATAAACAAAAACAGCCAACCACTAACAGATGGAAACTTCATTATGAAGAGTGTAGCTAGAAAAAAATAGTTGGCTTACAAACAAACAAAAAGGGATTTATCCCATCTTTTTCTTTTTTTAAAAAATGCTGACATTTACACAGTGAAAAATGACGGACTACTCACACGATGTCTAACTACACAGAACATTCTTCAAGAAAACAAAGCTCAGAGATTAACTGGTGAACTGGAATGGTGGGTGGCACTACTGTTTCAGGACCAGCAAGACAGACGTGGCACAGGTGAGCTATTATACCTGTACACGCCCAGTCACTGTATTTGAAAGTCACCACAACAGGAAAAAGGGAGGGACACTAAAATGCTTGATTGTTGTTGTTTTCTTTAAAAAAAAAAGAAAAAAGAAAAAAAGAAAGACAAAAGTGACCTCACGGTCATGATGAGTCCATCATACGAAACGGGAAAGCCCGTAAAACCGTTCATCTTCAGCTCCCTTTACACCTGGCAGACCTCTTATCTTCTGCCATTAGACCTGGAGCGGCTGTGAGGGAGAACAAGACAAAAAATAAATACATTTCAGCTCATTTTTGCATTAAAGCGCCCTTCACCAATCACAAACAATCAAATTGGGTTTTAAATGCACCTGAAATGTGTTTGTGCTGCGTATAACACCACACCCACAGGATGCCAGATTCATTAATCGTGTGACCAACAGCAGCAGACTGATGTCACACAACACACTCAGCTGAGTGGTTATTGATCAGTTTACTCTGAGGTGGACACTCTGGGTCATACATCTCTTTACTTTCAGCAGAGAAACAGGTGCTGCCACCAAACACCCTATGATAAGCTATCATCACAATACTTCACTTACATTGCAATAACATATACTGCAATTTATCAGCTCTTTTTTAAATTTCAAAGCTCAAAGCCTACTTTAACTAACTGGATAAAACAGAGCAACAAACCTGCAACACCCCCAAGTTTTGGGCAACCATTTAGTCACCAAGAATAGCAATAAGTCGTGTTTTTGTTTTTTTGTAAGAAGGTGGCTGTCCTGTTTTTTTTCCTGGTGGGATGGAGACATTTGCTTGCTCTGGATTAGGAGGCAGCTTTGACAAGAGTATCCGGTGTTGGATGGCTTTTCAGCCGAGCTGACTTTATCTCAGTTTGGTCAGCTAAGAACCAACACTGTCACTGTACATTAATATCACAATATTTTATTTAAATAAATAATGTTTGTCTATTTGATGAGTCGCTAACAACCCTACTTTAATGGACTGAAATAATCTTCAGACAGTTCAAGGTGTACAAGTACCTTCTTGATCGAGAGAATGATCTCGAAGGTTTATGGTTCCTGTCCCGGGAGAGGGACCTCTCTCTCCTCCTGTCTCTGGAGAAAGACCTGAAGAAGAAAAACATCCCATTATAAAAATTTTATAACTTTTTTTAGAACAATTTTTTTAAAAACAAAAACAGTTTAACCAAGTTAGATATATTTAAAAAGATGGTTTGATTTCAAATTACATTTAATTTAGTGTAAAGATGCACATAAACAAGGTCTGAAATCTGTAAACATGAATATATTAAGTGTGCATATGTACACATAGTGTAAGCCGACTCCACTTTGCCTTCCACGTTATATCAATTAGCACAGAGCTTACACTGCATCACCACAGAAACAGCAACAAAGGTTCAAACAGGCTGTAAAGTTAAACAAGCACCTCTGCAAAAAACATTTCAGCTTCCACGCAGGTCAGGTTTAGTGCAACACTTCTGCATCACACAGCTGTATGCTACAAATAAAACACATGCATACACAATGCTGAAATTATAGAGTTAATCTCATGCAGCGTGAAAGATGACTTGCCTGCTACGGCTGCGGCTGAAGCTCCTCCTGCGTGGGGATCTGCGCGGGGAAAATACAAACGTGTTAAGGACGAAGACAGATAGATTGATCACTGTGTAGAACTCCACATTATTTACTCCTTTTCTTACACGGGGCTCCCTCAGCACAGCCCTTTGGCTATCTCAAGAACTCAAAATGGAAGTAAACGACTTGCATGTTTTTCCAAGGAAAACAAAGACTTCAACCAGAAAACAGAAGTCACTGGCAGTGGACCCAGCACATAAAGATGGCAGGTGCAGAGGAAACCACCTCTCACCTTTCCCACAGTAACACATGCACCTTTCAATAAAGTCCAATTATATTTCAGTCTAACTTTGAAATGCAGATTAGGATTCGTCCCGTGATTCATAAGCAGTAGGTTCAGAGCTCCGAGGCATGAAACACCAGCAGGATTTTCATCTTAAGGTAGTTTGATATCGTACTGTGGATCGGCTGTGATGTGGGGAATCAAAAACCCAGCACACCATTTGGGCCACCATCTGTATGAATTCAGTCCACTGCACTTTAAGGGAAAAATGTACAGAAATGGAAATTGGTACCAAAATTTATTTTTCACAGGGAATAAGCCTCGTGAAACAGCCAGGCTAAGATCTCAAACCGGGAACACACACACACACACACACACAAAAAGATCTGATATTCATAGGGGGTGTTTAAGGAAAGTTTTGATGTGACTTCATAATTCTGCTCAGAGCCCCAAGACATACCAGATGATTATCTATCATCGAAATCTCTGGAAACATGACGTTCCAGATATTTGATGTTGGTCCATCCCCCTTTGAAACAAGGACTACAGAAATGGTGGACGACAAAATGACAAACTTATGATTAAAATAATAATAATTAAAAAAAAAAGAACAACCCTTTTAAACCAGCTGTCTCTTCACTTTTAAAACTGTAATCAGCAGTGTACTGAATGAAGCAGGAAAACTTACTAGTATTTTTGGTTTTCAACAAGCTAGAAATGACGAAAGGGAGGCAGACTGTCGGCCGGGTGGGTAGAATTGGCTGAATAGGACTGGCCAGATGCTGCAAGGTGATTAGGTGGCAGGCAGATGGGGGCTGGCTGTGGCTTTTTTCCTGCTTTAATTGGTTAGCCGAAGGCTGCTGCTGGTAGGTTGTAGACATTTGGGAACGTAATACGCTGATTGGTCGGGAATGTGAGGTGGCCGCTGCCGTTTGGGTTAAGGTTGAAGGAGGAGGAGGTTGAGAACGGCATGCTGAGGAACCAATGGGCTGGTGCAACCTGACGACTGGCCATGCCTGGGTCATGTGACAGCACCAGCCAAGCTGATTGCGGCCCGATGATCAGCAGTCACATGATGCTGAAAGAGGACTAGTTGATTGACTCAGAGGGTGGTGAGAAGAGGCATGGTGGTGGCTCTGCAACGGGTTCATTCTTATTAATATAGATGAAAAATAAAAAGCATCCTCAAACAAAAAGAAAAAAAATTGCATCACATTTGGCACTTTTATTCCCCCCAAAATGTATACTTATACTTAGCCTATACTTTTACTGACTGCCTAAATCTGTTTCCCCACACCCATTTTTGCCTTTTTAAAACAGTTAAAATGAGACTGCACAAAAATGTGCGTTTCAAAGGAAGCATTTGTGCCTTAAGTATAACCTAGGTCTTGCAGACCACACTTTAGATGCCTCAGAAACAGAAAGGCAGCCCTCTCTATATTCTGAAATAATGCCCCTTTTTCCACTACATGATGGTGAATGACTATCTGTGTAGCTCCTTCCATAAAATGACCATTAATGTCAATGAAGATGAATCTGCAAGCCTTAGGCATTGCAACACCCACAAATATATAATCACCAGAAAAGGTCACAAACACTAGAAATACCTACACTGGAAACCCAAATGCAATTAAAGGGAACTGTACTGTGGGCAAGAAAGTTGAACCGGTAAGTGACCAAGCAAGAATAAAGTGCAGAATAGATTGGTTATCGTGTCTACTGGCCAACAACAACATGTAGGTCACCTGCGTCTGGGTGGTGGGCTACGCCGCCTGTAGTCGTCTCGGTCTCTAGGACGCCTGCTCCATGAAGGGGGAGCGCCTCGAGTGCGGCTACGCTTCTCGCCAGTAGATAACTCCACACGCACCCGACAGCCACACAAAGTCCTGCAAAAGAAAAAGAAAAAAAAAAAAAAAAAACATGAATAGAAAGTATTTTTCCTCGTTTTTCCAATAAAATGACTTACTTAGCACACTTCAGTGGGCTGAATATATCATTTGAATGTCTGAATGTAGTCTAAATGTCTGCTAATGTAACATATGTGATGACCAATAACATGTTATCATTGTTAAAAGTGTGACTGCATGAGAGGAGCGCTCCTTTCTGCGGAATGGGAGCAGTGTCCTGAACTTGGAGGAAAGAGTAGTACCGATCCAATAGCAATACCTTCACTTAAGTAGACTATTCATGTGGATGCAGTGTTTTCAGTAAGAAACGTTTCATCATCTTCCACTGAAAACGCCAGGTCCAGATTAACAGAATCCACTTTCCTGACCTGGATGATTGAGCATGCATAAACTGATTCGCATAGGTTGCCACCTACCTTCCATCAAGCTCCCGCACGGCATCAGTTGCATCTCTGGGATCTTCGAACTCTACAAAGGCGAAGCCTGGGGGGTTCCTGGCCACCCAAACACTCCGGAGAGGACCATAGTAGCCAAATGCTCTTTCTAACTCTGTCTTGTTTCCATTGTTGCCGAGATTTCCAACGTAGACCTTGCAGTCAAGGGGACAGTCACGATGCATGACTGTATCTGAAAAATGAGCAGAATAATATTAATGTTTTGGCTCTAAGACAAAGACTGGTAAATGGCCTGTATTTGTATAGCGCTTTACTTAGTCCCTATGGACTCCAAAGCGCTTTACACTACATACACTACAAAGACTGGTCACACTCTCTCTCACTTAGCCATTTACCACAGTGCAATACATGCTACCTAATGACCCACAAGCTTGGCCTACTTTCTGCGCTGGATTTGCAGGTTATGCTAACGGAAACTTAAAACACAAACGAACAAAAACAGACAGCCAGACGAAGCGAATCCCAAATGTCTTAGTTAACTCGTTTGCTTTATATTTCCAACTATATTGTTGCATATTCGACGCTGCATTGTGTTTCGAGGCTAACAGCTTATTTACAGGGAGCTAAAATGGCTGCCGCCTACCGAGGCCTACTCAGCGGTAGCAGCACTCGGCTAGCAGCCGCAGAAATTTATACTATACATTCACATATATGAAGTAAACTCACAACAGGTCGTTTTACAAACATATAACAACGCAATAAATTGAAACGCTACCGTTTTAGGTGTAAATATCAGCTCAGATTATCGATTGTGATCCGGCTAAATTGTGCCTTTTCGTCTTCGGTGGAAAATGGCGTGACGTCAGTGGATTAACAGGATGCCACTTTCGAGAGGGCGGGGTTAATGTCGCCTCCTTCCTTTGCCCCCCCCAACAACAGTTGTCCACGTTTTGGCTGCCTTTTCACTCTATCCAGTCCCTGTACATGACCTTCAGAGGAATGTTTTGTTTACAGTGTGAATACATTTACCAGAGCTCAAGGAAAAATTATGTTACTAACGAGTTACATAGCATAGTTAAATTGATGTAAAGTATTTCTTCAAATGATATTAAGAGAAATAGAGATATTTGAACTAATAAAGGTATAAATACATTGTACTCTGTACAATAAAGCACTTTAGGACTCTTCTTCTCTCGGTTGCTCCCTTAGGGGTCTCCACCACAGTGGTCATCTGTCTCCATTTCACCCTATCCCTGGCCTCCAGCCCTCATCATGCCCTACTTCACTACATCCATGAATCTTATCTGTGGTCTTTCTCTTTTTCTACTGCGTTGCACCTTCATCTTCAACATCCCTTGTAAAATATATTCACTATCCCACCTATCCCACGTCCAATCCATCTCAGCCTTGCTTCTCTAACTTTGTATCCAAACCTCTTCCACCAGCTCCCTACCCTCACTACTGATCACAATGTTGTCTACAAACATTATAGTCCACATAGACTCCTGTCTGACCTCATCTGTTAGCCTGTCCATCACCCCTCCAAACAAGAAAGGACTACATTGCCGATCCTCTGATGTAATCACCCACCCACCTTAAACCCATCCTTCACTCCTGCCATATTATTACTGAGATACTAATGTACAAATGTAATGCATACTGGAAAACAGAATTTTTTTCTCTTTTTGAAAAGAGTAAATTGTGGATAATAAGATAACTTCATTCACAGTATCACAGAAAAGAAGTGGAAAAATAATAAATAAAACGTGTTATGGTTGTATTTTCTTGGCAAGATTTTTCTAAGATTTTTCTGCCAGTGGTTTTCCAAAATAATAGCTTGATCCACGTATAACTGATACACGTCCAATTTCCTGAGTACAAAGGCTGCTTTACTCCCTGCCAAAATAAATGAGTACACACTGTGTTTATTTACAGTGTGGAATTGGGACATACTTCCTGCTTAGACTACGACTAAAATGTGGGGGAAACTGTAACTGTAAAGTTAAAGTTACATACGTCCGCCACATCTCACAAAACCAAAAGTACTATACTATAACGGGATCTAACATGTCAAATTTGGCCAAAAAGGCAATATATATACATTAAAATATAAATTAAAGGAAGTGTTCATCATTCGTTACGTGCTATCCCAGTTACCCTGAACGTAGCTTAACACGCGAGCCGCCCACTCAGTCTGTTAGTAACCGCCCACAAAGTTGGTCAGCCAGGTGACAGGAGAGCCAGCCGGGAAACAGCACTGACCACGTCCCGCCTGCGTTAGGAAGTCGACTACGTAACGATTCACAACCAAATCAAAGTCGACTAGGCAAAACCACCTGCTTAAATCCTGCGTTTATTGCCTGCTTTCACGTGCTCGCAATCTGACAGCCGTTAGCAGTTGCGACGTAACCAGCTAGCAGTTCGAGGACACCCATAACATAACGCTAGCCTCTGACGTTAGAGAAGACTCAGCGGTTGGTTGTTGTATTTCTGTCCGGGTAAAGATAGATAAGCCAGCAGCGAGATGTCCGAACCGGTCGGAGAGGCGAAGCTGGAGGTGAAGCAAGCGAGCAAAGAGGTGAAGGAGAGCGAGAACGTAGCGGAAAAATATTCAGCCATGACCGTGAGCAAAAACAGCGAAATAACCATGGGAGAGCTGTCGACTGTCTTCAGCGCTGTGCCCACTCACAAACCGGTTAAAAAGGTAAGTCTGCACCAGGTGTAAGCATAACGGCACCGAGGAGGACCCTTGGATAATAAAACAAACCTCCAAGGCTCTTTTTAGCGCGATAACAGCACTTTATAGGTGCTGTATCTTCTTTGTTTAAGGGTATTTGTATAGTCAGACTTAACCTTCTTTTTGCAACGTAAATACATTTTACTAGAGCTCAAAGACTTCTGATTTTAAGAAAATATATATGGTACTAATGAGTTATATGTCACAGGGGGTTAGGGTATCTGTGCACCCATAACAGTCCACACACATTGCTATTGCGTGTGACAAGAGAATTAAAAAGTTGTTTAAACCCACATTAAGTAATTAAAGAGTCACACGTCAAGTCCAAAGAAACTTAAGCATTTTCTGCATGTGTATAATGGCTCACACCTCTAATAATAACAATAGAACTTTATAATTGTGCATTTTTATTCACATATCCCCTGTATTACAAATCCCAAATTTACTACAGTTTCAGCACACTTTCAGCAGCGGCTTCTGACCTGAAATTGCGAAACAAAAGAACCAATTGTTCCTTGTAAAACTTGCAAAAAGAAGTTATTTGACACACTCCAGGAACAAGGAAGAGCTGCGCCTTTCACTTTTGTGGCTGAATGGACAGTGTTTGCACACTCCATATAAGTTGCACTGAAGTGGACAAATCACAATGCAACAGTTTTTGCATTTGGAAAGCATATAGCTCGACATGGGGCACGGAGTCTGTCAAATGCAAGAGTCAGCATGCTCAGCCAAGAACATATTAGGCAGACGTTCCTGTTATACATGACTGTTTCACATCCTCATACCGTTTTAGGGAGGATCTTTACACTGAAGCATCACTAGCTTGCAAAGTCAGGAGCCAAACATTTGACCCTAAAGAGTTCAAAGTTTTTGTATTGTTGAATTCAAAATAGTTGTGCTCAGCTGATATCAAGAAGAATTGGGAAATGTGAACATAAAGGACACTTATCAGCATGTCCTCTATGACAGCACAGTTGAGATTACTGACCTTTGATTTTAAATGTAATGCTTATGTATTCTTACATATTTAGTGTAAGACATTTAAGTTTCAAGCTTACTAATTATTTACAGTCGGAATTGGAGGGATAATGGTTAAGTCTGGGCTTCCTGGAGTTCTGATATCAGAAAGACTGTAATCTCTTTGACAGGCATTTAAAATAAAGCAACAAGTGTGATTAAATCACAGATGGCAAAGAAGAATATTGTAACACACTGGGGGGGAAAAGCACACACAAAAAGAAGTTTTAAGTTTTCCTTAAAATACTGCCAAATGGTATGTGCTCAGATTCATTTTTTTTTAAATATCTAGCCCTTACTTCACCTTTAACTTTAGGTTCCATGTGGGGAATATACAGACGGATGTGTCTTCCTCCAACTACATAAAACATGACTACAAAAAAAAAAAGGTTTCATTTCCCCTGAAACACATTTTTTGTTTATCAAATGGCCGGAAATAATAGGAACATGCACAGAGTCCTGATTAAATATAGTAATACAGACTCAATACCTTTGAGTCCATGCTAACCACGTACTCAATCATTCTGGTAACCCCCCCCAAACAGCTCACATAAAACAGTATGTTTCATTCAGTTGGGCCTTGGGACCCTGAAACCTACACCACCCTGCTGAACTATATGGTGTTTTTCACCTAAATCACAAGAAGACTGCTCCTCATTGTCTTCTGTTACCATGGTGTTTAGTAGGTATGTGGATGGGGCACCTCAAGTCAAGATAATTAATTGGAATGATGAGAATATTGCATTTACAGCTGTTCTATTCATGTTTTATTTATATAGCGCCAAATCACAAAACAGTCGCCTCAAGGTGTGTTTATATCGTAAGATTAAGACTCAACAATCAGACGACCCCTTGAGAGCGAGCACTTGGCAACTGTGGGAAGAAAAACAAATGGCAAACTGTGGAAGTAAAGCACAGATTAATTGTTATGCATGTGTATATAATTTATTATCTAGGGTGATCTTTAAATCTGCTTGGCTACTTGGATCTGATACTCCAACACATTCCAGAAACTGCTGAGGTAGGGCAATCTCCCTGTCCTCTGTTTGCATTGGAGCACCTTGAGAGTGGGAAAATCCCTGTCAGCATAAGTCTTCTTGTTGTTGCAGAAAAAATAAATAAAGCCAAAAATACCCCAAACTGTCCAGGCATGAAGTTAGTTACACACAACAAAAATACCAGTCCGGTTTCTTCATCTCGCAGAAATGTGTACTGTTTGCTTTAAAGGGGCAAGGTTAAACCCTTATCGTGCAGAGAAATATTTTATTGGAGGCCAAAAAAAACCCAAACCCCAAGATGAGAGCCTGCAGCACACACAGCTGATTCTGCTCCATTCAAATCTATTAAAGTCATTATACTATACAAGAAAGACAAAAGCAGCTCTACTCTAGCTCCTGAAGGACTGTAAGAAATTAACATTTAGCTGAGCCACAAGAAAATTATCACAAGACATTAAACTGCTTGTCTGTGTGTGTGTGGCTTACATTGTCTGCCCTTTTTGTTTTTTTCCTTTTTTTAGCAAATCCAGTTTGTGGAGGACAAGCAGGAGTTCAGCAGGTTCCCCACCAAGGCAGGCCGTCGCTCCCTGTCCCGCTCCATCTCCCAGTCCTCCACAGACAGCTACAGCTCTGGTAAGAAGGAGCCAGAATCACGCGTGTGTCATTTGTGATGTAGATGCAAAAGATTTTACACTGTGTTGTATTTACTAAGCTGTACAGTGTGGAAAGGGAGGTAATGAGAGGAGTCTGTTAGGCCATTTGATGACATCAATATTCGTACATTTCTTTGTTATAGGTTTTGTGGTAATGCTTCTTTTTGTCATCCTCATCTCATTTTGACCTTCAGAAAAAATGTTTGCTTAACTTCCTGAATCTTGAGTTTGGTTGGTGTTAATATAAAAACCCTATTTTACAGCTGCATCATATACGGATAGCTCTGATGATGAGACCTCGCCACGGGACAAAACTCAGGTCAACAGCAAGGGCAGCAGTGACTTCTGTGTCAAGAACATCAAGCAGGCTGAATTTGGCAGGCGGGAGATTGAGATCGCAGAGCAAGGTCAGCACGAGGAGCGTGAAGTGATCTCAGCATTTCATTTAAGCAACATCTACTAAATTTACAAGTGTTGTGGAGGAAAACAAAACAGGAATCAAAGGTTAATGTTTAAGTAGCAATGAATAACACTGTCGCCTAAAAATAAATCCCCTTACACAACTGAAGTGTGACATTTCAAGGGTAGAATATTTCACCCTGAACATAAGGTTATTTGAAGTTATTGAGTAATGTGAGTAACTTCCTCAGTCTGTCGCTGCTGTAAGTGATATTAATTTGTTTGTAAAAAGGAAAGTAGTTGTCATGATATCACATCTCAAAAGATGTTAAGATCTCTAGCACATAGGGCTGTTCGATATAACAATATATATCGGATGACGATATAAAAACATCTATCGTTTCATTTTACGCTATCGTTTGTTTCGTGGTGTCGCAAAATAAACTGTTTACGGCAATATTTTTTCATCGTTTTGATGGTCACTGTAGTGGCTATATTAATTTCTTAAAGTTCTCTCTTTCTCTTATATTTAATATAACCACACTACTGACGGACAAGCGCCTGTTTTTATGCGTTGTCGTCATCAACAGCGATGGTAACAGCATCGCGTGTCCGCTTGTTTATGTTCCACATAAACCTTTCACAATAAAGCTCAAGATCCTGTTGAGACTTTTAAAAATAAACTGAATCATGTGAAAGAGCAGATTATTTACGGATGAGAATTAAAAAAGAGCCGCCAGGTGCTAAAAAATAAACCTTAGACTCAAACGTTAGAGCAGGCTTTTCCCCGCAGCGCGCCGTGTAATAAATACAAAAAAAACAGCGGCCGTTACAACTTATGTCTAAAAATGTATAGTTTCATGCATCGGTTAAAACACTCGACTCCGGGTAAAGGACGTGCAGCTGGAAACACTTCACGCAAGTCGAGCTGCCCGAGATTCACAGAATTTACAGAAAATTTTAAATTTTTGTGATTTTATATCGTTATCAGATGATAGAATTCTTATATCGGGATATGAGATTTTGGTCATATCGCACAGCCCTACTAGCACATTGTCCATTATTTCTTGCTTTGGATCAAAGAACTTGTGCTTTAATAAGATGAGCCACATGGTTTTAATCATGTCTGGATATGATACAGAATAAAATCTTGTTAGTCTTATCATACAAGAGTTAAGTATCTGTGCAGATGCGTGTTTGATGCTGAGAAGCAGGCCTTATTAATGTGCCAGTTACGAATGTAACAACAATATTTTATAATCCTAATTTAAAACAAAAAAATTCATGATACATTTATAGTTCACACTTAAGATCTTTACTAAATTTATCAGTCAGTATTCATCTGTTTATAATTTCTTGACAATGAAACATTGACATGATTCCTGCCTGTAGTATTTCCTATAACATGAAAAAAAGAGAAGGAAAATCTGGACATGATTCATAAACAGACTCTGCATTATTGAGCAACACTGACATTTGGAACCTAAAGCAGCATTTTAAAGGTCTGTTTGCTGGCAAAACGTCACTGAAGCAGATGGAAAACTTAAGCTTGTTCGGTGCTGCTGCTGTTGCTGCTGCTGTTATTTAAGCCCTGGTCACACAGGCCTAGAGGCTTGCTTTATTTAAGAAATACAAAACACAAACAACAATAACACTACATATTTCCACCCAAGACAGAAAAGTAAAAACTGTATATTTCAAAGAGTCCCTTTATCCATCTTTCAAAAAATAGCCAGTAGCTCTGTATAAAGATAACTGCCTTTAACTGTTAAAGGTTTAGTTCTAGTCTGTAACGCTTGCTAAAAGAAAAGGATGAATTTCTTTTCTACTGCATCGTCTGCGTTGCAGTGTTTCCCACCGACTATTTTCATTATGTAATCTTGTTTTCAGATATGTCGGCACTGATCTCACTCAGGAAGAGAGCACAGAGTGAGAAACCGTTGGCAGGTGCCAAGATTGTGGGCTGCACTCACATCACTGCCCAGACTGCAGTAAGATTCATCTCTGACATCGAGCTTCAACGCCTGAGCAAAGACCGCACTGTGATTGTGTCTCTTCGTCATATAGGACTTTAAATCACTATTTAACTGCTTCTTACTTTACACAAGCTCGTGCTTCCTCTTATTATTATTATTTTTAATTAAATGAGTAAAAAGAAAATCTATTGTATTTCAATTAAAATGTATGTAGCTGGCTGTGTTCATGGGCTGTCAACAGCCAGATGATCCCAAAGAGTTAAAGATAATGTATGTAGACGTGGGTCATGGTAAATTCATGTGTTATATAACAATAAAATACACTTATTGTGACTGTATGTTTTCAGGTGCTGATTGAGACTCTGGTTGCTCTCGGAGCTCAGTGCCGCTGGACCGCATGCAACATATACTCCACACAGAATGAAGTGGCTGCTGCTCTGTCAGAGACAGGTAAGCAGCAGAGATGGTGAAGAAGCTCATAGACCACGTTGGGTCTTCTAGGCGAGCTTGATTGCAAACAACATTGTGATAACAGCAGAACACAGCATTAGATAAGGCTTCTTTTTAATCTTTAATGAGCAAAGGTTTGTTCTGTTGTGCGAGCGTCTCGTGGCTTTTAAAACCAAGGTTACGGTTTGTAAATGTTAAACTCATGACAGTTCATCCCTGCAGACTTAATGGGAACACATAACTCTGTCCATGTAGTGAATTAGCAGCACTCTTTATGCCCTTTATCTGCGGTTGCTATGTGATGGTCAAAGTGTGCATTAAATTTTCAGAGTAGACTCGTCATGATCGGGAAGGCTGGGGGAGTCTCAGTGATCCTGCATTTTTTTACGGGATGTCTAGTGCTCAGTTAATTATTGCTGTACCTACTGTACTGAGCTGTTCATTAAACTGAAGGGCACGTAGAGAGTACAAATGTCTGCCACTATTAAACTGGTCTCAAACTTGCTTTTACACCCAGTAATCATATTGATATCATCTGTTTGGAGTGTGACACATTTCATTTGAACAAATACTATGTCATGAAAAATCTTTGGTTTCCACTGGGATGAGTGAGATATTATATCTATAATACCAGTTATTAAGCAAAGAGGTGAATTTGACTGTATTCACTGTCTTTATTTAAGACTTTATGTATGCTTTCATGCAGTTTATCCAGTTTCTGCTCTGTGAAATGAACGAGACAACGTAATTGCTCATCAACATTGAAGTGGTTTCTTGATATGACGTACTGCTACTGAGATATTATCGCCCATCTGCTATGTTTCAGGTGTGGCTGTGTTTGCCTGGAAGGGGGAGTCTGAAGATGACTTCTGGTGGTGTATTGATCGCTGTATCAACACTGAGGGCTGGCAACCTAATATGGTTTGTGGAAAACATTTTTCGGGTGCTGTACATGGACATTTCTTTTGCCAGGTGTAATATGTGAATGATGTACACAAACAGCAACGTTGAAAAGCCCCAAATAACACCAGAAGAAGAACCCGTTCATTAATAACAGTTTGTAAATATTTAATTACTGAAGAGAAGATGAGAAACACCACGCTCTATTTATAAGAAGATGATGAATCTTTTCCTCCTGCTTATTAGATCCTGGATGATGGGGGAGACTTGACACACTGGATGTATAAGAAATACCCCAACGTATTCAAGAAGATCAGGGGCATTGTAGAGGAGAGTGTCACTGGGGTTCACAGGTAATTTATTTTTGGATATGTGGATATTTGCTTTCTTGACACATTTAGTTGCAAGCCAACATGTTCCATCATGTTTCTGTCTAGGTTGTATCAGCTGTCTAAAGCTGGAAAACTGTGTGTGCCTGCGATGAATGTAAACGACTCTGTGACAAAGCAGAAGTTTGATAACCTGTACTGCTGCAGAGAGTCCATCTTGGATGGGTGAGTAAGCTCGGGTTTTAAATGGTTTGCTCATGTATAAACAATATTACAGTTTGTTTGTTGGATAACTTAAATAACATGGTTTAAGGGGGGAAAAAAGGGGGAATCCAATAATTTTAGTCATTTTTCTAGAAGTGATAAATGAGAACAGCTTATCAATTTAGAGTTTAAAACCTTTAGATATATGTGCTTTTCTTTATACAAATCCATCTCTATGTACACTTGTACTTTATATTTGAATCAATGTAATATAAAGATTTCTCTGGCTCCAGAGTGAGCTAAGCAAGGTAATTTTGTGTTGTGTTATCGTTTGTCTGTAAGTGGGGAAATCTGGCAGAACAGGCCCTTTATGGTCTGCTTTTCATCTCAGCATCATGTTAGTGGGTGCAAACACAATGTGCTTAAATCTCTGGATGATGGTCCATTTGGACTGCGGGTAATTCTTTTGGCTTTTGGGTCAGCTTTTCACAGGAGTGAAGAGAGTGAGGAATAAAATGGAGAAAATCTCTTTGTTCAGCTGCATCACTTGTGTTGCAAAAGGGTCTTGTGACCACATTGTAAAGAAAAATAAGCATATATCACAGCATTATTCATTAATAACAATCATAATTGATGTTAGTGGAGGACGGACAGCCTCATATGTTGCTATCACAAAGAATGTTGCTGTTAAAGATTTAAACTTGATTTTTAAAGAGATGTTACCCTTGTAAAAACTTGTCTAGTGTGAACTTTGCAGACTCTGCAGTCTCTGAAACAGCCTGACAGCACAGTTGCATTTATAACCCTACTGTTATTTGGCAGCATAAAAGGTCTAGTGTTCTTTAACAGTGTGTGCACATTTCTGCATGGGAACAGTACTTGCTGTGCTTTTCTTTGCTTACTGCCGAAAATTTATTGCTGTTCCTCTGGATTAATTATCAGCAGGTACAATGTTGTCTAGTAGCAGGTGTTCCATTATGAAATACTAATGATATTTCCTCGGTTAGTGACCAGGGCTAACTGAGAAAATTGATTTCCACATTACTGTGTTAATTTAATTTGAAGTGGGCTTGTATTGGAAGCAGGTCTTATTTTCTAATACCCTCTATTTGACAGGTGTAATTTGTCATATTTTTGGTGCCTTGCCTAATCAGCTTGTTTCCTTTATTAAAGTTATTGCACTATAATGAATATTGTGGAGAACAGCGAGCCACTTCTGATAAGGATTGGTGAAGTGGCTCAAGTTTCTCTGCAGACAACATGAGGGGCTCACTTTTCATGCCTGCATCTCTGCTGAGGGATTGTTCTTAACCCAGAAACCCACTGCACTCCTGCTGTCACAGCTTATTTAGTCTAATATGAATGACTAACTGAATTATATAAATATAATGGGACCAACATGGTAACTTGCTATAAATGACTGTGTGTAGGATGTTTTTATTGCATGCATTTAACATGATACATGTTATTACATGAATGTTGGCATTATCAAACCTTTTTAAGGAAACTGATAACTGATGATTTTCTGCACAGAAACCATAAATACATAATTAAAATAGCTCTGTAGGACACATCTGTAAATCTTTTTAAGTCTTAATACTACTTTTGGTCTAACTCGTCGAACAGTCCATTTCCTACTGCTTATTGGAGTCGTGGGGGCAGCAATATAAACACAGATAATCCCAGAATTCCTCACCAAAGAGGCACCAAGGAAGGATCCTGATCAGATTCTTGGACTACCTTAACTTGCTGCTTTCAATGTTGGTTAATAGTGGCTCTATTCCACGTCACATCCTGTCCCATCCTGTCTCTAAGGCTGAGCCCAACTATCCTACTCGAAGAGGCTCAGTTCTGACACTAGTATCCAATCTCATTGAACACTACCCAGAGCTTGTGACCATGTGTTCAGGGTAGGAATGAGGATCGGCCTGCTTTCACACTCAGCTCTGTCTTTAGCACAGCAGACCGGGACATTGTCAGCATCATCGAACACAGAGTCAATCAGTCAGTCAAACTCCCACATTCATGAAGAAGACCCTGAGAGACTTAAACTGCTCCATTTGGGGCAACAAAAATTCCCTGGACAACATGGCTCTTAGGATCACTAGAGCGCACAGACTCCAGTGTGACAATGTGGAAATTTGGGATATATTACAGGGACTTTTGATATAAGCAGTGCCAAATAACATTTTACTGTGTGCCATAATTTTGCAAACACTATTACAGATTGGCAGTTTTGTTTTCCAATTCTACAAAATGTGCTAATTTTGTGTCTTAAACGTCTGTAGTTTGAAGAGAACCACAGATGTCATGTTCGGAGGCAAACAGGTGGTCGTATGTGGTTACGGCGAGGTGAGTTGTTTCCTTTCAGTTTATCATTCTGCAGTAATCATAATCGCATAGTTGTGAAAATGTGTGAGACATTTTAAACATGCTCTTTAAACTCTTTTCTGTAGTTTGCCATTCATGAATTATCTACATTATTTTGTCTTTTCAGGTTGGAAAAGGTTGTTGTGCTGCTCTGAAAGCATTGGGAGCCATTGTCTATGTGACAGAGATCGATCCCATCTGTGCCCTGCAGGCCTGGTGAGGGAAAACATGATGAATGTATCGAGCGATATGAACAGGAAAAAGCTGCAGAGATAAAACCGAGCTGTCCAGAAAACTGTTCGTGTTAATTATCTGACAAAGATATGAAAAACTAATGATCAGCTTTAACTCAAATGCACTACACACCCAATCAACAATTGATTTGCTTGTCAGTAAAAAGAGATTTTCCAGCCTGTCACTGTCCAGGCCTGAGCTGAATGCAGAATCTCTTCCTCCTTTTGTGTGTAAATAGCATGGACGGATTCCGAGTGGTCAAGCTTAATGAAGTCATTCGCCAAGTAGATGTCATCATCACGTGCACTGGTAACTACATTTAATACACTGACATTTTTATAGCTTTTTAATATAACATAAGAAGTTTTAAGTTCATGGAGTTTTCCACTGCTTCTTAGGGCTCCAGAGTGTTCATTTCTCCTGTAATAGATGAGGATGGTATATGTTTGTGCTTTTCTGTAGGAAATAAGAACGTGGTGACCAGGGACCAGCTGGACAGAATGAAAAATGGATCCATTGTCTGCAACATGGGACATTCCAACACTGAGATTGATGTGGTAAAATAGTGCTTTAAAGTATGATGGTAGAATTTAAAATTTAATACCACGATTATAACCAGCAGGAACAAACATATAAGTAAAGATCAAATAAATATTCTGTCATTTTAAATGATCACAAAACGAGGTTTACTTGTGTTCTCGTCTCAACTAGGCAAGTCTACGGACCCCTGAGCTGACCTGGGAGAGAGTCCGCTCTCAGGTGGATCATGTCATCTGGCCTGATGGCAAGAGAATTATCCTCCTGGCTGAGGTGACTGCCTGTGTCTGTGTGCCTTCGCTTATGCATTTGTGTCAGTTATAGCTACACAACATTAAACTGCGTTACAGCTATGCACGTGTGATCTCAGGTTGATAGCATCCTTGTTAATAAACAGTGTTGATCCAGTCCGATCCATTCTCCTCTTTAATGTGTTGTCATATCAAATCACTTTCAGCTTACGCTAGACTGTAACAATTGTGCTGTAGACCTTTGATTAAATTACTTTTTAAAGCCTGCGATAACGTGTTGTTTTTTGTCCAATAGGGACGTCTCCTGAACCTCAGCTGTTCCACTGTCCCTACCTTTGTGTTGTCCATCACAGCCACCACTCAGGTAACATGTAATTGGATGTTGACGGCAGCTGAAGCTAGACCATATTTGCTGTTGATGTCTGGTGCAGATAGCAGAGTACATAGAAATCGGTGTGTTTTTTGTTGTTGTTGTTTTTTCCATTTTCTGTAATTAGATGGCCGTCCTCGCAGATAAGCTCATTTGCTGACCCTGATATATTATAATACACAGGACACTCAACATCTACACGCTGTTTCTGCTCATAGATGCGCTCTCTCATTATAATCAGCAGTTCATAATTTAATCCTGCGCTATTCATTAAATTCATAATGTGCAATAAAATTTCAGCAGTGTTATTGATGTTTGTTTTCAGGCTCTGGCACTCATCGAGCTGTACAACGCTCCAGAGGGACGTTACAAGCAAGACGTTTACTTGCTTCCCAAAAAGATGGGTAAGGATTTAAATACTTAACCACTGCCTGTATTATTTACATGTTGAAAGCCTACAGGCATTATTTATGGACGGCTGCAAGAATGGAGTGCATGAACTGACAGATACACATCTTCTGTGTGTGCGCCCATTTCTTTCTTATTAAAGGATGTCTTTGTTTTTCAGATGAATATGTTGCGAGTCTGCATCTGGCCACGTTTGATGCCCACCTGACAGAGCTTAGTGACGAGCAGGCAAAATACCTGGGTCTGAATAAGAACGGCCCTTTTAAACCCAATTACTACAGGTACACTTTTACACATTTTAAAATTTTGAAATGGGGAAATATTTTGAAACTTATATTAACTTATTGTTATTGCACTAGGTTGTTTGCCAACACATAAACAATTTTTAAGAATTGTGTTGCATTCACATTATGTTTTTGTTGTTGTTATTCACAGGTATTAGTCTGTCTCACCTGAGAACAACAGCATGTGGATGGTTCCTGATTAGTACCCGACCTCCAGGCAAAAAAAAGATTTGTGTATTGTATTTTTTACCCTTCATGGGACACATAGCTCATTTACTTGTATTTTAGTGACTGTAGAAAGTTTTGCTGCTTTACCAATGGCACCCAAGCTGGCTATGAAAAGTGAAGTGTATGCACTCAGCTCATGTGAGGTAACACATGCAAAAAAAAAAGAAAATATATGATTTTTTTAAATTGCATGTGTTTCCATTCTGAAAGCTGTTGAGTATATCAGCATATTGTGCCAAATGACTGTGAGAGGAGGGTTGTGGTTGTTCAAAAATATTAGTTGTTAAACATGATAAACCCACACGGAGCACTATTTTTGTATAATCATTCCCTCCATGTACTGCAAAGCAGTCACTTAAAATGCCAAACCCAGGAATCTCAGGAGCTTACTGTGCTTTTTATGCACTTTTAGCTCCTTGTTTTGGCATTCTCATCAATATTGTGCTTAAAACTGTTTGCAGTCTTTTCCTTAAAAACAGACAAGCCAACAATTGCAAAAAAAAAAAAAAGTGACATGATTTAAACTCCTGGTTGTTGTTGTTTTTTTTTTATTTCTTCTCTCAGGAGTAGGTGGACCAAATCGGAGTTGAAAGGCCAGTCGATATGAGACTTAATGTTACTTTTAAACTAGCCAGTGATTTGGCATTAATCGGATGTCAAATCAGTTTTTCCTGTGTATCTGCTGAGTAGGCAATCGTTTGCTTACAGATGAGCCATAATAACCTGATGAGCTGACTGTAAATCAAAGTTTTGTTCCTCTGAGTATTTTTTACTGTCCAGTGGTCAGAAATTGCTCTGTGCTGCTTTAAACGTTTCTTCCTGCTTTGATATTAAAGCACTTAATCACCTTATACGTTCCATACACAAGATACACTCCTGTTGTAGTATCCTCACAATTAGTGCTAACCTTCACTGGGTATAACAGAAACATAAGCGCTTGTTGAGCATAGCAAATGTAAGAGCTTGTCATATTTTTTTTTTCTTGAAAAAGAATTTGTCCATTTATGAGGTTTTGGTGTCTGGTGAGAGTTATATCTGTACCTCAGGGCATTCAAATATCTCTAATTATTTGTAAATATATGTCAATGCATCTGCACTATCTAATCTTAGTATTCATGCGTAATCTGTTGGTTTGAATTGAATATTTACAGCACGTCTGTAAATTGGAGGGATATAATCGTGTCCGTGATCCATGTCATTTGTCAGGTTTAGCTGTTCAGAGTAAATTGAAATTGGCGGCTATGTAAAGCTAGCTGAGCATTGTTACATACAACACATTTATACTGTACATACAGCAGCGTCTGATGAGCTGCTCTCATAATGCCGTGTCTTGTTAGATTTGTCTCAGGACTCTGTTAAAGAATGCTAACAACGGAAAAGTAACTGTCGTTTCCTAAATGCTCTGGGACTAGACACGGATGAGCTTTGTTGTATTAGCTTTACCTCCCGTTATCTTGTGGTGTTATAGTTATTCTAATCCAACACAGTATGTGTGTTTCCAGAAGATTATGATCATTTTAAAGGCTTACGCACTGTGAGGTGTAAACGCTTGTGAGGCTTGTTAAATGCAAAGTCACATTTTACTCTGTTATATTCACATGTGATATTTTTTTAAACAGTGGGCACTTTGGATGACTGAGTTGAGCAACTCATTTTATGTCTAAACTAGGTATTACACAGATAGTTGTATCTTGTTGAACTTGCAGCTCTTCAACACATTTCATTGTGCTGTATGAGAGGATGGTCGCTTTACAGTTGACAGCACCGCTGTTCCTCTCAAGTGTTTGACACCTTGTTACCATTTTAAAGTAACGCGCCACATGACTGAGGATCCTGTTTCATCACCGCACTAAGCATAAACCTGAATTTATAGAAACTGCCCCCCCGTTACTCCTGTTGTTTATTGAATAGTAGCCTACAGTGTGCTACTGCTAAGTGCTTTTCATCTTTGCACTAACAGCTTTAAGGGCATTACAGCCAAGGAGGACATCATTTTCAGTAAAAGGAGTGCTGCAACCATGGTTACTGATCAGTTGACAGTGCCTTGTAACTCACTTAGTAATTTATATTCACATGGACCATCTGTGCGTTTTTCTTTTTATCCATGTTATTGCCCGTCACAGTTATTACCCTGCAATATACAGTTATAGCTATGCAGCAAAGAATCCTCAGCCTTTCTTCTGTAAAAATCAGTGTTTCACAAATTCCATAAAAGGTATGCTAATAATTACTGTAAACAGTTTGAATAAGCAGCATTCTACATTCTGATATTTACCTTTTACATTTACTGTGATGGGTTTTTTTTTTACCTTCTCTATGTTAGTTCTTGTAATAATGGCACATTTACTTTCATAATGGCACTCTGAAAATGCTTCGCTTTATAACTAATAGTGACAGTCACTTTAACCTAGTTGTTCCTCTGTCATAGAGACAAATGAATGTTATATTACTGGCACAAACAGCTTGACTTTTGTTAAATTGAAGTTAATCAGTATACCACTGTGATTTGGAAGCTGTACATTGTTACATTTGAATACAAGGTTGTCTACATTATATAGTACCTATAATGTTTGCTTATTTTTCAACTTTGTTTCTAGTTTGTTTTCATAATGTCAACTGAATACAGCTTGTTAAATTTCTCTTCACTTTCTCCTTTAATAAACTCCAGTTTAAATTTGAAAATGGCTCAGAAACATCATTTTCCTGCAGACAGACAATAAGCTTTACACAATTTGATTCCATGTAATTTATATAGCACCAAATCAAAACAACAGTTGTCTCAAGGCGCTTTATATTGTACGGTAATGACCCTACAAAGAAAATGGAAAACACCAAAAATCCTATGGCCGCCTAGGAGCAAGCACTTTGGTGACAGTGGGAAGGAAAACTCCCTTTTAATAGGAAGAAACCTCCAGTAGAACCAGGCTTAGGGAGGGGCGACCATCTGCTGCAACTGTTTGGGGATAAGGGGAGGAAGACGGGACAAAAACATGCTGTGGAGAGCCAGAAATGAATACTAACTAATAATTAAATGCAGAGAAGCATATAAACACATAGTGAGTGTTTATTCGCTTACTAAGGCCACAGGCAAAAATATGTGGGTAACTGTGACAGCGAGTCAAATGGAACAATAATTTTTTTGTGTTCATTTCACTCAGCATAATCTTATTTGGGAATATGTATCCCTAACTGGGGTGACTGTATGCCAGGTGGGAGAGCAGGTCATTTCTAATTGCAAGGTTGGTCCAGTCTGCATACCAAACATCCCTGAGCAAGATACTAAGCCCAAGTTACTTCTGATGCATCCATTAAAGTATAAATGTGTGTGCATGTTGGACAGGAAGCACTTACCTAGAAAGAGCATAGGGAAAAAAGTGCTTGTATGAATGGGTGAACTAGTTGTGTAAAGTGCTGAATAAGCGCAGAATAAGAACTAGTCCATTTACCATTGAAAAATAATGTAATTATGATGTAATGTAATTGCACTTCGACCAGACGCTTTCGGTAGACCTAAACAAGCTTCTGACATAATTCTGGCTGAATATTTGACCACTCTTGGCAGAAATGTAGACTTCATTTAAATTGGTTGGTTTCCTAGCTCTTAAGTTAACAAGAGCCAGGAAACAGGATTGAGCTCGGGGCTTTGGGAAGTCCCTTCTAGAAGCTAACCCTCCCAACCTCCCCCCCCCCCCCTCCCAGTTCAAATAAATAATTTAAAACAAAAAAATTACCATCACATGCATGCACCGTGATAAGTGAATGCAAACATCTGACCACAACTTCATCCATAATTTACAATAAATGCGAATTATATATTTTCTTTAATTAAAACTGTTTTGGAGGATTTTAAACATCTTTAGATGTTTATCCATCACGTAGAAGATAAGTTTCTGAGTAGTCCCGCATTAATTCTACAGTAGCTACGGCAGATCCTAGGAGCAGAGCTGTGAACTTTCTTCATCCTGAATGAGTCCTGCAGCATACTTCTGATCTCATCATCATAGCGTCAGTTCGGGATTGAGGCCTGAAGAGGCAGAGAAAAATTCATTTCAAAAATAATTCTACACAACCACACCTCGGGCCGTTGCCGCGGACCTTCGGACAAGATTCTGCGGATGCGCTGACGCGAGTCCGACAGTCACGTTCCATTTCTCATCTCGCGAGAGTTCACTGCGCCCCCAAAAATTATGGACGTCGGTGGAAACGGTAGTGGGCTACCTGTAAACAATAAGCAGAGAGCTATGCTACCTAACAAAACCAGGGGCGAATTTACCCGCAATCAAAGAAAAGATTCAGAGGTACGTATCCAGATGTTTATGGTTGATTTCCAGCGTGTATTTTTTTTAGCTAAAGAGACGAGGCCTTTTCTGCTGCTAGTGTAAAGTTAGCTAGCTCTGTCATTGTAGCACAATTAGTATTTCTAACATGATTCGGGAGTTAAGAGCAGCAAACGACCTTCATTACGGTGTTTGTACGTGTACCTAGCTGTGCGGTGTTCCGGTTGTTTCCCGGTGTTAACACATTGAAAAGCGAGCAGGAGACAGCTAGCTGACGTTAGCCGGCTACAGGCCAGGCTTGTGTATGTGTCAGGAACCTAAGGACCTGTTGAAAACGGATTGTTTAGGTCCTGGTTAACGCATTTAATCTTTCTAATGCAACAGTCGGCTATTACAGTGTAATTTTACTGTATATATGCAAAATTGGTCACTCATTTGTGTGACGTTTAAAGAAAACAAGCTGAGTGTTTCCGTGTAGTGGTTTAAATAGCCACTGGAGACAGTCATGGTAGCACTGATTCCCTGTCTGTCTTGAAGAGGTGTATTATTTCCAGTCTTTTCTCAAAAGTAGGCTCACAGCGGCAATAGTAAATCCTCCTGTGTTTAGTTGTAATGCTTCATGATGGCAGCTTCAGTGTGTTACTGTTACTTTCAGTGTTGCAGCTGGTACACATGATATTGTTTATTGATTCATAAACTTTATATTACAAATCAGAGACTACATTAACTAGTCTGAAATGTAAATTATAGAATAAGAGATTATAGAGTTGTCAGTAACAGATGCTCAAATACAAGTTTATTACTACTACTACTATTGGTACACTCTTATAACAAACAGTGCCCAAAGCCGTTTATGTAACCAAAATATAGTGAGGTGTTAAAGTAACGGACATCAGCTGTGCACGGTGTTTATGGACAACTGAAAATATAATTGACTGAGTGTGACAGAACTAAGTAACCCAACAAACCAACAGTGTCATGATGAAACTTTCCAAAGAGAGTAAGCAGACTGAAAGTGGAGGTTTTATAACCTTTACCACTCCCACCAGTCAGGTGCACCCAGTCTTAAACAGGACATAGTGCTATTACAGCAGTGTTTGATTGCATCTTATTTTTTACTTTGTGCTCCTGAACTACTTCGAACAGTATTGCTTGTTGTTGCCAACTGGATGTTTTTATACCTTTATACCTTATACCGTGCTTTATAGGTACGTATAAAGTGGATAACATGCCTGATTAAAAAAAAATATATATATATATGTTAAAAGATGTAAGCTTTGTTAGAGAGTAGCTGCCAGCACAGAGGAGTGTTTCACTTGTAGCTAAATACTAAAATGTGGTGAAATGCTGCTAAATGCATTGACTCAAGTACTCTACAAAGGAAGATCATAGTGATTATGATGCACTGCTGTAGATAAAACAACCCAACAAAAATGTATAAGCTCAACCTCAAACACTGTTATCAGCAGTAAAAAGCCTCAAAAGACATTAATGCGGGAGAAATATTAATCCAACAGTAAAATACTAACGGGGAACATTTTTACTACACACTTGAAGTACAACTTGCTGGCTTACATGTGTTAACGTAAGTGGGCGTTTAATCCAGAAGGTTTCCTAGTCAAATTTATTTTTTGATATTGTAAATTATCAAAATGCTACTTCCACCACTTTCTCTTAGCGAGAGTCACTTGGACATTTTGGTGCTTTGACTCTTGATGATGTTGTTTCTGTTGTTATGGAGCGTTTTGGAAAGGAAATTAAACACTGCTAACTAAATACCACCACTTATTAAATGAGAAAACAATTTTTTTATGTGCTTGTGTGTAGAGTTTGGGTAATGTGACTTCTTAACATCAGTCGGATGTGATTAAATTGGATTAATTACATTTTTTTTTTTTTTTGTATCTAGTAGCTCTCTTTCTAACCTCTGCGGTGTGTTGTGCACAGGGGCAGTCTGAGTCTCCAGATCTGGAGTTTGAATATTCGGACACAGATAAGTGGGCTGCAGAGCTGTCAGGTACGTGTGTGTAAGTGTGTGTGTGTGTGTCACACTTTACGAACCTGTAACCACCTAATAATGTGTTCATATTACTTATGAACTCTTCATGTGTCTTGCAGAGCTTTATAGTTATACTGAAGGACCAGAGTTCGCTCTTAATAGGAAGTGCTTTGAAGAGGAATTCAGAGTTCATGGTAAGCACTCAGAATATACATACACAGCCATACAAATAAAAGATGAAGCAAGTATGCATCTTAGTTTATTTTCTTCACCTCTGCTGTGCCTTAGTGTCTGATAAGAAGTGGACAGAGCTCGATGAAGCTCAGCACAGAGCTCACGCTATGCGCCTGTTGGACAGTCTTGAAGTCACTGCCCGGGAGAAGAGGCTGAAGGTTGCTAGAGCCATTCTCTACATGGCTCAGGGTCAGTCCATCACACATTTCCATGATTTCAAGTTAACTAGAAAATAGTTTGTCTTCATGTACTTCATGTACTGTCTTCTTTTTTTCTGTTTTTAGGGACCTTTGCTGAGTGCAGCTCTGAGGTGGAGGTACAGCACTGGATGAGATACAACATATTTTTGCTGCTCGATGTGGGGACCTTCTCTGCTCTGGTGGAACTGCTCAACATGGAGATTGAGTATGCTCTCCATCAATTTTTTTAGCCTTGCAGAAGTAAATGTCAATTAAAACAAAACAAAACAAAGAAGCCATTTTTTCCTACCACATAGCTTTCTGGAAGCATTTATTGATGTCCAAAGGTGCCATAAATCAGTCAGCATGCAATTTTACTTTAAATTTAGGACGGGGGAAACACATTATTTGTCTGTTGGTTTTTTTGTTTGTTTGTTTTTATTGTTTTTGTTTTTTAAACTAATGAATTCACTCAGAATAAAAAAGAAGAATCACTGGTTGTCTGTGGTAGACTTCAGGTTAACCGCTTCCTGGTGTGCTGTCTGTGTTTCAGTAACAGTGCTGCCTGCAGCAGCGCTGTCAGGAAACCAGCCATCTCCCTGGCTGACAGCACAGATCTCAGGGTGCTGCTTAACATCATGTACATGATGGTGGAAACCATCCAACAGGACGACCCAGCCGACAAGCCCGAATGGAAAACCATCAAGGAGACCTTCAGGACAGAACTGGGTAAATTTCATCAGAGTAGCTGAAGACTCGTTGAGGTTATGTGCAGAATCAGCCTTGTAAATGAACCTGCTTCTCTGATCCAGGATCTCCTCTCTTCAACAACGAGCCCATTTCCGTTATGCTCTTTGGTATGGTTACCAAATTCTGCAGCGGTCATGCGCCTCACTTCCCCATGAAGAAAGTTTTGTTGCTGTTGTGGAAGAGCATACTGGTGAGAGACTCAAACATCAGCCTTTCACAGAGATACTGATATCCCAAAGAGTTTATCTTCATTTTCCTCCTAAATCCCATCTTATCTTCCAAAAACCTTCCTGTCTTCTGTTTCAGTTCACACTCGGAGGGTTTGAGCGGCTGCAGAGCATAAAGGTCCGTAAGAGAGAGGAACTGGGTCTCCCTCCTCTCCCGGAGGACAGCATCCGAGTCATTCGCAGCATGAGAGCGGCTTCTCCTCCTGCATCTGCATCTGACCTCATTGAGCAGCAACAAAAGCGGGCACGTCGTGAACACAAGGTAGTTATAGCTGCTACCATCAGGTTAAAGCCAGCTATAAGCAAAACACCTCAAAGTGAACAGCAGTGCTCTCACAAACCTGTATTGGTGTGTACGATGGACTGTGTGCAGCAGCACACACTTTACAGCACCCATTCCCTCTTTGTGCAAACAAAACTGACAAATCCAGGAACACGAGCACGAGCGAGGAAAAGATGACTGCAGTCCAAAAACAGCTAAATAAAGACATTATTATAATTAATAATAATAATGATGATGTTTTTTTAGAGCACCAGCTTGCATTATTGTTTCATTTAGATGACGAGCCTTCTGCTTACAATGTATTCATGCAATAATTCTCTGCATTCAGTGGCTTCATACATGTGATACTTGAGTAATTTTAGTATTTGCTTCGGTCTAGTTGTAATTATCTTGTAACTCAAACACAGGCGCTGATAAAACAGGATAACCTTGATGCATTCAATGAAAAGGATCCTTACAAGGCGGATGACTCACGAGAAGATGAAGATGACAATGATGACAATGATAACTCTATAGAAGCAGAAACTTTCCCTCTAGAGCGGGACGAGGTGATGCCTCCACCTATTCCTCATCCTCAATCGGAGAGGGTGTCCTTCCCAAAAGGTCTGCCGTGGGCTCCTAAAGTCAGGTACTGCTCATTCTCACCAAACAGCAATGCTGAACTGTAATGATGTTAGTTCCTCCTTTATATCCACAAATATACAATTAAGACTTTTTTTTGTTATTGATGTTACTGTTTTTGCTCCAACAGGGAAAAAGATATTGAAAACTTCCTAGAATCAAGTAGAAGTAAATTCATTGGTTACACTCTTGGAAGGTAGTGTTTTCTTCATTTTTTTTTAAGAGATGACAGTTAGCTTTTGTGCAGAAATATTGACATGTTAAGAACTGTTTATTTTGTGCACACATTACAGTGATACAGATACAGTGGTTGGATTACCCAGGCCAATTCACGAGAGCATCAAGACCTTAAAGCAGGTATTGCAGTATTTTGCACTGTACTTCATTAGGGATATTGAAGCATGGCTTAATTTCACACACCTGAAGTGTTCCTGAACCATAAGTTATTAAATGCTATCTTATTTTTCAGCACAAGTATGTCTCTATAGCTGAACTACAGATCACAAAGGAGGAGGAATTTCAGAAAACCCCTCTTTCTGGCGTAAGTATAAACAGATGCAGCTTTATTCAAAGGAGATCTGTCGTGGTACCTCTCATTAGACTTCACTAAGGTTGTTTGGCATGGTTACTCAGTTCAGAATAGTCCTTTTTTTATCATATAATGGGCCTTGGTGCAGCCTCTTAGTTCATCTTCTATCTGAAACACAACTTTGTTCATTCATATCGTACACATCCAGCAGCAGAAACAAATTGCCTGACTGTCTGAAGCCTTTTGCACATACACTGACCTCATAATTTTAAACTCTGGCCATGCAGAAATTATTCTCATAGTAAGCATAATAGGTCCATTTTAATTATTCAGTTAAAGAAAAACACACAAAGTAAATTCTTCAACTTGACGTCTCTTGTTTTGTGTTTTTCTTCTTTCTTGTCGTCAGGGTGAAGAGGAAGTGGAGACGTGTGCCACCGAGCTGCTTTACCAGGGGATTCTGCCCAGTTTGCCTCAATACATGGTTAGTATTGTATGGTTTATATTGTGCTACTGTGGGATTACTCATACTACAGCTGTGATACAGCTGTGGTAGAGTCATAAAAAGGCTTTAAAACCTGTAATTCTGTGTGAAAGCAACAACAGAGCAGGGTCTGCTCAGGGATGGCGATAAAGATTATTACACAAATACTCTATTACAGCACTTGTGTAAAGTGTTGTGTCACAGATCAGTGGTGTGCTGTTAGTTATACTAAAGCATTTAGTTAGATTTTTATAAATTATACCCTGGATACATTTGAAGTACATAAATAAAACTCCAAGATTTAGAAACCTCAGTGTTGGCAGGCTGGATTTAAGGTGTTTAAATCACTCCATCATGCTTGGTCTCTCTCTCTGTAGATTGCTCTGCTGAAGATCCTGCTCGCTGCTGCTCCGACATCCAAAGCTAAAACCGACTCCATTAACATCCTGGCAGACGTGCTGCCGGAGGAGATGCCGTAAGTGCCTTGAAAAGCCTGCCAGTTTCTTATCCACTGTGCCATTATGTGATAAAGAGGGAACATATGCTAACCGAGAGACATTTCCATTATCTAATGTGGAAAGGCTTTAATGCATTTACTTTTCAGGGTGAGTACAGGTTTTCAGGTCATGCACACTTGTACATACAGAGCTGGAGCTGGTTTCACACTTGTTTTTTTTTTTAAACAAGGAGATGTGGTTTATCGGCAGGTTATTTTACCTGAGCATGTTTGAGAACAGTAGACTCTAAGATTGCTACGTTCTGATTTACAGGCAGGTGTTAGTTTTTACCTGCGAGCAGACCGAGGGTTATCTGATCTGACCTGATCTCTTCTCTCTGACCCTGCAGGACCACAGTGCTGCAAAGCATGAAACTTGGTGTTGATGTGAATCGGCACAAAGAGATCATTGTGAAAGCCATCTCTGCAATTCTGCTGCTTCTCCTGAAACACTTCAAACTCAACCACATCTACCAGGTGCGCACGCCACACGCCTGTTTAACGTTGCACATTGTTATTATTCCAGTTTAAATTATAATTTTGAATCACATCAAATATCAAAACATGGTAATAGAGATAAAACAGATTCACTCCCCTTCACGCTGCAGCAGGTTTAGTTTAACTCACGTTTATTTATTTACAGCCTTGATTCAAAAAAAGTGACCAAAAATTATTTGCACGTCTCTTAAACTAAATTCTGTCCACTGTAGAAAACAGAAAACATATCAAATGTTTAAACTGAGACATTTTACTTGTGCATGAAAAGTATTAGTGGACACACTAAGAAAAGTCTAGAAAAGTAGGAAAGCAGAAACTGCTGGAGGTACATTTTACAACTAATTAGGTTAACTGACAGCAGGTCATCAGTGTGATTGGGTATAAAAAGAACATCTTAGAGAGGCAGAGTTTATCAGAAGTAAAGATGGGCAGAGGTTAACCAATCTGCAAAAAACTGCATCTACAAATTGTGGAAAAATTTCAGAATAATGTTCTTCAACATAAAACTGTGAAGACCAGGGCTATCTCATCATCTACAGTACATAATATCCAAAGATTCAGACCATCTGGAGGAATCTCTGTGCGCAAGGGATGAGGCTGATAGTCAGTACTGGATGGCTGTGATCTTCAGGTCCTCAGGCCATCGCTGCATTAAAAGCAGCCATGATGCTGTCAAGGAAACCTCATGGGCTCAGGAGCACATCCAGAAATTGTTGTCTGTAAACAGAGTTCACGGTGCCATCTGAAAATCTAGGTTGAAGCCTGATCAGGCAAAGATGAAGCCATAAGTGGACATGATCCAGAAACACTGCTGTCTTCTCCGGTGCTGGCTTCTTTAGATTGACACATGCTCCACGTCTGTTTCATGGAAGGAAAACTAAGACGCTAAACTGCAAACTGCAGCTATTAAAACAGCATGGATTCATAGTAGAAGAGTCTGGGTGCTGAACTGACCTGCCTGCAGTCCAGATTATTTACCAACTAAACAACTCAAAAACAAAAGATACCACAAAAAAGACCCAGGACTGCTGAGCAGCTAGAGTCATTTCCTCTCCCAAAAGTCCAGCAGCTGTTCTCCTCAGTTCCTCCTATCAAATGCAAAACAAGCTAATAATTTTCCTAAAATGGTACATTTATTGTCAGTTTAAACGTTTGATATGCTTTCTGTGTTCTGAATAAAATCTGGGCTTATGAGGTTTTTGGGTCATTGCATTCTGTTTTTATTAAGTTTTAAAACAGGGAATTGGGTTAAAAAAATAGTCTTAAAAATCCACTTAAATAAAAAAGGCGAGTTTCTTCTTTTCTTAAACTTAATCCTAGATTATTTTCAGAGTTGAACAGTTGTTGTGTTAATTGTGAGTTCAGTAGTAACCAAAATACAAACTACATACATGTACTGATATAAAAATGAATCCTTGTGTAACTGCAGTCCCTCTGTTTGTGTGTGTGTGTGTGGTTGGTGTTCATAGTTTGAGTACATGGCTCAGCACTTGGTGTTTGCCAACTGCATCCCCCTCATTCTCAAGTTCTTCAACCAGAACATCATGTCTTACATCACAGCTAAGAACAGGTACTTTCAGTGTGGCGTTACATAACAAAGTCATGATTCCTGTTTGCAGTGCGCATCAATAAACTAAATGTACATGGCTCTGTATTTCACTACATTGACTTTACGTTTTTTCTTCCTCAAAGCATTTCAGTACTCGACTTTCCGTACTGTGTGGTGCACGAGCTCCCAGAGTTAACCGCAGAGAGTTTGGTAATTTTACCCCCTTTGTTTCTGTTGTTTTGTTGTTGTTGACACGTGACTGTAGGATTTGGATGTTTACTGTGGACGATTTCTTTGTTACAGGAAGCGGGAGACAACAATCAGTTTTGCTGGAGGAATCTGTTTTCCTGTATTAACCTGCTGAGGATCCTCAACAAACTGACCAAATGGAAGCACTCCAGAACAATGGTGAGAGGACGTCACGTCACATTTGCTGTGACACACGAATCACGTATGAAAAGACAGGATATAACTCTCTGCTTTGATTTTTTTTTCCTTGACATTTTCTGCCAGATGCTGGTCGTGTTTAAGTCGGCACCCATCCTGAAAAGGGCGCTGAAGGTCAAGCAGGCAATGATGCAGCTGTATGTCCTCAAGCTGCTCAAAGTGCAAACAAAATACCTCGGACGTCAGTGGAGGAAGAGCAACATGAAGACCATGTCTGCCATCTACCAGAAGGTCCGACATCGCCTGAATGACGACTGGGCGTACGGAAACGGTGAGAGGAAAATCTGAACAGCTTTCGTGCAGAATATACAACACTACACACAAACATAGGACAGCATTATTCAAGTATCATTCTAGAAAAAGTGGGGAGCAGGTGATATTTGAACACCATAAAATCCTTTTTATATTCAGAGAACCAGTCAAACCTGGAAGATTCTAGAAACATTGCTCAGAGATTTTGGTCCATGTTGACATGACAGCGTCACACAGTGGCTCCACATTAATGATGTGAATCTCCCGGTCCACCACATCCCAGAGGTGCTGTGTTGGATTGTAACTAAAGAAATCTGGTGACTGTGGAGGCCATTTGAATTCAGTGAACTCATAGTCATGTTCAAGAAACCAGTTTTAGATTTATGACATCGGTATGCTATCCTGCTTTAAGCAACAATTGAAAGATGGGTCATAAAGCGCTGTGGTCATAAAGCAATGGACACTACATGTGTGTTGTTGCTGTTGATGGACAGCAACAATACCATCCTTTACACCACTGCTGTGGTGTTTAAAGGATGCACAGTTTAGTACTATGGGTTCCAAACTGTGCCAAGAAAATATTCCCCACGCCAGCACCACCAGCAGCAGTCTGAATTGTTGATAAAAGCACGATGGATTCATGCTGTTTATGGCAGATTGCAATAGCACCATCTGAAAATCGAATCATCAGACCAGCAGTTTCTCCAGCCTTCTGTTGTCCAATGTTGGTGACCCTGTGGAAAGTGTAGCCTCAGTTTCCCTTTCTTAGCTGACAGTAGTGACACCTGGTCTAGTCTTCTGCTGCTGTTGCACATTTTCTTCAAGGTTCTGTGTGTTGAACATTCAGAGATGCTCTTCTGCATACCTTGGCTGTCATGAGGGGTTACTTGAGTCACTGTTGCCTTTCTATGAGCTCAAAGAAGTCTGGCCATTTTTCTTTGACCTCTGACCTCTAAGAGAACTGCTGCTCACTGGAGATTTTCTCTTTTTTTTGGACCATTCTCTGTAAACCCTGCCACATGATTGGCTGATTAGATGTGTGTTAACGAGCTGGCCGGTGAGTGTGCATTTAATAAATGTCATGAGTTGGGAAAAGTGCCGCAGACTGAGGTGAGACAGCTGGTGTGTGAGTGAAAGATGAGCTGCACATTCAAAGTGTTTCGTGTTTCTCAGATCAGTCGTCTGTTCGCTGCATGAATGTTTCATGTGTTTGTCGCCTTTTTGAGACAAACCTGCTGTTTTGTTTTTATGTCCTAATGGAGATCAGGATTTGTGGGCTGCTGCAGATTGCTGTTACACTCAGAGCAGACAAAATCCACTAACTTCCAGTTACTGTTTGTTTTGTGTGAGCAGATCTGGACGCTCGTCCGTGGGACTTCCAGGCCGAGGAGTGCGCTCTACGAGCCAACATCGAGCGCTTCAACAGCCGCCGCTACGATAAGAGCCACAGCAATCCCGACTTCCTGCCTGTGGACAACTGTCTGCAAAGTGTTCTGGGCCAACGAGTTGACCTGCCCGAGGACTTCCAAATGAACTACGACCTTTGGCTGGAGAGGGAAGTCTTCTCCAAACCTATTTCCTGGGAAGAACTGCTACAGTGAGACTCGACCACCGTCAACATTCTTGTAGTTTATCCTTGGTTTTTTTTGTTGTTTTTTTTAAACAGTTTCAGCCAGGTGTTCAGATGAAGCACCACCAGTGCTCTCACTGATCAACAGAACTCTTCTCTGAACAGAACATTATGCTACACATTCTGTATAGACTGAAAGTGACGGATGGATTTTATTCTCAGTTTCCAGCATGGAGGAGTGTTGTCGGGGGTCCTGCTAAATGCTTTTGGTGTTTGAACTTTTGCCTTTTGAGAAATTTTGCATTGTTATGATTTCTGTGTAGTTTTTAGCCAAAAAAAGATCATCCTTTTGTACTTAGGTTCTCTGAAACTTCTCTTGCCTCGTTCCCAGTTTTTTAATGAAATAGCTGATAATGACCTCAGTGCTAAAACTCCATTTGTGGACTTGAACTCTGCTCCTTCTTTACATTACAGATATTTCCTCTGTGTGCCTCTTACCTGCTACTGTAGGTTCGCAACTCACCAGGAAGCACTACATGACCACACTTTCACTTTTAAGTTTAAATAGAGTATTCATTTTAGGTATTAAGTGTTAGCCAGGCTCAGCACAGTGAATACATGAATAAAACATTCCTCGTTCCATCTCACGAGTTCTTCATCTTCAGAGAGATGGAAGGAAAGGTCAGGATTTCTTTATGTACACTCATGATAGTCGGATCATTGCTCCTTTAACGGTTGGACCTTTTTGTTGCCCTGCTGGATTTTCAGGATGATATCATATCTGTTTTGCCTGACTAAGTGCTTTTGCTCTGGGACCATCAATGAGGCTGAATGGACATTAAAATCCCAGTCTAGACAAAAAACAAACAAACAAGAAGCTCGTCAGCATCTTCGTCTTCTTTGCTGTGCACACACCTGCGCTGTGTGTGTTGGATCTTGTGAAAGAAAAGAGTGTTTCTGGTCTCATAAATGTGGTTCTTGTTGCCTGGTTTTATTCATCAGACGGCTGTTTTTGAACAGAAGGGTACAACTGAATTTAAATTGCCAGTTACAGAACTGTTATACTTCTACATCTTTTTCAGATATTAGTTTCTTTGTTTTTATTTAAACATTCAGGAAATGAAAGTACATGTAAATTACAAAGCTTATTTATCACTGCTTTTCTTTGTTTTATGTTTACCTAAATACTGCAATAAAGTGATTCATGTTGGATTTATTTGTCCTTTCTGAAGGTTGTTGTTTACATTTGTCTGGTCTTTGAGATTCAAACAGCCAGTGTGGAGGAGACACGGACCCCGCCTTCTTTTTTACAAGAATTTCAAAAGTTTTAGTCACTCCCACACACAAACGCACACTTGTGAGTCATTTGTGCAGGAAACGAAACTAAACTTGTGACAGCCCGCCTTTTTTCCACAGAGACATGGCAGAGCGTAACATTCCTGCGAAGATGAACCACCTCTGCTGTCAAATTTGCAGAAACCTTCTCAGGAATCCTGTGATGATTCCTTGCGGACACAACTTTTGCATGCGCTGCATCCAGGACCAATGGGATTGTGACCAGCTGAGGAACAGTCTCTACAGGTGCCCCGAATGTAAATATGAGTTTCCATCCAGACCTCAGCTGATCAAGAACACAACTCTAGCTGAGGTGGTGAGAGAGACAGAAATGAGTTGTAATAAGGAGCAGCAGTCCTCAGAAGGGAATCGGAGAGCCCTGAAGAGACCCCGGAGCTGTGCAGAAACATCAGAGAGCACTTTGTGTGGGAAACACAACAAGCCCCTGGAGGTTTACTGCTGCACAGATGAGCAGATCATATGTGCACAGTGTGCTTCAGCTGAGCATGGAGGACACAGGATCGGGTTGGTGAAGGAGGAACGGAGGCGGAAGGAGGTACTTAAAACAGGATAGAAATGGTACAAATCCTACTTGAAAGCTCGAATTTGCAGGAAGAAGAAACTGAAGGAAGCGTCTCCTGGAAAGCTTTTGGTGAATTAGACCAGGAGTCAATTTATGCAGTCTTATGGCATAATACTAGACCTTCTAGCACTTAATATTTCCAACTCCAGATTTAGTTTAAAAATATTACAAGAACATGTTTTCTCTTTGGGTAAATCCAGGAAACTGTCATTAACCAATTGCTCGTGATTTCCTGCAACTTCAAGATTGCTGACAATGTTTTATATCCTGGTGGATATTTGGAAACTTTTGCATATCTTGTGATTTATATATATGTACGATGATTTTAGCCATGTAACTGAGATGAAAGCAAAGTGCACGCTGCATCTAAGGCACACAGATCGACGATTCAAACTTCAACATAAGCCTAAAAAAATTGCTGAAACTAAGTTTCGATTGGAAGTGAGGGAAAGAAAACAGGAGAAAAGACACCCTGTGGAACGAAAACAGAGGCTGACGATAACTATTATAATTATTAAATGCAGGATGGTGTATAAACACATAGTGAGTGAAAAAGAAACACGGTGTATTATGGGAAGCCCCCAGTAGAACAGACCGACTGCAGAATAACTAAAAGAAGATTCATGGTTATCTGATCCAAATCTATTGATAATCCCTTATCAACAAGGGACGTTTTAAGCCTAATTTTAAAAGTAGATGGGCTGTCTGTATTTCAGACAGGTGACATTTCCACTTTATTTGGTTAAACAAATCATTCCTGAGTACTGGGACAGCCTTACAAAACATTCAAATGACTTACAGCATCGACCCAGTTTTAGACAAAGATGCATTTGATTCATACAAATGTAAAAAGTGCCATCCAGGAAAAAACTAACAAAATCTAAACAAATTATGTGTTTGCTTCCAACTAACACATCCTGAAGAAGGAACTTAAGGACATGCGGACAAAGTTCAAGCAGACTCTTCAGAAGCAAGAAAGGAAAAGAGAGATGATGGGGGAGATGCTCGGACAGATTCAGGTGAGGGGAACATGTGACCAAAAAGTTATGTTGTCTGAAGTGTTTGTAGTGTGTCACCCACTCACATGTGTATCAAACAGGACGAGGCGAGAAAAACAGAAGCCTTCTGTGAAAGCGTCATAGTGGGCGCCATCGACTCCCTTCAGAAACATTACCTGTCAGTGAAGGAACTGATTGCAGCTCAGGAGGAGGCGGCTGCAGCTCAGGTTTGCATCTCGCTGAAGAGCCTGGAGGAGGAGATGAAGCAGATGAAGAAGAGGGATGCTAAGCTGGACCGCCTGGCACAGACTGAGAGCCACATCCGTTTCCTGCAGGTATACTCCCAACACAGCGCTGGAAATGTTGCCTGTTTCTGAGTGATGGGTCGTATCCTAAACTTCTCCCCTCCATCCTCACAGAAATGGCCCTCTCTGAAGCGCCTCTGTGACCACTCGTTCCAGGAGCTTTCAGAGGATCCACTCCTCCACTTTGAGCTCACAAAGAGAGCCGTTGAGCATCTTGGGAAGCAACTGGAGGAATTCTGTGACAAAGAATTTGCCTCAATCTGTAACACTGGTATGTGTCGTTATGTGGAAAACATCTCTCTTTAATGATAAGAATGTAAGAATATCTATGTCCTTGCGTATGACAGCTGATGGTGAGGAGCAGCAGGAATCAGCATCAGAGATGGAGGAAGATGATGTCCAGCGAAGAAGTGAAGCCAGCGTCTCACAGCCCCATGGTTTGTACTTCAAACAGTTTCCAGAACAATTTTAATATTATCTTACAATTGTGGTCAGAAGTTTACACCCACTCGTCATCATGGACATGACCATCATGCTAATTTTGGGTTTTTAATGGTTTCTTTAAACTGTTGTTCAGCACACATCTTTAATGGCTTTGAGAAACAAGAATCGAAGGGAGAAGTTTGAATATATTTTGGATTTCTTTAATTCACACAGAGTCAAAAGTATACATACAGGCTCAAATATATTAACCAGCCCCCAATAATATTTTGTTAAATGTCCCTTAGTAAATTATCCATCAACAAGCTTCTGGGATAATTCTGGCTGATTGCTCTTCTTGGCAGAACTGGGAGAATTCATTTAAATTGGCTGGTTTCCTGTTAAAAGACCCTGCTTTTAAGCAAAGTCCACTGAATTTCCAATAGGGTTAAAGTTGGGCTCAGAAGCTTACTTTGAGCCTCCTTCATCCATTCCAAAACCAGCTGTGATGTGTGTTGTCCTCATTGTCCAGATTATTTGACATTAGTTTGAAGAATTAGTCCCACGTGTGGGACTAATAAAGGTTATCTTATCTTATCTTATCTTATCTTATCTTATCTTATCTTATCTTATCTTATCTTATCTTATCTTATCTTATCTTATCTTATCTTATCTTATCTTAATTTGCTGGTAGTCCTGCTCCTTATTCCATCCATTTTATGATGTACCAGTGACACGTTTATACAGGAGAACATCTGTCGTTTAAAAGGTTTTATTTGCTTCAGCAGTTGAAATTACAAGTTTACAGCACTGGACTTTGATGTGAACTCAGCCATCTGCTTCACACAGAGGATGACCCTCAGAGTGGGCAGTCCAGTTTTATACTACAACAAAAACACGTATTATTATGAAAGCGGAAGCGACGTGGCAGTCCTGCGACTCTTCTCCTCTCTTTGTTCCCAGCTGACCTCGTCTTGTATGTAAAATAAGACAGAAAGAAAACACCTCCCTGCCTAGCCTTGATTATTAATATTATCTAGCAATCCTAAGGCTACTGATTCCACTTATTATCTAAGTTCGGGACATTCTGTTCGGACTCCCTTGGCCCAGAAAATATAATCTGGACTTCTAACCAGTTATGATGTGTAAGCATGCTTTGCAAAACCCTCTGCACTTCTACATGTCAATGATGATAATTCAATTCATAGCGCTGAATGAAGCTTTTGACCCGTAATTCATGGAGTGCCTGATACCAGTACCACTGCTAAAAATAGCCCCAGAGCATGATTCGGAGATGGTACAGTGTTCTTCGGTTTAAAAGCCTCACCACTATTCCTCCAGATACACCTCATGTCATTGTGGCCAAAAAAGTCTGTCTTTATCTTGTCTGACTATAAAACTCGTCCATGTGAGCAGCTGCAAATTTTAGTCCAGCTTGAACGTGGAGCAGGGTCTTCTTTCTTGTTTGGCGCCCTTCTACATGCCAATGTAAAAATCATTTCACCTTGGACAGGGGTGCTGGCAGTTCACAGTTGATGGCAGGTTTGAGTCGGTGGTTCCTGGGTTGTTCCTCAACATCCTTAAACATGTCCTCTCATCTGAGGGTCAAAGTTTGAGTCTTCTGCCAGACCTTGGCAAAATGGTGACACATCTGAATAACTTGTACTTACAGGCAATTATGTAAACTGCTTTACAGGATAATGAACTCTATTACATTATCCTTGATTTATTCCATTTTGGGGACCAGTTTCAGGGTCCCTGTATTGTTTAATGATGCAGCAGAGACGCTCACTGATGCTCTGATGTCGTCTCCCGTGTCTCTTTACAGCTAGCAGGCCTCTGGCTAAACAGAAAGTGGAGCCTAAAACCAGAGAAGAGTTCCTGCAATGTAAGTTTATCTTCCAACCTGCTCTCACCATGACTTTACCCACACACAGACTCATCCAACCACAGCTGTCTTCTTAGAATTCAGTCCTTCAAATGTTCTCTTCATTATCTCAGATGCGTGTGAGCTCTCTCTGGACCCCATGACAGCTCATGAGGACCTGGTTATTTTGGAAGGAGAGAAGATGGTTAAGCTGTGCAATGAGAGGTCCAAGAATCCTAGTGTTCGTAACCCAGAGAGGTTTATACATCGGCGGCAGGTGCTGTGCAGGGAGGGACTGCAAGGTGACTGCTACTATGAGGTAGAGGTGAAAGGAGACAAAGCAGAGATCGCTCTAACCTACAAAGGAATAGACAGAAAATCCCGCACTACACTGTCAGCCTTTGGGGCCCATGCAAATTCCTGGAGTCTGGATCTATCTAAACATTACTCTGTGAGCCACAATTCTGACAGCATCCAGCTCACTACACCACCCCGTCATCACAGGGTTGGAATTTATCTTAAATTTCAAACCGGAACTTTGTCTTTCTATGAGGTGTCGGACAGTATGAACTTCCTGTACAAGGTTGAAGCCAAGTTCAGAGAGCCGCTGTATCCCGGATTCTGGCTCGGAGAGAAATGTTGCATCAGGATCTGTGATCTGAGACAGAGCCAACTGTAAAAGTACCGGACTGCAAACAGCTTCTTTCTACTTAAAGGGAAATTAAAAATAATATGTATAGATTGCTGTATAGATTGCACAGTGCACTGACATGTCTGTTTCCTATGATGTGTGGGGTGGTTGATAACTCTGCAGTATATAAAGCCCAAATTGCCTATATGTGTAAGTTTGTATAAATTCAATAGTATAAAATTGCGTTTTTATTCATGAATGCCTTGTTTCTACGTAACCTCCGAAGGCAGGATTTAGCAGACCCTCAAGTACATATAGTTGAGGGTATATATGTATATTCTGTTTCTATTTAACATTGCTTTGTGAAATTACTGTGTCCAGAAGAGGGCGCCATGTGTCTGCGGTTTGCCTAATACTCTAGCCTTGTATGGAATTTCAGTCAAGTCAATATTAAAGAACTAAATAAACAAGTGGACAAATAGAAATGTAATTAAATGAATCCTGGAATATTTTTCTAATTAAGAAAATGAATAAAAATAGAGGCCGTCTCTCTTGATTGCCCACTTCAGGGTGGGAGAAACACCCCTGAACTGTGTTATGATTGTTGATGTAACATAGTTTGCTTACCAGAGGGCACTCTGAGATCTTCCCTGTTGGTAACACCAGAACACTCAGCGGGAAATTAGTAATAAATTAGTCATCTATGACTTGTTGACACAATAAAACAAGATTTATTTAAACTGCATTGCCATATTATCTCAGTAAGGCTCATAAATACGTCCACATAACAAACGTTTTGGAAATCTGTTTAACACATTAGCTGATATATTGAACTTATAAATCACCACATATTGGTGCTGGTCTTAATAATCCTCTGTTGGTCCAGCTTTACTCAAGTACTCTGTATTTGAAATGCATGTTTGATTAAGGATGATGGATTTAACAGTGTGGTTAAAGGGAGATAATTTAATCTAGCAGGCAGGGAAATTGTGTAGATTTGATATTGCAGTGCTGGTTGGTGAGACTGGAGAGTCTCGAGGAGATTGTCATTAGTCTGCATTTGAACTCATTGTCTAATCTTCCTGTTCTGCTCGGTATGGCAGAATAGGAAGAATAGACTGTTTGGTCCTTATCTTTTTATTAATTGCTAATTGTGCATATTAAAACTGTGTGTCGTATTTAAAGTCTATGGTGATTATTTAAAAGGCTCTGACTCTAAAACAGTTCTTTATATATCGATTCTACCAGTTGAACCTGGTTACTAGTGTTTGTTGATGATGTGAGTGCTGATGGAAGCAGGATGAGTCCTGAAGTGTACAGGGCTATTCTCTCTGCGCGTATTATTGAGACAATCGCTTCACAGTGTGAATGGATAATGACCCAAAACATAATGTTCAAGCAACCCAAAAGGCAAAGAAATAAATGAGGACTGGCTGTGTCAGTCATGTGATCTCAGCTAGAGTATGACTGATAAGGCCGATATAGATACCGATATGTGGCGGTTTAAAAAATCTGTTTAATGAACTATATTTAAACAGACAGATTTCCCTAACATTTGTTATGTCTAGTTATATATGAGTGCTTACTAACATAATAAAGCAATACAGTTTAAAAATACTTGTGGATAACTCATTTACACCCGACTCTGCTCTGGTCTGTAGTTGCGTTTATGTTCCAGACACGTGTTGCCAACAGGGAAGTTGAAGAGTAACATCAAAACTCCCAGCGTTGCAGGTCGTCTCTTCTTCACTTTTAAAATGTTCGTATATCGGCTGTAATAAATGCCGACACTGATATCTCTAGAAAATAGTACTGGCTGATATATCGATCACCACCAACATCTGATAAATCATGTTTTACTTTGACCGAGAATGAATTTAAACCAAAAAAAGTCCAGAAACGTCACAGCAGCTTGTCCACTCTTTATTAGAATAATTTTTTTATGGTCACAATTTTTACAGTATTTCTCAGTATGATACATTCATAAAATGAAAGCGGAAAGAGAGGGAAGCTGTAAAGGGACATGTGTCTCCTGTATAGTGTTTGAAGTGTGTGCTCACTAAGGCCTTGCACACACCAAGCCAAACTCACATCTCACACACGCACACATGTGCACACACCAGTGTTGGGGGTTATTTCTAAGGATTGCTTTTCACAGACAGGATTTGCTTTCAGCCACAGTTATTCTGTCATTTAAATAACATCATATTGCTTTTCATCAAATTTTAAATGTACTGGAAACAAGACAACGAAAACAGACGTTAGCTTTTTGCAGTCTTGTGAAAAAAGTGCATTGATCACATTCATTTCTAACTTTTGTTATACTTACTGCTAAAACTTTTAAGACATTAATCTACATCACGTTAATAAAATCTATCTCCAGAATAGTTTGGTTACATAACATTATTTACAGACATGAACACACCAGAGATGTCTGCGTGATACACTCTTACACCAAACACAAAACATCTGTAATCACACTAGTGATCCACTCATTACACAGCAGAAAACTAATTCCTGAATGGACTGTGACAACTTGCTGTTCATAAAGCTACCACCAGGGGGAGAAAACATTGCCAAAGGAGGATTAGCCAAACCCTTTGCTCAGGTCTCTCCATGCAAATTTGGATAAAAAATGTGCTTGGAAGCTGAAAATGTTTGATTCAGAGAGAAAAACAAAACCAATCAAACAGTAAAAAAAATCCCACTTTGTGGATCAAACCTACCGTGTTACATTCATTTCTGAATCCTTACACTGTTAAAGGAAACTGTATTTTTCCACATATAGAGCAGTTGAAAAAAAACCACAGCATATTCCTGATACATGTGTCTGTGTTTTTCCCCCCAAACGGGATGCAAAAGATTGCATCCAGTAAATATATATATATGATTTTTCCAGTAAAGTGTTTGTCTGTCTCTGATGTGGGCAGAAGTGAGTATTTCATCAATGTTACTTCTGAGTGCATAAAAAACCCAGTGATGCCTGTTGCGTTACTCTGTATGAACGACACCTTATTTTAATGATGTCGATGGAGATGCTTTGGAGGACGCTGATAATAGTCATCTTGCTTCTTGTTGGATGCTGTGTTTTTGAATCAGCACTTTTTCACCTGCCCCTAAATAAATTTGCAAAGATGTGGACCACCCAAGCAGCAACCTCCAGGATTGCAGTTCCTCTGGTGGCCACTTGAGGCTGGCTCCAAAAGTGAGTCAATCCCCATAGGCTCCCATGTTAAGATGCTAACCTTTGAAGCACTAAAAATGAAAAATGTTCTTTGCTTCTATGGATAAATTTCCCTTTTATTGACTCTGTGCTGGCTACATGTTTTTTAATCTAATAGATCTGGATACTAGAGTCAGGGGTGTGGCCTTTCTTAACACAGCTCAACAGTGAACACTAACTTTTTTAAGGGTTCTGGTTCCAGAAGTTAATTTTCCATTTGTTTCCTTCACTAATGTTTCAGAAAATCTTAATATAAAGAGTGTTAAACTTTTTAAACCTTTTAGTAGTTTTAAACAACTATAAGGTGAATGAAAACACAAAGAAAAAATAAAACGGGACAAAAGTACCAGACTATGTATATAAGTACTTTTAATGGTAAAAGAACTACACATCCCCATAACTCGCTCTAAATCCCAGATTCGTCAGGGAACGACTTTTAGCCTTTTCATATGTAATCCTTTCCATTGCTGTAGTGTTTATGGTTAACAGCAGTGTTGTATGATAGTGTTGGCCGTATTTAGCAGCTTGTGTTGTGTGTAGCAGAGTAAATCATATCCTATCAGTATGCTACAGTGCTTCATTAATGACTGTAATCACCGCTCACTAAATGACCTGATGTTTGCTCATTTTAACATTTCCATGGTAACAACAACCTCCATAATCAGAGATGTCACTTTTTCAATTTAGGATTGTGGGTAGTGTAGCTCTTTTCCATCCCATGCAGACTCTTTGGTCTCCACAGGAGCAGATTGTTGCTGGTGATGTGCGATACCACTGATTTCCTTTCCGATCCGATACCAAGTAAAATTCAGGGTGGTATCGACGATACTGATCCGATACCGATAATTTGTACAAAAACGTATTTTATTTATTGTATCTCAAATTATAGCGTCATAATGATTACAGGACATCAGATTACTTGTTCTTATCACTTAATAATGCAGAGTTCATCATATAGAAATAAAAAACCTGAAGTTGTGCGCTATTTGAACACCTTGCCTGCCTGCAGCACTAAAGGACGTCTGTCTCGCCCAAGCAGCACCTGTCCACTCCTCCTCTTCAGTTCGCTTTAACATACGCTTGTCATATTCTGTGATATGATTTACTCTGGGGTGTTTGACAAATTTGTGGTGTTGCCACAACACCTCACTTTCTTGCCACATGTATGGCAAACCACGTCTGGGCTGTTTGTGGATGTAAAATAGGTCCGTACATAACTCCGATTACGCTCAGCCATTGTTGTGAGTGCGCACGCCAAGGGGCTGCCACATTTATACAGCCATATTTCGCACATGACTATGAAAGGCGGAAGAGGAAGTAGTTCCTTCCAATTGTAGACAATCCGAATGATATAGGTTATTTCCACTGTGTTCCTGTTAATGATAAACTACAAATTTACCCTAAATTACTAAAATATCAATATTTTACTGTGAGAATCGATTCTAGAACATAAATGACTGGTATCGGAGGAATCGATATTTCAGTATCGATCCGCACATCACTAATTGTCGCACTATTGTTTGATTATGTCGTAGCTCGTAGTGAGTCTACTTTAGACGGCTAAAACATTATAGCTCATAATTAAAATCCCTGTGGAGAAATTTACTTTCTGGAACCTTGTTGTTGAGCTTTATTAGCAGGTGTTTATTATTGTGCATTGAAGCTGTACAGATTATGAATGCAGCTTAGTAGCAAGCTTGCTAACTTTAGCTTATAACTTAGCATGCCACCCTCTTGTCCAAATACCCGAGGATTAAAAAGTTGAACAAAGTCCAAAATCAATGGGTGACCTCAGAGTGGTTCAACCTAAAAAAAAAGTGCTTGCATGTTTTGTACACATCTGGAAAGATATCTGCTCAGGATGTTAGCATGCTGTGTCATCTACGCTAAACATATTTTAGAGACAGCCTTTCATGAACCTGTTGGCTAACAGGACATTTTGAGAGCATCTTTCGGTGAACGATTAGACCACTAAACCGGAAGTGGACACACACACACGACTAAACAAGACCGTACATCAGCTCCACAGTGGACATCATTTTCATGTCCACGATCAGCTACACAAACTACAGAACAGTCCTAAAATGTACAGACTCAATAAGCGTCACACAAGATTAAAATACACAGTATACATACTAAACGCTTGTAAAAGATAAATCTTTGTAATTCATCACGCCTACATAACAGCAAATATACAGGAATATAAATATAGTCCATTTATACCTAAACACCATGGCTTTAAATATTGTGATAAAAAAATAAATTAAAGATTCCTTTAAATAGGAATTAAATGTGCTCAGTTTAAACTCAAGTCAGCGACCATCACCGTAATCCCTGCTGCGCCACGGCAGGGCCTGTAACAGAGAGAGCAGTGTATATGTGTGTGCATGTGTACTTCTGTCTGTGCATGAGGAGTCTAAGGCTTTCAAAGGTGCACACTATCAGGTCGGCTGATAAGTTCACAGAATTGGGATTTTTGCTTTTTAATCTTTTGGTCCGTAGCTATTTTTCTTATTTTAAGTTCATTTTTTTTGTTCAAAGTTAACACAGTTTGTGCGCCAATATAAATATATATTGCTGTGTGTCCCATAATATGTCTCGGCAGGAGTTAATTTTAAAATGTGGATCAATGCTTGAGACAATTCCAGCCAATAATCTGCTTGTGCTCAGTGAGTCAAAATCTCCTTTGTGCTTTTTTTGAAGGAGGAGAAAAGCAAACTTTGCGTGCTTCGTGCCCGCCTTGTGTTTTGGGTTGTAGTTCACTTTCACTGCAGTCCAGTGTAACAGGTCTGTTATTCTGGAGCAGATTTCAAGTGTTTTGTTGTTTACTTTTAACTCTTTGGTGGAGAAACTGAAACGAGTGTGTTTCTACAGCACAGAGACGAAGACGTGAGAGTGATGGATAATGAAACAGTGGTTTGAGATCCCGGTTAATAAAACCCAGAGTCCTAAAGGTATGTTACATTACTATAACTATACTGTACATTGTGATTTTACACCTTTTTTTGTTTTTACAAAATGAACAACAACAATAGACTCTACACGCAAATTACAGGAGGAGGTGGATGTGGGGTCTGATTGGAACATAAACGGGTGCCTTTAGAGTCGTCTTAGCATATTTTACAAATCATAGTCCTATGAAAACAAATCTCACGGCATCAGAACAGAGCTGCGAGTCTGTGGCCAAAAACGTTACCTGATCTTAATTTGGAAGTGCTCACCTTTAAGGTCATTTTCTTAAACATACAGAGTCGAGTGTTTTGTTTTTTTTGATTCCTTGTGTGCCAACACACAGTGGCAAACACCACAGGTCAGGTGGTTTGCTGTGAATGTCTTCCTCAGACACCTCAGGACGTTACAGTAGAGTTTAGTTGTGACTTGAATTCACAGCACACACTGTGGAGTGAAAATGGGATCTCCCACAGCTGTGCTGAGCATGACCTTGAACAATTTGTCCAAATCTGAATCAGGTATGGTTTTGGAACTTTTCAGCTGCACCTTGTCGACTGCATAACATCTAATATAAAGAAAACCTGCTGTGTATTAAGTGGTACATGGCTTTGACACCCATTATTGCTACATAGGAAACCAGCAGAACCTCACAAACTCTACTACATGCACTCTTTCACACTACCTGCACTGTGCAGACATTTTCCTTATACTATGGGGTTGGTGTCTGCTAGGGGATCCTTAAACTAAGGCAAAGAAAATCAGATCACAGAACTTCATTCTGAACACATTAACCTGATGTTTTTAAATATATACAGATGTAGTGTGTCACTGTTAATCTCAACCTGATTCCAGAGTTTCGTTTATTGTAAAAGAGTGAAATGCATCCCTTATTTCCTGTTTTCTAACTTCCAGATGCTGGGAAACATTCTGGAAATCTTCTCATGAAGTTCCTTCGTGTTATTTTGGAAGCGCTCATAAACTGGATGGCTACATACAGTTTTGTGGCGTTAGCAGGGCAGTGGTGAGGATTCCTGGAGCTGCGCTGAGCTCCAGTGGAGACCTCATGGGTAAAGTTGTGCTACAGGGGTGGTCAGAGGGGAGTCTGTCAAGGCTGGGCAACAGTCAAGAGTCAGACTCTGGTGTGAGAGGTGTGCTTGGTGTAGTTGGTGTGGTGGGGCTTATGGCAGCATTTTGGTAGCTAGTACCATAGCAGATGTTTGGAGACAGGGAGTCCATGGGTTTGTTTCCTCCAGGTGTCAGGAAGGGTTTGTGTGCTGGCCCTGATGATGGGGCCTCGCCTGGTTTGCCTCCAAGGATGAATCTAGCCTCATCCTGCTCCTCAAGGTTGGATATGTCCTTCATCATAGATTTATGGTAAGAGACAGACAGCTTGTTAGAGCCGTCTGACATCAAGTTGAAGTGTCGGGCGATGAAGACAACAGGGAGCGGAAGCATGGCCACAATGATAAGAGCGAAGCACATGGCCAGAGCCCAGGGAGGATAGCTCTGGAAGCGTTCCTGAGCCTAAAATGACAGAGGGGTGAAATGAAAAGGAAACACTTTTCAAACGCTCCAGAAGAAAACTAACCCCCCATTCACTCCTACAAAGTACACCCTGTGTGGCTGTGTAATGGTGGGAATTTATTCTGTGCTGTTTATTCTTACTCACACAGAGACACGGTATGCAATCCTGTGACGTACAATTTGTCATATATGACTGTTGCTGTTGGACATTTTTCTTACATTTTAGCAGTTTTCGTGTCGTGTTTTAGCTTCCTTTCCCTGAGTGAAGCATTTGAAAACTTCTTTTACACCAAAACAGCACAAACACACAGACAGACAAGACTGACCAGCTCTTGAACCCAGGCGTTGTATCCTGGTGGGCTGATGGCCATCTCGATGACAGTGGCCGAGATGAGAACGATAAGACAGAGAGGGGAGACGTACTTCCAAAGGTAGAAATAGATAATATGAGGTCGGAAACCTAACATGTCCTCCAGGTCCTGCATGAACCTGACAAAGAACAACAAATTGCAGTAAGGATCCTTTCCTTGGATACACTTTTGTAGTTTGATACACAGCTTTGAGCAGCATCTTGTAGTTAGCCTCACCTTTTGGTGCCATATATCCAAGCAACAGACAGATTTTCCAGGATGACCACTACAGTGAGAGGCAGACCAGCCGAATAATCATCGAACATGGTGACAAAGTAATTTCCCGACCGCTGAACAAACAACAAGCCGCATAAGAAAGCGATGATGCAGCAACACACTGAAACAAACACAGAAACAATTGGAGCTCATTTGGAAGAAAAGATTAGGAAAAAGTTTGAAAAAACAGATGAGAATTAAAAAGGTTTTATTTGCCATTAAGTGCTATTATTTCCTGTTTCTGCTTTCCATTCAGTTTGCTCACAGCACATAAATATTAATGCAGCTCATTCCCAGATGTACTTTAATCCTTTCTAAGTGCTGAGCAAGGGGTTTCAACTACTAATAGCACGGAGGCTGAGGGAGTCAGTGTGGCGGTGGTGCTGGGGAGCGGCGTACCTGTAAAAAGCTCCTTCTGGACTTTGTAGGCATCAAGGACAGGTGTGGTGATGCCAGTCATGGTGCCGATCATGCTGCCCAGACCGAGGTTGATGAGCATGAAGAAGAACATGACTGACCAGAAGGGAGATGCTGGGAAATGCGTCATGGCTTCTGTGAAGGCGATGAAGGCCAGGCCGGTGCCCTGGACAGCCTGCAGAGACACATTGAGAGGTGTGAAACACAGAACATGCTGTGGATTCAGCTGAGTTATGTGTGCCAAAGGCTCACTTTGTTCAGCTCATCCTCCAGAACACACGGCTCCAGACCCAGCTGGGGAAAGCTGTCCTCTTTGACTGTTTTAATGACCCCGTACATCTCAGCGTAGTCTGACGTGGTGAGATGGGAAAAGTTCACATGTGGAGGAATAAGATCATGACTCAGGACGTTGGAGTTGAGGTATCCCAGGATCTTTTCTGCATTCCTGCAGACAGAAAAGGTCAGAATCACAATGAATCCAATACATATTTTGTGCCACACTGCTTGACTGATGCTCTGACAAAAAGCCATGTAAGGTACAATTTCTTGAAAAAAAAAACCTGTTGCTGTTAAATTACTTAAAGATTAGATTAAATTAAATTAGATTAAATTGTATCTTAAATTAGATACAAACATTCATTTACAATTTCACCTACCACTCAGTAATTTAATAAATGATCACAATAGAGACCATTTAGACCTATTTAGCTTACACTTTGGTATCCTCATATTCTTTATAAAGGATGTGATTTTTTTCCTCATAAATAAATAGGTAGGTAAAAAGCGCAACAAAAATTGTGGTTTTTACTCCTGTACTTTGCGTTTGGAACAAATTTACAGAGTTTTAACTTGTTAATGTGCCAAAAACATGTATTTTTAAGAGTAAATGGATACATGCATTTTTCATGCAGTGGTTAGTGCTGTGACCTCAAAATAAGCTCTCTGGCTTCTTCCCATAGTTCAAAGACCTATTATGCTCATTTTCAGATACATAATAATAATAATAATAATAATAATAATGTATACTTTATTGATCCCCGTGGATAAATTACTCTCTCTGCATTTAACCCATTCACTCAGTGGGCAGCCGCAAATCAGGCGCACGGGGAGCAGTGTGTAGGGACGGTACCTTGCTCAGGGGAACCTTTCGATCATGGGGTGACCACACTACCCACTGAGCTATCCCTGCCCTTATTTTGTTTGACCTGCTCCATATCACCACTGTCTCCGACCCTCTTAGATCTCATCTGCTATTCATCTTACTGTTCCGTCCGCACATCTTACCACTATGGGGAACAGAGCCTTCAGTCGCTCTGCTCCTCGGCTCTGGAACGCTCTTCCTCCAGCCATAAGAAATATAGACTTTCTTCCCGCATTTAAGTCACAGCTCAAAACACATCTGTTCAAACTGCTTATTCGCTTTAGTGCTGATTTTATCTGTTGTCAAGTTCTGCTTTGCAATTTTAACTGATTTTATGTATTTTATGACTATTGCTTCTTTTATTAATTTTGTTCTTTTGTAAGGTGACCTTGGGCTTTTGAAAGGCGCCCTCAAATAAAATGTATTATTATTATTATTATTTTATATTCTTGGACTCTACCAGAGTAGCTTGCATGTTTCAAATTTATTAAAAAAACAAAAAACATCATAATTTAATTTAATTTTCAACTTTCCCCTGATTGTCTGGTCCTCATATAAGTTGGAATAGCAGGTTTGTACATTTATTATATGAGGCTAAAACTTTGAGAAGAATAATCTTGTCTTCAAGCGGGGACTTTCCACGTCTTTGACATCAGATAGAGTCATGAACAGAAAAACACCATCAGAAACTAAGAACTCAGAACAATCTGAAGATGGGCCTTTTGGCTCGAAAGCACTGCTCGCACGTGCACTGACCACAGTATCTGAAAATATGAGGATCCATCACTGTAACAACATATATGTGACAGAAAATAAGGATAACTGCCACTGTTTATAACATAAAGACTGTGTGGATTGTAACTTTGAGGTGTGATTTTTGGTTAATATGCAGTACTCATGAACCTTGCTGTCGGACTTTTGTTTCTTTTTTGGGGGGTTACATTCAATGTTGCCAAAACAAAAACAAAAAACAGTGTTCAACTTACTCCACAACACACTTTTCATTCATGATGTTGGCCTTGAAGCCCAACACAGCAAACACAACCAGTGTGGCCAAAATGGAGGTCAAAAAGTTGATGACAGAGACGAGCACGGCATCAAAGTGGCAGTTGTTGTCAATCTTATTGTAACTGGAGAAGGCAATGACTCCTCCAAAACCCAGACCGAGGGCAAAGAAGACCTGGGTGGCGGCCTCCCTCCACACCTGCGGCTCCAGCATCTTCTCCAACTGAGATGTGAGGAGAGGCTTTTGTTAGCATGCATGGTTGAAAAAATAGAGGTGAGGAACAATGACTCTTCCATCCTAACCTTGGGAGTGAACATGTGAGCGATACCATCTACGGAGCCCTTCAGCATTAAACCCCTGACCAGGAAACAGAACAGCACCACGTAGGGGAAAAGAGAACTGAAGTACATCACCTGTACAGGTGCAAAAGAAAAAGACATCAATTCAGCAAAAAACAAGCCTCCACACTTTTCTCTTAAATGTTTCTGTGTCATGGTTTCCCAACCTTCCCAGAGGAAGCGATTCCTTTAATGACGGCGAGGCAGACAATGATCCAGGCTACCAGCAGAGACAGGGTCATTTTGATGTTGAGGCCGCCGCTCTCTGCGATGGTGCTGGTCGTGTTCAGAGTCTGCCGGTACCAGAAATAGGTCGTAGCCGAGCTTTTGTCACATTCTGGCTCCACAACTGTAGATGACAGGAAAGAAAAGTTTAATTTGGGTGATAATGAGGAAGCAAGAAGAGAAAAGGTTTGAAAAGACTGCAGGGAGGCTGAGGAGAGCGAAAGGAGAGTATACTGGTGCAGAGGATGTTTGCTCGGGGTCAGTATTACAAGATTTGGCTGGTTTATATTTCTCACTTACACAAGGTCATCTGTGTACTTGGTATGCAAAACACACAACTCAAAGTCACAACCCTTGAGATTTTCCTCACAGTGTATTAACTTGTTACCTTGAAGAAATGAAATATACTGTGTGTGGCTGAGAGTAGAGGCAGCGGTGTTGTGATAATACGATCACGTATTACTGAGCTTTATCTGTGCAGAGACACACACGGCACACACAGAAAAAAGTCAAGCACAAGCAGGTGAAAATGCTTCACAAATTAAACTGAATCAAGTTGTTCTTTACTGTGTTTGTTGATCGATTTGCTTCCACGTGTATGTCATCGCAGCGGCCGTGAAATATTTTACAGTCTGCTGCTGTCCTTCAGCATGAATCTCTGCTTCCCCCGTCTTTCTGCCAGCCTTGCTGAGTCATTCACATGCTGGTTTTTGGCTGCCCCAGGGTTTACAATATAATCACCACTAATCGAATAAGTTCCAGTGGGTTTTTAATCTGGATTAGGCAAGTGAAGTCTTGACAGAAAGTTGTAGTGAACAGAAGACAGCTTGTGTCTTCTGCTCAGGAGTGTTGATGAAGACTGAAGCTTTGTAGCACAGCGATCCATTGAAGTATAACTGTGAGAATTATGTGCAATCTGCAATGTTTCACCAAATCAGTAGCACGATTTTCTCATCATACTGAACTTTTAAAAATCAAACCCTAAGCGGTCTGCATTAAATGCAACAGTGACCTGCAGTTAAGACAGTTTTCCTGTACGGTCATGTGAAAAAGAAAGATTTTCACAGGACTGTAAGTAACAACAGTAAGTAGCAAGAGTGACCACCTCTATAAAAACTGGAACGTTCCGGTGTGTATTAACACAATGCCACAATCTTCCGCGGAGTGAACATCCAAGCAAATTCACCGCAGACTGTGCAGAGAAAGTGCAGAAAAACGAAGAGCTCCACCTCATATCGTACCGTTTACGGTAATACCGGTATAATGTTGGGCAACGATAAGAAAATGAAATATCGCGATAGAATATGGGTAAAACGCGAATGCGCAGTGCCTTTGTTTTCATATACACATGGCGGAAAAAGCATGGCGGCAACGGAGAATGAGAAGGGCGAAAGCGGATCGTTGAATGAAACGGATGAACCAGAATTGGTTTGTAAAAATGCTGCAACTTCAGTGGTGTGGAACTGGTTTAGCTTTCGCCTGTCAGATACACAACAAAGCACTATTTTTGGTAGCGCATGCTAGCAGGCCGTCGTTATTACCGTGTTTTTTGAAAAATACGGCACACTTAAAATCAATCCTTTGATTTTTCTGAAAATCGACAGTGCCCCTTATAATCCCGTGTGCCTTATGTATGAATTCTGGTTGTGTTTACTGACCTCGAAACGATTTTATATCGTACACTGCACTCGAAAATCTGTCAAATGTTTTAGTACGACTTTGCTAAGCTACGAAGCCGCACCGCTTGATGGATTGTCGGAGCATTACAGCTATCGTAGGCAGGCGCCTCGCGGAGTGATACGTACTGTGCTTCAACATAATATTACCGTATTGTGTGTGTATAAGCTCTTTTTAAGTTTTGTGGATATTATACATGGTTATGCTGAGGATATGTCGGCCCATTTCCACTGGAAATGCCTTTTGGTTAAACTGTCAGCAAGGAATTTGCATTTGCACTGTTAAATTTTTATATAACTTTAACGCAGATAAAAACTAGCTGTTTGTTTAAGTGAAAATACATTGATTTTTTTTTTGCACTAATAAAGTTGTGGAGTTGTAAAGTATTTTGTCTAGTGTCAATTATATCGTCAGTTATATCGTTATCGCAAATTTTCAAATATATATCGTGATAAATATTTTTGGTCATATCGCCCTGCTTTACGCAGCATGTCAGTACAAACACCCCAAACCAACTGCCGAGCATGGTAGTGGAAGGGTGATGATTTGGGCTTGTTTTTGCAGCCACAGGACCTGGGCACCTTGCAGTCATTGAGTCAAGCATGAACCTCTCGGTATGCCGAAGATATCTAGAGTCAAAAGTGAGGCCATCTGTTCGACAGCTAAAGCTTGGCCACAGCTAGGTCATGACAACAATCACAGCACAGTAATAAACCTACAACAGAATGTCTGAAAAAGAAAAGAATCGAGGCTCTGCAAAAAGCCAGTCAAAGTGCCGACCTCAACATGGGAGAAATGCTGCGATGGGAACTTAAGAGAGTTATTCATAAACAAACACGTACAATTCTCAATGAACTGAAGCGATGTTGTAATGAAGAGTGGGCCAGATAATCACTTCAAGTTATTGGTGGTTTTACGAGAATCAAGAATCCAAACTGTCTTTCATCTTAATCCTCATCCTGGCTGTTTGTTCCCACTGTCTGAATTGTGAACATGTGTGAATTTCTGAACCCTATGAGAGAAAAAATACGAACTCTTTTTGTATCCTTTCTTTAAATGGTTGCCTAAAAGGAAAATTGCTTTTCCATCCCCAAATTCCTCTTCTTAGCCAAGAGACTCTTGACATTAAGTCCAGATCAGTCTTCAGGGTTTTTCCTTTAACTTTGGTTATATGCAGGAAACATCACTGTTTGGAATAACTAAACCATGTTACATAGCTAAACTTAAGTTGCTGCACTTTAAACTTTAGCTTTACATTTTGGGCAACCTGTGTCTGCACAAAACTGTCATTCCTGTTTATCTATAGCCATCCTAGCAGAATGGCATTGGAGGCAGTATCCTTTAGTCATCTTTTGTAACTGCACAACTAATGAGAGGGACTACCATGAGATTTTGGAGAGAAATTCAGAAATTTAGTCCCCAGAAGGCGATTCTTCGCGATTCTATGACTCTTCCTTTAGCACTACCATAAGGGTAGTCGTTCCAAACTAACGGCAATTAATGCATCTGTGAAACAGCGTTTACTGTCAATTAACAAATGCACTAAAGTAAGTTCATATAAACTCACTGGCAAGTGTCCCATTCTTTCTGATTGGGCAGTCACTCCATGGGAGAGGATACTGGAAGGACTGGAAGAAGTAGAAAATGCTCCAACCGATGATCACATTATAGTAGAGACCCACAAAGCCGCACACCTACAGACAGATAGATGGCGTTATGCAACAGAAACAGCCAGATAACATTTAATGAGGTACAAATATGTGATGTCAGGTTTGATATAGACATCACATGTGCAGAGGATCATCTGTGCAGAGTGAGAAAAACATGCAAATGAGGCAGGTGCTTTGTGTATGTCCCAATGCTGCTGTCCGTCTTTGGAGCAGCCTTGCCAGCAAGGACATTCAGAAGCTAAATAAGGTTGAGGGAAGCATGAATAATTGAAGTGCTCTCTTTTCAACAGTGATCTTCTGTGAGATATTTATAGCTACTTCTGCAGCTCTGAAGTAAGACTACCTTCCACTCTCAGACACGTCAATACCTTCATAAACCTGCATCAAGATATAACTTTAACTAGATAGATAAATAGATAGAACCTCTTTGATCTTATCACCATGCTTCACTTGTCAAACTGCTTCCTATGGAGCCGCTAAAGAGTTTAAAAGCACTGCTAAAGAAAGAGTGTACATTTGGCTCACAGTTAAAAAGATGATGGCTCTGTCTCACACTCCTTACAGGAACAGAAGCATCTCAGCTTACCATCAGACTTGACATTCCTATTCCACCCAGGCGGGGACAGACGTAGTTCCACACCCCGATACTTCCACGCCTGATCTTCTGACCCACTGCGAGCTCCAAGAAGAAGAGAGGGATGCCAATAATGAGGAGGAGGATGAAGTAAGGAACCAGATAGGCGCCTGAAAAAACAAACAAACAAAAAAAGATTTGGTGTTTCTAGGAAAAAAGTGTTGCTGTTTGGTTGGCTAACTCACACAGGAAATCTCAAGTCCTATCCCCTATCCCCCTGGATAGGGAGCTTTTTTCATGCTGTAAAATGCTAGTGCTAAGCTAATGGGTAGCACTGGGTGTCCTCTAGCAGCTACAGTAAAAGTAGGATAGTTGTATCAAACTGTGGGAAAATAACCTTTTTACTTCTCGCGTGATCCCACTAAACACCCTCAGTCACTGCTCTCAGGTTTTATGCGATACAAAACAAAGTTCATGATGAAAACATTAGCATAAAGTGCACGGTAAAGCGGGCTATGCTATGATGGGCCCCCATTAGCAGTATATTGTTGCGCCGCTGGTGTAGTGGTATCATGCAAGATTCCCATTCTTGCGACCCGGGTTCGATTCCCGGGCGGCGCACGAGTTTTTTCCCTCCCACAATTTCGGTGTGCAGTGACAATAAAGGGCGACTCTATTCTATTCTATTGTCTGTTACATCTGGTTTAACTACAGTGAAAATGGTCAACCGATGGCTTCAATAACCATTGGCTGACACCATTAAAAACTACAATTAACTAAATAAAAAAACGTAATGAACTGGATTGAGAGCATCCCCGCTGTTTGCTGACTACTTGCCAGATCACTGACTTAAGAACTCCCTACAAAGGTGTCTTGTGCAGCTTCAGCTTGTTAAACAGCAGCTATGCACTGCTGTCTGTTATGGAGGGTGTCTCTGACAAAATTGCGTGCAGTTTTTTGGGTTTGCAGCTGTTGTTGTTGCTGTGATGAAGACTGACAGTGGATTTTGTGTCTGGGTTAAATATTCACTCTACGTCTTAAGTACTAACCCTTCTGGAACCCCACACCGTAACCTATGGCCCAACCTAAGCTCTGAGATGCACCTCTCTAGAAAATATAACTATTTCGACTCAGCCCACAATGACTGTGATTGGTCAGTTCAGTAATTTTGTTTCCTCCTGTCCATTTCCTTCATTTTTTAAATTTAAATAGAAAATAACAGATCAAGTTAAAGAAAGCAATCCCTCTGCTAACTACACACAGGGTACGTCGCAGATGTAACGTAGAAGTAAAAATTAAGCTTGGGAGAAACAAGATTGCCCATTGCATAACCTGGTATATTCCTGACAGCATTTTTACAGGAATAAAACTTGTTTTGTTTAACTCAGCCTCATTGATAAATATTCTTTGAAATATAGTTTAATTTTAAAGGATGTCTGAATTTGTCCCCTTTGGAGCTTAATCCAGAGAGGAATCATCAGGACGCAACTGTGTTTTATGTGTGAAGGGTGAGTCATCATCCCAGATATAAAGACTTATAGCTGGCATACATGTACTATTAATACATCAGAAGCGGGAATTACATTCAGTAGTACATGCATCTCACAGTCGGTGGAGTAATGAGGCAGAGAGATGAGAAGAGGCAAAAGGCTAAATCCAGAAACCTGAAATAAAGAGGAAGTTAAATTTAGTGAGCGAACTTGAAATCCACTTCATCACCCGCTAGTTGAAACCAGAGGACACTAAAAATGTGATGTAGGATAGGCATCTCAGAGGAGGAAGAATGACAGAGGATGTTGAACAAGAAAGAGAAAGGCGTGTCCTGAGGAAAGGAGGAAACGAGAGAGGAGTCCACACATCAGTAGCGGCCAGCAACCCTGATCTTTAATGTGTCTGTAATTGGGTGGCAGACAGCAAATTACACAATGAAAAATGCCTGCTTGTCAAATCGCATAACCTGGCAAGTGCTGGTGCAAGATTACTGGCCTATAGGCAATAAATCCTACGTATATGCTGTAAGTCAGGCACAAACAGTAAAGCTAAAAACACTTAGACCAATGAAGCAAGAGCAGATCTGTCAGCGCATGATGACAAGGTGTTTTTCCTACAATGAACACCAGTTTACACTGCATACGCCTCCGATTACATAGAGTACATGCATACCTGAGAAAAATAAAACCTCATACAGTTACATTCATTCTCCATACAGCTCTCTGTTTACCAGGGTATCAGTTGAGCCTGGCCTGCCCTACTGGCTATAGTAATCAATAATGCAGCTATTTTTAGACTTGGCTGCTTTATGCACAGTACAGCTGCTCTCTTGGCAGGGATGAAATGAATGAAAGTGTCGTGTTGTTTTTGATAGTCGAGGTCATGAGATGAACAGCTCTCTCTGTGGCTTTTCGCTCGGGTCATGCCTGTGCAAACGAACATGCTTGTCTGTAAAGAAAACAAATCCCATTGCTCGAATAGGACTGAGCGATCAATACCAAAATGTTAACAAGAATATTTTCTTAATATCCACATGCATCTGTTATAATCCCTAAGCTAATTCTTGCTGATTATTAGTTATTTTCTGTTTGGTTTTCTCAGTTCTTTGATTATAGGTTACAAGTTTATTCCTGTTTATTTCATTTTTTCATCCTAATACTTTGGATGTTACCTGGTGAGTTTTAAGCTGAACCTTTGATAATATAATTTATTCTAGTATGGGTTTTGTATCCCTGTTTATTTATAACATTTCTTCTGGATGGTTTTCATGTTTGATTTCTGTTTGGGCTGTAAGATCTGTAGCTTTTAGTCCTTTTTACTTTTAACTTTGTATTAGAGTTTGTTATTTATAACCTCTTATATTTTGCTGGGAAAATGTAGACACTCACTGTTGTACCTCTCTCCTGAACGCCTCTTTGAAACAGCATTTCAAATTTGGAGTCATCACTCCATAACCCCGTTGCCACTGGTTTTCAGCCCAGTTATTTTTTGATATCTTTCGTAGATTCAACTAAAAAAAATGTATACATTATAAAAACATATAACATTATGTAAGATATACATTTTATGCCTGCTAGTAACAAAGTGCCTAAAAATACAATTTATGCTAAGTTGTCTGTTATGTGTAGACAAAACACTGGTTCATCCCCTTACTTATGTGCCTTTTTGTGCTTGAACGATTCATAGGTCAGTGACATTGCTCTGAACACTGTGAGGAACCAGGACGACTGAAAATGAGTGAAAAAAGAAGGCGATGCCCAAAGAAAACCTTTGAAAGACCTTTAGAAAGCCTGACGAGTTATTGCTCAACACAACTTTACAAAATTAATGTGACATCATGAGTTCTCAGACCAAAGCCATCGTTAACCTCAGTCTTCATTTGGGTTTGTAAAGATTTGTGACTAAAATTGTTCCACAGAGACTGAAATATAAATACCTGCTAAATATGAGAAAAAGTCCTACAGTAAGTGTCAAAAGAAAAGTGTTGAGCCACAAAGACACAAACAACAATAGCAGCCGTGCTGCCGCAGCTGGAATATGAAACTAATTTCTCCATCATCATAATAACTGAATGTGGATAAATGATAATTGATAATAAATTACTTCCTGGCAGTGTTGGTGGAGTAACATGTAAGGGAGTTAATTAATTAAATGAAGAAATAAATGTAATTCTCATCAGTTCCATAGAATTTAAGTGCAAAATCCTCATGAGTAGGATGCCTGAAAGAGCTCAAGACCCAGACAGGCTGTTATGAATCATATTTAAAAAGAAGAATGTATATATGTGGTAAATGCTGTAAGTATTGCCTCTAACTCACCTCCTCCATTCTTTTGGCACAAGTAAGGGAAGCGCCACACGTTCCCCAGGCCCACAGAGAAGCCCACCTGGGCCAGGATGTACTGCAGTTTGCTGTTCCAGGCGGGTCGCCCATCGTTTTCAGGGACCTCTATCCGAGGGACTTTCTTCCCCGCAGCCCCTCCGACATTCAGGGAGCTGCTCTTGTAGTCAAGCGGCTCCTCGTGTGCGAGCAGGTCAGCCACCGACTCTGTGACGTGCTCATGGCTCTGCTCGCGCTGTGTCACCTTGCTGTTCTTAGGCATCAGGGAGGCTGAGGGTCAGGAGGGGGGTGGGGGTGGGGGCGAGTGGAGAGAGAAACAGAGAGCGAGAGACGGGAAGAAGTGACAGAGGCCAAACGTCAGGTGGGGATGAAAGGAAGAGCGATGCTGAAGAGCGATTGCTGGATTTCAGTTCTTGGCTTCAGTCCTGCATCAGAAAAACAAAACAGAGCGATAGTTGCACCCAAAATGGTGTTTGGACATCATAACATTTAATTTAGTAATGATGTTGTATTATTAAGTGATAACAACGTTAAGCATCTACATTGTGAATAAAATAGTAGAAGGTTTCTGCCCTTGGTGAGTCTAATTTCCTGACTGTGATCGTTAAATAACACTTTGTACAGTAGCTGACACAAGTAATACCCCGTTTATTGCTTGGTTAACCTCCTAATAAGCCACTGGATTGTAACACATGGTTATATCTCTCCAGAGCCAATAAAGAATGGCACCATAAAGACAAGATCACAGACAATTTGTCACAAAGACAGCTGTAAGAATAAGATTTGGGGACAATTTTATTATGCTTCTGCATAAATGTGACCTAAAACATTACCAGAGGTTACTACAAGTCTTTAAGGGAGAAAATAAGAAACCAGCAGAACCAGTCACATTGATTTATTGCAGAATTTGATCCAATATTATACGTTTGTGATGAGGAGCAGTATTAGCAGTAAATTTGAATATAAAAGCAACAGGTGATGATGCTGAGATGTTAGTGGACTCTGAGCAGCATTTAAATATCAGACCTCTAATATAGTCTGAAAAGCACTAAAAGGAAGTGAATCGTAGCGTGAAGAAATGAGTTGTCTGAACACCCGAGGACCTGAGAAAAAAGATGACTGATGCTCATCAGGCTGGAGAGGGTTAAACAATCCTTTATAAAGAATTTAGACTCCACCAGTCGGGCATTTTGAGAGGTCACACGTGATTCCAGGGTAACTTTTAAGTAACTAAATGTCACATTGGCTATTGGTCATGCTTATGAGTCTTCCACCAGGAGAACAACAATACAGAGGAATGCAGGGCTGCAAAGACAACATCACTGCTGTCCGTTTACAGCCTTTAGGGCTGTGTAAAGTCAGGAGACTTTGTGGATGCACAACACCAAAAACCATTTGGTTCATATGAAAAGAAAAACAAGAACCTTATCCCATCTGTAAAACACGATCTTGTTGTGTCAAGATTTAGGCCTTTCTGCATTTGGGCCAGCACTCATGAAGTCTGAGTTATGGTAGCAAATTCTAAAAGAAAAAAATGTCAAGACATCTGAAACTGAAAAACTGAGTCATGATAGCAATAGATGGTTTATATTTTTAAATTACCAACACAAAGTATTGTGAAAGGGCCAGAAGTGGAGCGCTCATGTGAGGAAACTCACAGAGATGTTGGAGTGCAATGTGCTCTGAGCTTTGGGGTGCACTTCTCCACGCCCCTCACCGCAGCTCTTTGTATCTCATGCAATGTTTTCAGGTCCCAAAAATTCCCAATCCTGCAAATTGTTCTATTTAATTTCCCTGTTCTGAAAAGCTTAACTTTAGTGAAGCTTTTTTCATGTAAATCCTTTAATCCTTTGGAGCCTTGCGCCAACATCCATCCCCACCCCTCTTTGAGGGAGTGGTTGGTTCAACCCAAATGTAATAGAGGAAGTAAACACGATGCTTTGGATGAAGTGCCCTCATATGTTCTCCTTATTCACATCACAGGCATGCATAGGCTCATTACTTATTGAGTGGGCTCTTTTCTCCATCATGTTGTCCGACTGAGATGCAAAAACTGCAAAATATGAGGTCTGAAGTGAAAAAGAAAAGAAAAAGAAATTAACTAGAAAAAGTATTCTCTGTGATTGTGAGCTCATATTTCCAGTTCCACACTTGAGCTGAATGAAGGTGCTGTACCTTTCACGTGATGCTACAGCAGTGATGCGCCCGAGATCTCATCGTCACTGCTTACATCAGCCTGAAACAAGCTTCCTCCGTATCAGCCGATTCAGCAGGCCTTAAATGCTCCACAAACCCTCTTAGAGCTTCTACCAACAACAACAAACCTACATATTCTTGATGCGCTTTTACTGTCCTAAAGAAAACCCCCCCCACAAAAAACAAAACATCCCTAAAACAGATTTCCTCCTCTGTGCACAACAAGATGATCCCATGATGTAATAATCCAAGCGCAGCCATTCACAAGTCTTCATAATCCTGTGTGCATTAACTGTAAAAACCACCCGAGTGCTGCTTTTCTGTCTTGTCATTCAATCCCACGCTACAGTAGATACGTAATATCAATCAGCGACTGCATCATGGGGCCAACACTGGAAAAATAAAAACAGCAAACATCAACTAACCCATCCAATAATCCTCTGGAAAAAAAAAAAAATCGGCACACAGTTCAGATGACCCCAGCTAATGCTAAGACCGAGTCTGTGTGGAGCAATTTCATACTACAGCAAAAGGTTGGAAGAAACCTTTGGGTATGGCTCGCTTTATCTGAGGTCATTCATTGTGCTGTCCTTCAGAGACTCTCACTGCACAGTTACAACCTGGCCTGGCTTTAGATATACAGGCTGCATCATCAGTCTAGTAAAAACACATGATTTGGATTTCTGTTTCTTACCAACAGTCTGTGGCTAAAAAGAGATCCGAATACCAGCATATATGAAAAGCAGCATGTCAAAGACATACAAACAGACCACGGTGTGTTAAAAGTTGTATTCATTTGCAGATAAGGCTGAAGGACCTCACCTATTAGCAAGAAGGTGGTTATTAGTGATACATGTACACAGTCATACACAGGTGCTGTTACTTATTGACAGTGTCACACACGATGCAAAATGCAGTTTGATTATAAAGAGGCAACCCTGTATACATCAGCTTCTGTAATCAGTCTCAATTAGATGTCCAGACTTCATTGATCAGCTGATCCTGCGATTATCAGCGAGCTCTACAAGTCTGAGCCACAGTTAAAGGTTAATCAGCTGTTTCACAAAGTAAAAAGTGTTAAAAGTCTGAAGCACGCATGTCTTTAATGGCCAAATGGCAGCATTAGACCTCAAAGGCTGGGACTGTGTGAATTGAAAGCATGCGGAAACCAGCTGCAGGTTGTGAAAATCTCCATCATCAACACTACGACACAGATCACTCTCTGGGAGCACCAGGTGACACATCTGGTGATGACAGCGATACCTCTGCCTCTGTTTTCACTGCTCGTCCTGAGCAGAACCAAGGTCACTCCAGAGCCCAGACCTGCGTGCGTCGCGGAGCACATTTGAATCTTGATGCAGTTTTGTTCGCAACATAACACAACTTCTCTTTAAAGTTGGCAAGCATCTCAGGTATGACACAGAACAATTAAAACTACTTTTAAGCAGAAAGAAATGTTGAGTGAAGCAATGGCAGGAAAAGAGTTTCTCACCGTGAGTCTTGTGCAGCAGTAAAATCCGGGCTTAAGCGATCGCAGTTGTCAGAGAATATCTGGAGAGAGGCGTGAATACATCCACCACGAGCATGTGTATGTGTGTGTGCGGCTGTGGTACTGACTGAGCGCTCACAGGACAGTGCAGGACGGAGCATCACATGCTACACTGCCAACAATTGACGTGCAGGGTGGAGAGAGCACCGTGACGCACGAAGTGGCTCTTATTATCAACAGTGGCAAATTAACACGCCCCACTCTTTCACTTGTTTGAGATCCATCACGGCATCTCTGCGCCGGAAGAAGGACGCCGAGTGAATGAAGGGGGCTACAACCGTGCGCGGATTTGTCAAGGTTATCCACTCCTACCTGAGGAAACGACCGTCTGACGCAGTTTTCGTCATTCGCTTTTCAGTTGATGGAAATTTGAAGCCGTTCAGCCATGACCGGTCGGCACACTGAAAAAGAGTGCTCAGGAAAAAGAAAAAAACAAACATATTTAAGGTAGAGCTCAATGAGCCTGGTTTCTGGTGACAGTATTATGATGAAATGAGCAAAATGTTGAAATGTGCGTTTTATAGCGGAGAAGAGTCAGCGTTGCTATTAAAGGAAATGTTTATTTTAAGAAAAATATATCTGATAACAATAATCACACGCAGATCTGGGCAACAAAACAAAGAAAACAACCAAATAAAGCTCAAATTAACGTGGTGTCTAACAAAGTTTTGCGCTTTTATTAAAGGTCATGCACAAAAAAACAGAAATATTATAAACCTGATATAAACAGTGAAGGGCAGGTTTCCAAGATTCAGGTCAGGGTCAGGTTTGCAGACCCCTTCATCCACACTGACCTGGCTCTCTACCAGACTCACCTCATCACCTCCTTTGCTTTCTTAAGGCTCGTCTCATGCATAAACACTTGCTGGTCACAGGCTTATTCTGACATTTTCCTTGGGAGAACAGCCACCCCTCAGACTGCTCATAGTTACCTATTAACCATGAAATTTTTTTAGCTCTACACAAATGAAATTGCTTGATAAAAGGATTTTTGAGAGCCAGTGAGCAGAAAAAAAGCATATAAGCAGATAATCTTACTGTTTTCAAAGACACAGGAAAGGGAAACATGAGAAGTTTTAAATTACTCAGCAATAAATAAGCATTAATAAATCAACAGTAATCAATAATTGAAATGACTCAGCATCAGCTGGAAACCAGACTGGATCCTCTGCATGACTCTGGGCTGATGCGTTTGTTCCTGTTAGACATGTACCTCAGGCTGAGGCGATGAGGTGTTATTGTTGCCTTCTTGTCCAGAAATGAATGTAAAAGTCAGTAAAACCCAGTTTAGGAACGTAAAAATACCCAGTAACTATTCACACAGAGATTATTTTTAATATTTCCCAACATGGACTCCACTGCAGTAATCTCAGACTAATAGCTTTATCTCTGTGATGAAACTGTAAGTCATGAGGTGGGTGGTCATTTCTCTATTGAGACATGGACGTGCGACACGACTGCAGCAGACCGAGTCACCCAGGGGACCATAAATCATGCACCATCCAGCAGAATATTCTTTATTACCACCGAGATAGGGGGAGAAGATAGTATTGAGAGGCCATTTTTCATGCTGAGTTTATGGATTTATTTTTGCTCCCACATGTCCGCTTCCTGTGCTTTAACTTTGACGTGTCTGCATCATTATCAGATTCTTTTTAAATGGAAGGATTGTTGTTAATGATTATAATCATTAATAATAAGACATTATTCGATTATTATTATTCTATTTTGATTGAATATAGGAAATGAGTGTAATTACCTGCCTTTAAACTCTGTCGGAGGCCAGAATCCTGTTTAACAGTTTTAATTGACACACACAAAAAAGTAGAACATGACCTTTGTAGTGTAAGAGAAGCAGGTTTATTCTTGTGTGGCAGACTTGGTTAAGGCGGAATCAAAATACACAAGACAAGCTCGCTCTCACGCATTTCTCCTTTTTTTCTCACTTGACGATGCTCTTGACACACCTTCATCTGACTACTGGGAGCAGTTGCCACAGCAACCCCAGGATCATATGACAGACAAGCCTCATCTCTGCCATCTCTTTCCTGCATCCCCTCACCCCCATACTTTGCTTTCTCCGGTTTGCAAACTGAAGTTCCAGTGGCATCCCGTAAGAAGGAGAGGAATGAACCTCGAATCTGTGTTAAATCAAAACTGTAAATCATCAAAGTGGCTGTACCCGCTTTAGCTTCTAGAACATTTACCTCACCTGGCCTTGTGGAAGATAATAGGAATCCTATGATGACTTATAAGGCATAGGACATTAACTGTAAAATAAATGTTTGATGCTCAGCTGCCCTTGACCAAAGCTACGCAGCTTCAGTTTCTGCTGCAGGCCATCTGCTAACTGGACAGCAGGGTTCCACTCAGCTTTACGATTGGTCTTTAGGGGTTGAGGGTTATTAAGCCTGCATCAGCAGCCTTGCAGCCCTGTGGGACTTTTGTCACAGTGCTGCTGCTGCCCTCTCTTGTTAGCAAATGAACCAATAGTCCCATGTAGATTCAGCATTGTTCTTTATATGCACCATATCCTGATACTGTCATGATCCAGGACTTTTGATCAGCCTGGAGTTCAAGATTCCAGTTCATGTCCAGGTGCTCTGGTTGCTTTCTGATTTTGTATTTCTTAGCTGTGTTTATTGTACAGGTGCACTCAGTTTGCTCAGCCTTTTAGTCTTGGTTGTGTTTTAGTGCTGAAGTTCATGCATGTTTGTATCTTGTGTTTAGGTTTACTTCCTTCCTTGTCTGATTGTGTTTATTCTCTAAACCTGTGTCTAAATTTAGTTTGGCCCCCTAATGTTGGCCCCCTAACTCAAGGAATAAACCAGTGTTATGTGTCAGTACAGGTGGGGCACTTTGCTACCCCACCTGTCACAGAAACACATCATTCGTTTCATTTCTTTACCTAACAAATTCTAAAGATAACACTGTTTGACAGGCATAACATAGTATTTGCTCACCAGCAAGGTGATTCCAAACAAGCAATTAGCTGAAAAAATCAAAACATTTCACTGTGGTGTTACAAACACAGTTTATTTCCAGTCTTATGTTCCTCTTTGTCTTAACCACTGGACCTTTTTATGATCAGCGATTGTTCTCACTGTCCTTCCATTCACCTTAAAAAACCTCGCTTTAAAACCTTTTCCTCAAACAACATATCTCCTGTTTGTTTTGGTTTTTTTTTTGTTGTTTCTCTCGACCGTTGGTGCCTGACGTCAGCACCCTCTCGCAACACATCTCTGCTCCTCTCTGCTGTTCACCTTCAGTCGTCTCCAACTCCACGTCGTCTCCCTGCTGTTTCGCAGCATTCATTGCTGCTCCCCAACACCCACTCACATGTGCTCAGGCATTATGCATCTGCAACACCACATCCGCCCAGTACTTTTCCCTTACTCTAGTCTCATTTATATTCCCCCTGTCCCATCCCTTTCTTTCTCCCCCCTCCCTCCCTGCTGTTTCTTCGTTCGTGGTTTGCGCTGTCTGGGTCACTCTGAGCTGCTAAAAAAAAGCTTCACCCTGCACTGGGCTCTGTGGTCTCGTTTACACAGCCCATTATTCTCGGTACAAGCGCTTGAATAAACATGCTTACACGATCACTGACATTTCTACTGTAGGCGAGTGAGTATGGACACATTTAAAAGGTGTGAAAAGGCTTGTCAAAGTAACTGATTGTCCACATGTTTGACATTTCACTAATTCTGCTGGATTATTTTTGGGCAAAAAACAAGACACAAGTCGTCTATTAACACAATCAAACAAAGCTGTTTTCATGCAAGTCATAATTCAGGTGTATCTTTAACACAGCAAATGCACATGACTCGTACTATTAGCTCTTACATTATTCTCTGTTGAGGCAGCATTAACTGCTGCCTGTGCATGAGTGCGTGGGGATATGCTGGTGTCGTGCAGGTGTTCACAGGACACAGGAGAAAGTGGGTCATGCTTAGCTCTGACAGACTTAGTGCAGCGCTCACTCCAAGATATTTTTTCCAAAAAATTATTTACACATATTTTACTCAAAATCTGCTGTGTGAGAAGGTTTTCACTAATTAATATTAATCAGACATAATGATAGGTCTCATTAGAGGACTGTGATTTCAGTGACATCAGTGGGATTGAGTTTCTATTGAAGATTGGAAATTCATCATGACTCCATCCATGCTGGCTCAGGTTACACAGGTGAAAGGCCGGCTGTCCTTTGGTTGGTGGATGCCGAAAAAGCACAGGCAGATCTGTTACCAAGCATCTGCTTCAGATGAAAGCTGTGGAGCAGTGGATCAGGTCGCGATGTTCACCTAAAAGCAACACACAAAAATAGAAACTCATTAAAAGCTGTTTTTTCCCCTCCGCTAATCCAGATTTACCCTTTGACAGCTCATTAACAAAAACCTTGGTACGCAGTTCTGTTTTCAGGGGTTATTAACAGATGAACCTCGTATCTGTTTCACTGTGGTCGAGGTTTAATATTTCTGTGAATTTGTAGTGGCAGCTTTGGGAAATTTGACCTAAAATGATTTAATTTGGCAAACACTTTATATAACGCTTACTGACAACACTGCTGTTTCCAGCTGCTTATTTTGCGGTATGAACATGTTCATGCTACAACAAAATCTCTTTTAACCCATTGCCACTGTTTATATGTCATTTATTTGCTCTACTTCAATGATTAGAGGCACCACACTTCTCCACTCATGCTGTTTTTGTAGACACTCTTAAACCAATTTTAATACTGGACAGCAGATTGCCTTGCTGGACCTGTGAGGGGACATGTGACTCTCCGTGGAAGAACCTCACCAGATGGCCTCTCAAACAGGGGCCTGTCCAGCTCACAGGGTTGAGGACAAAGCTCCTGTCCCCATTTTTTTGGACAACATAATCCTTTTAAAATACCCCTGCAGCAAAGCACACTTAACAAAAAAAAAAAAGTATTGTTGGTGCAACACAGTTGGTGCTGCAAATAATCAGGTCAAACTCACTGTGAAAAAAAATAAATATACAGGTTTAAATGTAGCAAAAAGACATGATTATGTGTCATTTGAATATTATGACCTAAAATGAGGATTTGTTTATTTGGAGATAGGCTGGACAGAGCAAACAGTTAATGATGTAACTGTAGCTAGGCATGGATTTATATTTGAATGAGCATGAAGAAAGTGGTTGGAGATGCTTTGAAACTGAAAGCTTTTCTGTTCATAATAACTGCACAACCATTTCCCGCCCTGCTGTCATTATGCCTGTAATCCTACACGTGGGAGTGCCCTACATACGTGCCTCAGGGTTTTATCTCTCTGTGTTATCAATGTTAACAATGAATCCCACATAATAGGAATAATGTGGAAGATGGTGATCTCATTTTAGTAGGAGCTACAATCATGTGACCAAAACGTTTCACAGGACTCTCTGCAGTCCAGTGAAACTGAGCACATCCTGACTGCATCCGCATGAATGAAGAGTGTAAGTAGCAGCTAGGTGCTGCTAAATGCATTTGATGAATTGATCATCAGCAAGTGTGAACATCATTCGACAGTGAGGAAGATTAATCACAAGTGGAAAACATCTTCCCAGGAAGAGAGTAACATAGAGCTACTACAGTAACAATTAAATTAAGAATAGAAATGTAATATCATCCTGAGAACGGAAGGAAAAAAGTATCTTTCAGTTAATTTTTTGTGATTTCCTGTCTCGTTGGAGCTAAAAGAAGCCACTGAAATGCATGAGAAATCACTGGAAAGACCTGGATTTCCTGGACTTGGTGCGTTAGCTCAAATGGACCTAAAAAGTCCATTACAGAGGACATAAATGAACAGGCTGGGTTTCAGGAGGATATAATGGTTTTATATTTTGCTTGGAGTAGTATAGAAGAGTAACTAGACATGAAAATGTTTCCAGCTGAGCTGTTTCTACCACTGATACCCAAAGGTTTCTGCTATAGAGACAGTCTGTTCTTTGATTTCCTGTTTCACTGAAGATGTTAAAAGACGCTTCTCTGCCCTCTGGTGGTGTTTCTGTGTTCAGCATGCAGCGGGCCAGCAAGTCACAGACGGACGGACATAAACGGATTTTAACCGCTGTTCACTTCTTAAAGCACAGTTTGCACTTCTAATGGCGAATAAATTGTGCTTACAATAACTAGCAGACTGAACAGTCTAAGAAATCGCCACAGACTGTGACATTTAACACGAGCAATCTGAAGGAAAGAGGATACTGAAAATATCTGATTCACTCGGTTTAACAGATCAGGTTCTTGATTGGTTCTCATCATACCTAAAGGCCAGAAATGAAAGTGTGATTACGGTTTAGAAAATCAGACTATTCAAATCTTACAGATTATCCTGCAAGTTACCTCTCGGTTAAAGCGTGCACTTCAATCTAAAAACTGTCTCCTCAGCTCATCACATTTCTAAAACTCTGTTCTTCGAATAGGGGCAATGACCAGCTGCACCTACCGGGCTATTTCAGACACAGCACCGCAGGATGCAAATAACTTGTTTGATCCTAGCTCTACGTATTATGGCAGTCAGCCCACCTCCCCCCCCACCGCCACTGTTTTCCTGTCTGGTATTACACAATATCACAAAATCAGTGTCCTTACTTCAAGGGCACCTGGAGCCTTCCTGTGCAGACATTACGCCACTTTTAAACTAAATCTTCAAAATATAAAAAAATATATATGATTTTTTATTTTATATTTCAATAAGAAAATGAAAGTTATAGTAATCTAAAAGCCAAGTGTTGCTTGCTTTGGGCCTCTTCTGTTTATGCAGTGCTTCAACCATAATCCCACAACCTGTTTTAAAATAAGCTTCTGCCTGCAGGACTGTACTTTGACCTCAGCAGCACAGCCGCACCCTCTTTTATAATAGGTGAGCTGGTTTCCTTTTTTATGGATTGACAAGCCACGGCGCCAATCGGCTTGTTTTATAGGAAGGTAGGCGGGACTTCCTGTACAGTAGTGCAAGTAATCCAACATGGCGCTTACGTTGCTCGCCTGAGAGTGCAGTGGGAAGCGCTTTAAGTTCAGCTCGATTTCAGTAGTAGAGTTCATTAAAGTGGATCAGACTTTTAGAAATGAAGGGGAAAGAGCGATCGCCGATGAAGAAGCGCTCCCGGGCGCTGGATGATAGCAGAGACCGAGGAGGAAGCCACCTGAGCAGCAAGAAGAGCGGAGCCCTGTCGGCGGTTAGCGGCAACACGGGTAACGGCTCTGCTTACAGCGGCTCTTCATCCAGGAGGAGCTTACACAACGACAAAAGAGACCTGAGGGATTCGGACGGACACAGCACATCCAGTCGGACTAGCAGCGGTTACGACTACGGAGTTGTTTCCGGGAACAAGCCGCACGGTGGCGCTGACCTCGCCGCGGAATCCTCCAGGCCGGGTTCACGCAGCGACCCAAGGCCTCCGTCAAACCCAGGAAGTGAGTACAAGACTTTGAAAATCAGCGAGCTGGGCTCCCAGCTCAACGACGAGGAAATAGAGGACGGCCTGTTCCACGAGTTCAGGAAGTTTGGGGACGTGAGCGTTAAAATGACCCGAGAAAACGACGAGAGGGTCGCGTTTGTGAACTTCAGGCGACCCGATGACGCCCGGGCTGCCAAACACGCCCGCGGGAAGCTGGTGCTGTACGATCGGCCGCTGAAAATAGAGACAGTCTACATGAGCAGACGGAGGAGCCGCTCCCCCGTTGCTAAAGACGGCTTCCCCGCGGGACACAGACCCCTACACGCTCAGAAAGCTCTGTCTCCCACAGGCATGGGGTTCAGAGACTACCGGCTACAGCAGCTGGCTCTGGGCCGTCTGCCCCCTCCCCCTCTGCCGCCTCCTCACCTCAGAGACGTGGACAGAGACAGAGATTTTCCCGTGTATGAAGGCAGAAACAGACCGCCTTACATTCCCGAGTGTTTCCGCGATGAGGACATGTTGAGCCCCGAGGACGACCAGAGGGCAAACAGGACTTTGTTTTTGGGCAATTTGGACGTGACTGTGACGGAGAGTGACCTGAGAAGGGCGTTTGACAGGTTTGGAGTGATTACAGAGGTGGACATTAAGCGCACAGTGAGAGGCCAGAGCAACACATATGGATTCATCAAGTTTGAGAACCTTGACATGGCTCATAGGGCCAAAGTGGCCATGGCTGGGAAAATCTTGGGCCACAGCCCGATTAAAATAGGATATGGGAAACCTACGCCCTCGACCAGGCTGTGGGTGGGGGGGCTCGGGCCTTGGGTTCCACTTGCTGCACTTGCCAAAGAGTTTGACCGCTTCGGGACCATCAGGACTATAGACTACAGGAAAGGTGATGCGTGGGCTTATATCCAGTATGAGAGCCTGGATGCTGCTCAGGCTGGGTATACTCACATGCGTGGCTTCCCTCTCGGTGGCCCCGACAGGAGACTCAGAGTGGACTTTGCAGAAGCAGAGACTCGCTACCAGCAGCAGCAGTATACGCAGCTTCCTCTCCCCCTGCCACACTATGAATTAGCCACCGAGCCATATTCACACCGCCTTTCTGATCCAGTGAGAGCGAGAGAGCGGTCCCCTCCACTTCCTGCTCGCTTCAGAGACCGGGATCTCTACCCTGCTGAATGGTCTGGCCTCGGTGCACACGAGAGGATGCGAGGTTTTGACCCGGCAGACCGTCTGGACAGGCGCTCCCATGAGAGCTGGTCACTAGAACGGGAGCGGGAGTTGCAAAGCAGAGATTTGTCCCGCACAAAGAGACCTTTAGATGACGGTTGGCGGCTGGAGCACTCTCCTGACGGCAGTAACTTTGGTCTGCGGCGTCATGGCAGCTCTCTGGACCGCAGCCCGGGAGGGAGCAGCCGAGATGGGGGGCGCTACAGTGACCCCGAACGCTTGCCTCGCTCTGGCAGAACCTCCCCAGTCAAAGACAGGAAGAACAGCCTGGACGCTGGGTTTGTGGACAAAAAAAGGAGAACACGCAGCCCATCAGAGCCACGCTCCGGCTCCGAGAAGGGGCGCAAACACAAAGTCAGTGACTCCTCCAAGAGCCCAGCGAAGAAGGAGGACCGCTCAGAACCTCTTTCCTCCTCTACGAACTCCTCCAAACCCGGTCAGCAGCCTGACCCAGATGCTGAAAAACAGAAGCTGAGTCAGGTCTGGCAGGGCGTCCTCCTGCTGAAGAATAGCAGCTTCCCCACCTCACTGCACCTGCTGGAAGGGGACATGAAGGTGGCTGCCAGTCTGCTGGTGGACGGCTCTAAAGGGGGCCAAGTTTCCCAACTGAAGATCAGCCAGCGCCTGCGCCTGGACCAGCCGAAGTTGGACGAGGTCTCCCGTCGCATCAAGGCCGCCGGCTCCAGCGGACACGCCATCCTCCTCGCTTTGCCTTGGAAATCCGACGACAGCGGTGCCCAGGACGCCGTCAACTCCACCGAGAGACCCCTGAAGAACCTGGTGTCCTACCTGAAGCAGAAAGAGGCGGCAGGTATCATCAGCCTCCCCGCTGGGGGCGGCCGTGACAAGGACCACGGAGGAGTACTACACGCTTTTCCCCCATGTGAGTTTTCCCAGCAGTTCTTGGATGCCTCTGCCAAAGCCTTTGCCAAATCAGAGGATGACTACTTGGTAATGGTTATTATCAGAGGAGCATCATGAAAAAAAAACAAAAAAACAACAACAACATGTGTCATGTCACACTCAAAACTGTTAAACTGTGAGATGTAAACACAGGGAGAAGAAGTGGTATTAAAGCAGTGCAGGAGACAAACAGCAGGATGCAGATTTTAAGCTCTCTAACCTGCTTCTATTTCATCCTGGTGAAAGTTTATAAAATTAAAGTCAAACTGAATTAAGTACATTTTTATAAGTTGATGAATTTGATTGTTAAATCAGGTGAAATGTTGCCTTTACTATTTAGATATTTAGATTAACTGCACATTACCTGAAGGTACTATCCTAAGGTGAGTCCAGAGTGAACTACAGGTCTGTGAATCAGTACTGTGTGTGTTGCCTTATCGTTTAAAAAGAACAGGTCCTTTATGTGCTTTTCACACAACTCCTGCCTACAACAATGAGCTGAAGATCCAGAAGAGAGCATTTAGCCTCATTTTTGGTAATTGAAATCAAACTCATGTACACTGTGTTTTTGTTTTTTTTCTTCTCTTGATTAAGGAAGTCCATTTGCTTTAAAGCATTATCCGTTGGCCAGTAATTGACCTACACCAGATTTTCGTATGTATTTGGTTTTCTTTTTTTGTGACCAAGTAAAAATTTTTTTGAAGACTTCCAAATTCCAACTTTCAGTAAATGATCTTTAAGACGTCAAATTATAGCAGAAAGAGCAGTTAAACAGACCAAATCACTCCATCACTCCTTCTGGATATTCATGTGTAAAGTTAAGGTACACGAGAGCATCAGGAGTTTCAAGTATAATTTACATTACCAGTGCTTTTGTGTGTTTATGTGTAGTTGCGTGTGTGTGTGTGTGTGTGTGTGTGTGTGTGTGCCATGTTTCATGAGTCATGTTACTTTATGACTAAGTGGAGGTTTGTCATCGGTGCTTTCACAATTTTCACCAAGCAAGCCGTTTGTGAGGGGATGGACACAAGCAGCAAGCTCTGCGAGCTTTCATTTCTCAAAGGCGTATCAGGATCCAACTGCTGATTAATCTTTAAATTATTATTATTATTATTCATCTGAAATTGTGAAAAATGCTCCCTGATTGACCAAAAGTCCAAAACCCAAGGACTAGATTTTTTTCGTGTGTGTGTTTGAAATTTTTTGCTTATCTTTATCTTTTAATATTTTAGTAACGAGCTAAATCAACTCCCCCGCAGTCTCAATGCAAATTTTACAAGGCTAGTCTGTGTTGTCGGGCTCTTATTTTGCAGTGTGGGGTTGCTTTTTGTGTCCTTCCCTTCTCCGTTGTGTGGTGTTTTTTTTTTTTGTTCTTTTTTAATTATCCACAGTTTAGTTGAGCATTTATTGTTTGATCAGATACCTCACTCCGTTTGTCATGTTTTAACTCGCTGATTACAATTGCTACCCTAAGAAAGCATATTGTTTTTTTTTTTTTAAAAAAAAGAATGATGTAACCTCCAACTGAAGAGCTGTATGCCATGCACAGGTCTTTTTTTTTTCTTCTTTGCCTGATTGTGAGTTTCCAAAAAAGAAAATGTTGCAGTACGATCAGAGGACTTTGGTGTACGTTTCCACACACACGAGGAACGGAGGCCATGTTCAACTGGCCATACTTGCCGCCTTCAAAAAGGGACTCATAATGATTGTTTTTCATGCTTTGATTTGAGTACTGTGTTTCAAATGGATAAAGAGTGATTTGTGCTGTATACTCAGGATATCTGAAGAGAGAGAGAAATGGAGATCATCAATGCTCATGGGCCTAAGAAGTATACCTGTCAGCAAAAACACGCAAAGTGCAACATGCACTTCATACATCTTGTCTTAATAAATTTACTCTTTCGTGGGAAACACGAGTGCCTCGGAAGACAACTTTTGTGACCTTTTTCTGTTCTTGGAATTTTCTGTGAAAGTCTTTAAAAAAAAAAGAGAGAGAAAAGGGGAAAAAAAAGGCTTTCACTTTGACAGCAGGAGGCTTCCCGGCAGACGTGAGAGGAAGTGTGAGAATCGAGGGAAAGCCTCTCAGTTCTGTGTTTTCGTGATGCTCGACATGTGTTCGGTGACCTCTCTTGTGAAGAGCTTTTCCATATGACCTTCATTCAGATTGAAATTTGGCGGTGCTAGAATACTTTGTGCAGCCTGTTTGGGAAAGACAAATGTAGAGTCCCTGTGCCTCCTCAGACCTGTGGCTTATTCCTCGGTCGCCTTTGTGCGTGCGGAGGTGTGACACAGAACCTGCTCATCTGAGAGCTGTTTCTCAACAGGGCTCGTCTCTCAGCGGGAGCTTTTTCTTCCTCCCTTCATCTGGTTCCAGCAGCGCACTGGTGCACAGTGTGTTTGTTCAGCGTCTGCAGCAGGAGCAGTGTTTGTGTAGTTGCTTATTGTTCTTGCATTGGAGTTTTAAAGAAGAAGATCTCTGTGCTAGGGCCAGACCTGCTACCTCAGCCTGTCGGAGAGGAGGTCGAGGCGGTGAGACGGCGTCTGCCAAATATCGGAAAGGAAGCGCAGTGGAGACAAGAGATCGCCCCGGTTGAGGCCTGAGCAGGGAATCCTAATCTTTTAGTTGGTTTGTTGATCTGATGATTTATGCACTTTTAAAAAGATTGTGTGGCAAACTGCATATGAAAGCACAGAGACGAGAGGATGACTCCCATCGTAGTTTCCTGGTTGTTCTTCAAACAAAAGGGACGGCTACCCTTCAGCTCCAAGTATCTGCACGGTGCTCCAGCTCAAGGTGTCCCCTGGAGGGGGTGGCGTGAAGCGTAACAGCTTTACGCCTCCTGGCTGCTCCCACCCCTCAGGTAACGTATACTGATGGTCACAACGACACGAGCGGGTACGTATTGTAATGTCAAAGAGCACCACAGGCACATTGTTGCTTAAGTAAAAGCTGGTAAGTGGAGGGGTGAGAAAAAAATAGCAAAAAAAATCAGTTAACATGCAGTAAAATTACAATAATTCTGATTTTGTTAAAAGCATAAAAGCCAGAGATTAGTGTTGAGCTAACATTGTCACAGTTTCTGTCAGTGACAGTCGGTGAACGTTTCTTTCCTGTTGTCTCACCAAATTGTGGTTTTACATCCCATAAACTGCTGTAACCTAGCAAAAGATTTAATTTCATTTTAAAAGGTACTTAAAATTAAGCTCTGCCCCTTTGAGTGCATTAACATGTGAGTAAAGTTTAATCTCAGTGAGACGGTGCTGTAGTTTCCTTTAATTGGTATTACAGTAAAAAATGAAACCTTGATTTTTCAAAGTAAGTCAAATATATGTGCAGGAGTAAAACTCATAGATGTAAAATAAATAAATAAAATAGAGTAAATGGGAACAGCCAAGAAAATGGAAATGGTTCAGGTGCACTAAAGAACGATGTTTCAGCAGGCCTGAGAGTCTCTGAGTGACACAGAAGGACAATGTAATGCAGGAAAGATTATTATAGTTCACTAAAAACTAAAATAGGTATAAAAAAAAAAATTGACTTTTGAAAAAGAAACAATTTTGTGAACTTTGAAAACTAAAATTAAAAAAAAGTTTTAGAATTTGGTAAAAATTGTTAGCACAACCTGCCTGACGAGGCTTTGGAAGCCTACAGCACTGTGAGTCGACTGCTTTCAAAAGTTCAGTGTTTATATTGTAGCATCGACACTGATAATCTGAAATCTTCTCTCTGGTGAATGCTCTAAAATGAACAAACGTACTCCGGAAAGTAAAGTTAAAGTAAAATAAAAATAGAAGGTAAAGAAAATCCAAAACTGTAATAACTGAATATATGTATGTATAATACAAATACACGGTAAACTAAACTAAACATTACAAAAATGGGGAAAAGTAGATCTCAAGACCATTATAATTTGTAAGTACTCTTACCTGCTCTGAGAGAAAGATGTCAATGTTAGAGGCCTGCGGCTGATCCAGATAATGATAGTATTGATACCAGTGATGGTATTGGATGGATACTGGAATACTAGGAGCAGTACTTTGTTTTCCATCATCCGAGTTCAGAATGAACCCACTGAACTTTACTAAATATTTGTTCTGAAAATGAAAAACTATAACTCAGACATACACTAGAAAAATTTCTTAAACATTTTCCAGTTTTAAAATACATGAAAAGCTGAAACGTGTGTCTTAAATTTGTATTATTAACTAATTATTGTGGAAAGTAAAAATCACAGTGATTTGTTGGTCAGTAAAATTTATTCAGATTTTGCAAATTGATGATGATTCATCTCATAAATCATTGCACATTGCTCTTCTCTACATAAGCTGCCTTTATAAGATAAACGTATTGGTATTAACAATGCTGTGCTTGTACTAAACTTGCAGTATTGCCCAGTGAAAATAGTGCTGTGTATCATGGATATAGATGCCCTGCAGTACAATCAGTCATCAGCAGGTGCTGTCAGTCACAACAGTCTCAGTTCTTACTCGTTATGATGGCAGTCTGTTTAGTTTACTGTATTCTGCCCTGCTCGCCGCGGTACATGAGGCGTGCAAATTTTGTTTTACAGCTTCAGGTTTAGTTGGTGCAAAGGTTCATGCCAACGGGATTGCTTGCTAAATCAGAGGAGGTGCAGGCGCTTGGATTTCTGCAGGGATAAAGGTGACTGAAGCTTGATGTTGTTATAGTGAACTAAAATTAGGTGTGGAAACCATAACAAGAATGAACTGAACCATTTAAAAAGTCACATTTAAATGAAAATAAAGGGGGAAATGGCCGAGGAGACAGTTTATGCATGTTTATTAAACTTGGGACGTTCACATGAGTGACTGTGAGTCAGCTGTTGATAAAATATTTGGGGTTTTTTCCGTCTTATAAATACCCTCCACATATTAATAATAAAAAAAGTAATACAAACTACCTGAAACAAGTATTTCAAAATAAAATTAAAATGAGCAAACTCAGTGAAACGGTTTGAAATCAAGTGGAAAAACAAAAACTTTTATATGATTAATGAGTGAGTGTATCCCAGGACCATGCCTTTTAACTTCAAAGAAATTTGCCATCATTTGTGATCATTAGAAATATCAACTGGTGTGAGTATTATTACATCTCCTCCAGCTCTGAATCTAAACCTGCACACCTGGAAACGTTTCTGCTGTTTCACTGAGTTTTAGGCCTTCTTTGTGAAAATCCAGTTCTTTTTGTTTTGAACATGTTTTAAAGACGCTTCTAATCAAAATGTTGAGTGTTTCAGGTCATTCCCTCGACACAGAAGAAAAGAAGAATGAAAACATCCCCCATGGTTTGCCCTCTGAAAGCACCTTTTGACTGAATGAGCCGTCTGCAGCTTAAAAAAAAAAGCCCACGTCACACTGTGGGACGCTGGCTCTGTGAGTACAACTTAATTAAATTTTTAAAAAAATGCACTTTTCATATTGACACCAAGTTTTTTTTATTGTTTCTCATAATAATGTGAACATCAGCTGATTTTGTGCTTGAATAAAGGCAGCTGTTCTTTAAACGTTTCTGATTGTCTGTATTTATTTTGTATTTGTTTGAATGATGAACCTTTTACACTGTTAGTCCTCCGGAGGGCAGCATTGAGCGGAGCGATATTAAACAGAGGTTTTGTAGCTTATATGGGGGGAAAGTTCAGCTATTTTCTCATAAGTAACATCCAGTCTCCCGTGTGCAGGATGAACACGTTCATTCTGACACAAATAGGAGACGGTCACTTTCATCTTTATGATTGCACAACTAACGTTGCGTTTGCCAAATAAAGGCAGCAACAATATTCTTCACTTCAGAGGGACTTTTACAGGCTTTTACAGAGAGTAGACAAGAAAAGTCAACAAACTAAATCAGGATGTAGTGAAAGTGAGGACACCTGAGAACAGGTGTGGCTCACAGTTGGATCTATAAGCTTTTGGAAGATTAAACATGTTGACACGAGCCTCTAAAAATGGGGTAAATGGTTGTAAAATGAACAGTTATGTCAATACTTTTCTTAAAAATGTGTTTAGTGTCCTCTGTGTTGGTGCACAGAGGCAAAATGTGTCATCGTCAAATACTTATTGAACCTAACTGTGCAGTTTCACCACCGGGGCTGCGTTGTGTTCTTCATCTCATCGAGCTCAGAGTTTATAATTTCTCCTGCACTTTTATAAATCACTCCCAGCGTGTTATTCCTTTTTAGGTTAAGCTATGAGGCCTGAGATATTCTGGAGAAAATGTTTATGAGTGTGCTCCCAGATGTTTGCGCAACTGAAGTGAAAAGTTGCTCCAATTGCTTCAATCTGGCAGCTGCTGCAAGAGGAGAACATTTCTCCTGCCGTGTAGTCATCTTTAGAGTGCATCGGCCATGATTGTTGAGCACGACGGGCTCCGCTCTGTCCCGATGGAGTGAAAAACTGAAACATCGGGAACACCAATATAAGATTAACAAATAATGGAAGACAACAATATCAAAGTGACTGATCTGTTCTTTCACCAGCCTCCATCCTCTGCTTTTGAGACCACCAAAAAAACATTTCATCTTATACAACATAAGGGCAAATCCTACATACTCCATGCAAGCATGAAAAAATGATCTGAGAAGTGTCCAAGAATATTTTTGCAGAGGGAAGAATGAATCCTTCCATGTCAGGGTATTGGTGGCCGCTAGATGGCAGTAGACTCGCTCAACTGCTGCTTCAGTCGCTTCCCCATTCATGTGATTCTCCTGGGAGGGGCCTGAGGAGAGGATGAGTCATCTCACTTAGAATTCAGCCTTTAAGCCACCGAGCAAAGACGCCATTCATTCATTGTCAGCAGGCTCACAGTCACTGCCATCTGTGTGTGTGTGTGATGTTCAGCGATCTGATATTTTCTTCAGACAGCTGCGTTTGTTCTAATAATAATCTGGCATATCATGTAGCTCTTTCCCATTTAAACGCTTGCATCATCACACAGATCAGCCACTGTCAGTCCCCTTCTGTCTCCTTTGGGCTTTTTATGAATTAAACACTTTGCAGATCCTGATTCAGTGTTGTGTTTTTGTCCAGCGTTTTTCAGATCTTTAAGCCTAGTCTCACACACACCTGGGTAGTGTTGGGTGTATTGTGAGTAAGCGTGGTAATATGAGAAAGCGCCTGCTGAGACAGGGAGCACGAACATCCCTGCAGACCTCTTCAATCATTTATCCAGGAGATGAGTTGCAGGGCAGCCAGCGAGGTGTCACAGTGCACCCTCTTCACACACATGCCAGACGGTCACATGAACAAGTGTCATATATTATGTTCCACATAAAATTAGATGTGTTTTATGTGTGTAAATTGCAAGTTTACAGTAATAAGATGGAAACACTAGGTTGTCAGAAGCTGATATAATGCAGCTCTGTCTTGGACTGTGATAGGCAGAGGAAACTGAATACAGCACAGCGAGTTCACTCTCCTCGGGGACATACTGTGGTCAACAATCCAAATAAGGTTGAAAATCCAGCAACTTCAAATGTGGCCAGAAGCCGGCATGTTTCAGGCACAGATGCAACAAATACGACTCCCAGCTTCCACCCCAGCAGTCCATGTGGTCTCCTATTTCACTCTCCAGTGAACAAGGTTGGGTCAATAACGTAATTTAGAAACTGAAGCCAGAGGATTTCCTGCAGTTAACTAGGACAGCAAGTGAAAATTAATCTTTGCCTAGAAGGACACAACAGTCAGGCCAAGTCTGATCAGTCAGAGCCAAAGTTAAAGGAACAGTTTTACATTTTGAATTGGAATACTCTCTGATTAAGACTCTCTTTCTTGATAAGAGAGTCAGTGGCCCTGAGTAGTAAAGATAGCAACACTTTATAATATGGCCCACAACTAAGGGCATCATTTCCCAACAATTAAATAGATTTTAATATATTTTATTTAAAATGACAATCTAAATATATTTATCTTCAAATTCCTAAAGGTAGGGACACTAGAATAAGGATGTAACAAGTCAGGTTTTTACAGCAAACAAATAAATAATTAGACTGTAAGTAAATTTAAGTAAAGTATCATTTCTTGGCTAGTGACTGAGACATGGAACACCACCTCTCTGGTGGAGAAGGAGCATGAGCTAATCGTGAGATTGAAAGGTACCAGCTAGATATAGTCGGGCTCTCCTCAACACACGACTTGGCCTCTGAAACCAGTCTCCTGGAGAGGAGTTGGAATCTGTCTCGGTCTGGTGTTGCCTGTGGTGAGAGGCGGCGGGCTGGGGTGGGTATCTTAGTATCCCTGCCTTCCCTGCTGCCTGTATGTTGGATTTTTCCCGGTGGATGAGAGGGTTTGTTCCCTGATCCTGCAGTTCAGGGAATGGGTCCTGACTGTTCTCTGCGCTTATAAGCCGAACAATAGTTTAGTGTATCTGGCCTTCTGAATCTACAGCTGTATATTCTGGACACTTGGGTGAAGAGAGGGGCTGAGCTGTCAACTGACCACCGCCTCACCTGGCGGTGAGTTGGATCAGGTGGCCGGGTAGGATGCTGGACAGACATGCTGCACTGAGCTGGTTGGTGCCTGTCATGGTGGGAACCCTCGAATGAGATGGTGGACACCGGTGGTGAAAGGAGTCCTACTGGGCTTCAGAGGCAGCTGATAGGTACAGACAGGCCAAATGAAACACGGCTCGGGCAGTGGCCGAAGCAAAAACTCGGGCGTGGGAGGAGTTCAGAGAGGCCACAGAAAAAGACTTTTGGACTCCCTTGTAGAGATTCTGGCAAACCGTCAGGCAACGCAGGAGGGGAAAGCGGTCCTCTACCTGCACTGTATGCGGTGCTGACTTCAACTGAGGATTTTGTCAGGCAGTGGAAGGGATCTCTTTAATCCTACTGATACATCTTCCCTAGAGGAAGCAGAGTCTGGAGACGAGGGGATGACTTGTCCATCACTGGGCGTGAGATCACTGAGTCAGTTAAACAGCTCCTTGGTGGCAGAGCCCCTGGAGTGGATGAGGTTCACACTGAGTTCCTAAAGGCTCTGGATGTTGTAGGACTGTCTTGCCTCTACGATGTTGCATGGAGATCATGGGCAGTACTTTTATGTTGGCAGTCTCGGGATGTGGTTCCCATCTTTAAGGAGGAGGACCGGAGGGTGTGTTCCAACTATGGGGGATCACACTCCTCAGCCTCCCCAGGAAAGTCTATGCGAGGGTGCTGGAAAGGAGAGTCTGATAGTTAGTCAAAACTCAGCTACAGGAGGAACAATGCGGCTTTTGTCCCGGTCGCGGAAGACTGGACCAGCTCTTTACCCTCTCTAGGATAATTGAGAGTGCATTGCTCAACCAGTCTACATGTGTTTTGTGGACTTGGAGAAGGAGTTTAATATTTTAAATTATTAATAAGTAATAATTTTGTTGCTGTGTTGCCCCTTATTCTCGTGTGCATACCTTTAAGGATTCAGTCACCTGCTACTTAGCTTTGCAGAATAGCACAACTGGTCGGATTGTGTCCAAACATGTTAAAATCTGCCTTTAAAGCATCTTTAACACAAACAAAAACTGCAGAGCAAAAATGAAAGGTGCCTTTGCACTAGGACATTACAACATTGCAAGTCTTTATTTTTTATGCATGTTAAAGAAGTTGCAAAGTCACAATTAATAAGTTAGCCGGATTCTCTAAGCCTGGGACAGAGCCATGCCAGTGATTTTACCCTGTTTCTGTATTTCCACTCTTTGTGTGAAGCTGAGCTAACTAGCTGTTGGCTGCACATGACACTGAAAGTTCTGCAGCTGCACATATGTCACAGGACATACTGCACACGTCTCTTTTTACATTATGTTTATTTTTGTTGTTTGTGAACTACATGAGGAGTACAGCAACAAACAAGATACACAGAGCAAACAATGAAATGCAATAAGTCGTTATTCAGGATTGCATATATTAAAATACAGCAGGTGAACTCAGCACACTGACAATATACTGACTGTAAACACTGAACATGTAGGTAATGATTTGTCACACGTAGCTCCGTCTTTGGTTATTATAATGTCCAACATGATGACATAGTACATATGTGCCTCCTCTGACAGACTGAAAAGTTCCTCAGGCTGTGTTGCTACATTATAATATTTAACAGACATGCTAGATTCTGACGATGTCATGAGCTTAAACTCCCACAGACACATTTATCGTGATTACACCGAGGTTATATTGAAAAAGCACCATGAGAAGTGCATAAACATCACTGTACCTTCAACATTAACATACATACCCTTTATAACGCAACTTTGACTTGTGTAGCAAGTTGTGTAGATTGTGTAGCAATTACGATGCTCTACTGCTAACATTGTGACCTGAAATGAACAGCCTGAATGTAATAAGTTGCATTTATTTGAGTCATCTTTTGGTCTTCATTGATTTTCATCCACACCCCTTTCTGCACAGTGTAACACAGCTTTTGTGGTTGCACCAGCCAGGGTAAAATATGAGCTTCTAGTCCTTTTAAGAGGATTCTGTTGGACATCTGTTTGAAAAACTGCTACATCTACATTTATATTTCAGCTGTCAGCCAGCCACAGGAGCCCGAGTGTTGGCTGCAGCTGCTATTTCTGACAGTGTTTATGAGAATTCTGGCTTGTGGCTGGCATCGGCTGATTTGCTTAGGGTTGGGCACTAATGCCCTGAAGCATTCAGTGGATGGTGCTCGCTCTCAGGCTCTTCCAGGCTGCTATTTACTCTTCAGTATGGAAGTACGTGCGTTCATGTTGCCATTCTGAAACCTGACACTGAACACGATATTTTGTCACAGTGTGATAACAAAATATGCAAATAAACTTGCTCAACTGGAAACTTATTGTTATGTTTGTTAGCATTATTAATCAGTTTCAAGTTTTCCATCTAGAGCAGCTTCCATACGTTTCTAAGATTCATCCATCCATCCATCCAAACTCACAAAACAATACTATTTATACTATTTTTTTTTACTCGAATTAGTCTGTAATCTTTGGTAATTTAATTTGAACCCAACCTCTAAAATCGAGCAGTTTGACTGTAATGTTTACATCTAATAACTCGCTCATATAGAACATAATAAAATGGTGGCATTTATTTGTAGTTAAATTCAGCTGGGTGATTTTGTCGTCTGGAATGTGTGTTTAACTTTAGCTTATTGCAATTAATTTTTTATGAACCAGAAACCAGGATTTGTTTTTTCTGCATAATCCACAGATAACATTAACTATACCTGAAGCTTAGTCGGTGGAATAGTTTCTTTTTAAATGAGACTGTATTCATGCTATTGGCATGCTATTTGATAATCAATCAGACAATGACATCAAGAGTTCATCAATATTTACTGCAGATTACTGACGCTCAACAACAGCACTGTTTACTGGAAATGTATGTATACTGGATGAGAATAAATTTGCCAAATAACAGTCAATAATTGTGTTTATACTGATAAAATATCTGCTGAGTGTTTATATCCTGAGAACCAGCCTATTCATTTATGTCCTCTCTAATGGACGTTTGTTTTTGGTTGATATCGTTTGACTTATTTGAGCTATGCTAATAAGTCCAGGTGTACTAAATAGAGGACATCCTGGTCTATCCATCGATATCTTATGTGTTTCGGTGGCCTCTTTTAGCCCCAAAGAGGGCGGAAATCACAAAAAAAGTTCAGTGGGAAGATTCTCAGGAGGATATGAACAGCTAGTCTGGTTCATTTTAAAGATTTCTTTTTAATTAGTGCCTTCAGACAGCAGCTGTTGTGAACTGGAGCAATATAAATAATATTTTATGAGACAGAAAGTCAACTAAATTCGTCAGAAATTAGAATTCATTTTAAATGATAATAAAAGTATACCTGCATATGATATTTAATCAGAGCTGCTTTTAAAAGCACTTCATCTTAAGGCCAAAATCACTGCAAAAAACACATATTGCTGTTTAAACATTAAATCGCACTTGCATCTAAAAAGAAATTTAACTGAAAAAGTTGCATAAGAGTAATTATTAACAGCACTGTTTTCTGTGAAGTTTAACCAAACAGGAATGTTACATATAGCACAAATATTGCATAATAATAGTAACAGAGTGAGTTCTGCAACTCACGCTAATTTGCATAAAAATTAGCCTCCCTTTCTACGTTTTTCAACAAATTCAGAACTTCTCACCTTTGCAGCACCTTCATCCCAATTGCAAGAAAAGCCATATCTTTAACATGCAGGCTACTGGCTACTCTGAGGTGACCTTCTCTCAGTAATGCCTTTAAGTCGTCTACTAAGCACTGCTTGGTGGTTAATGTTTACATGGTAAGTATTTTTAAGAACGCAAACAATATTTAAAGTTCATATATTCTCATTTTTCGGGAACACGTGTTGCATTTAAAAAACAAAACAGTCCTCTACCAGAAATATAGCTTTCTGTGCCTTCACAGAGGATTCATTTGAATTGTTAAGACGCATCACAAATGGAAAGGCCTAAAACTGATTTAATCAAAAGATTAAAATCAATTTGAATCTTACGTTATTGGAACGGCACCACCGTCTCGAGTCAACTAAAGCTTTGTTTGGAAGATGCTCACTTTTGATATTTTGCTCACATTCTTAGAATACAAAGAAGCAGCGGCATCGCTCTTATTTCATATGACCATAGGAGAATTGGAGCACACCGAGCTGACATCAGACCTTGTTCTGCCCCTGTTGGCCCCCTGCCACTCCTCATCTTCCTCACTTATTGGATTCAGCCTCCCATTCTGCTCCAGCTGTTCTTTAGGTTCCAGGAAGGCCGCGTGTCTGTAGAGGAAACCTCCACCTCCCACCCTCTCTTGCCATCTCTCCTCATGTGCCTGGGAGAGACTCACAGTTGAAGAGTGGAGGCTGTCTTTGCCGTCATTTTTCTCCATGTTCTGACCTGGACAACAAGCGCAGCGACACGGTGTGAAAAAGAGGTAGATGAGAATCATGACAAGACTGATCAGACACGCTACAAGGGTGGTGTAGGCTGTTTTTAGATTCTCCAGTCCTTTGCTCATGGTGGTATTAAACACCACTACAGTTACATACAGCGTCTCATTGAATGAATCACTTGTGGCATAGCAGGTGTAGACCCCTGAGTCTTCTACCTTCAGGGGCCCAATCCTAAGGCTGCTTTCGTTACGGATTAAAGTGGTTTCGTTTTGAGACACTGTCAGGTTTCCTGGCAGCACCCATCTCTTCACCATGTTCTTCTGTCTGGTGTCACAGTCTAACACCAAAGATTGCTCCAGATAGCCTTCTTTTTTAAAACTTTTGACTTCACTGCAGTTCAGATACTGTCTGGTCAGATCTAGTATGGCCATTTTTTCCTTCGGCTGGCCTGATGTCACACATGTGTGGTTGCTCCTGAAGTCAGTGGAAGGGCTGAGCTCCCTGAGTTCCCAGTGTGCCATCAGTTCATACAGCTCACAGCTGCAGGTCAGAGGGTTGTTGTGGAAGTACAGACCGTTTTTAATCCAGGCAGGCAGAGCCTGAAGCTCACCCAGGGGCAGAGCTTTAATTCGGTTGGAGGAAACATCCAGCAGTCTAAGGCTTTCCAGCCTGCCTCGGCCCTTTAACAGCTCTACGGGGATGCGTGTGATCTGGTTGTGGCTCAGATAGAGCCTCTGCAACTCGATGACGCCAGAGAAGGCAGAGCGATCTATCTGAGAGATGTGGTTTTTATAAAGTAGCAGCACCTCCAGATTCTCCAGCGGCTCAAAAATGTATTCGTCCAGCAGGCGGAGGCTGTTAAAGGAAAGGTCCAGGTAACGAAGCTTTCTCACATTCACAAATGCCTCAGTGGAGAGAAAGGTGAGGTTGTTATTACTGAGCAGCAGGCTTTGCAGCCGGTCGAGTCTGATGCCGGTCCACTCAGCTTGGAGCTTGGTGATAAAGTTGAAGCTGAGGTCCAGCACAGCTGCATACGATGGAAGAACGTTGGGAACATTTGTTAGATTCTTCTTGGAGCAGCTGATGATGGTGCTGGCACACAAACAAGTCTTCTGACAAACCAGGGGGCTTCCAGTTAACTGCCCACTGGCTCTCACTGCTGGTAACAGCAAAGTCAAGTGCAGAATAAAGCAGCTCCTTCGTTTTAACACTGCAACAGCAGCAGGCCGAAAAAAGCCGATGGAGACCACCATGGCGCCAGCACTACGCACTGCAGGGACTCTGGATGTTCTCTTAGTTTTCACAGTGGAAAATCATGGATCTGTAATCACACATTGGGCCACGTGATCAATAAATCAGCTGTCAGGACATAATATGACATGATAATGATGCAGTTTCATGCCATTAAAGCAAACCCGCACTCTAATGCAGAGAGGCGTGGTGCATTTGCGCAGCTGGATCATTAAAAAGTTGAATGTCGGCAAAAATGTTATCAGTGTCATATCGTGTCGTAGCATAGAATAAATAACAAACTATGGCGATTAATCAATGTGTCAAATTATTCAAAATAAACAGAATAGTCTAAAAGTTAACTAAGTGTGTGTGTTAGTCGTTTCCCTGATATCAGTTATCAAAGCATTTACATTTGTCCCAGCGGGCGGACGCGATTCTGCGTTACCTTTTTTTCTCCCGTTTTTTAAAGAGAAAGAAGTCCTTAGCAGTCCAGTCTCGGAGATGATTAGGACAGATGCATCTTCTTCATCTTCATCATCTTTATCGTCGGCGACCCGCGAGCTCACAGACATCCACCTTAACACGCTGAGCTACGGGCGAACGCACTTTGCTGTCCGGCTCCAAATGACCGGAAGAGGCTGTGTGCAAGCCTCGCTGGTGAGGAAAGGAAATGCAACTACATCCGAGAGCTGATCTGATGTGAGGGGTGCAAACAGCAGAGGTGGGTGTGTGCCACATTTCCTCTCCTGCTCTCTGTCTCTCTCTCTCTTATGGCCAGTCTCTGATTCAACAGACAAGAAACAAGCACCCAACATGAAAGCAGTGAGATGACAGCTCGGCTACACAAGCCTCAACATTTCATCATTTTTATCGAAGCTGATTCTTATTCTGCTTCCAATGAACCAACATTTCTGATATTAAAACAGTGGTTCTCCAGGTTTTCTGGAGGTCTTCCAAAGTTTGTCTTTGGACACATTTTTAGGGGAATGTTTTTAGTTTGTTTGTTAACAGGCAAAAAACATAAATAGTTAAGTTTTTTTCTTCACTTTTACCTAACCTGACTTGATGGCTCATTCAGTGCTACCATGCCTTTATTAATGAATCTCTTTCCCCAAAGTTGTCCTAACATCCTGGTGAAGGACGAGGTACCTGCGTGGGTGAACTGCTGCAGCTCTGGACATTATGTGCGTACAGTAACATAGGAATCAATACGGGGAGTTCAGAGTACAGCACAGCATATGGACTTACAGTAAACACCAGGCAGGCACAGACACATTAAGCACAATCGGTCAAATAAAGCAGGAAAATTAAGAGGCACATAAAGTTTCTTAAGATGGATTGCTTGAAGAAGTTTTATTGTACTGCAACATCCATGCAAAGGACAAACCAGTCCTGAAAACTGGTCTCGTATTTGATGAGGTCACACCTCATTTACAGTCATTTTCAAGGCTGTGATCTCACAGGTAGACCTCAGGTGTAACTCATAACAAAGGCAACATTTATCTCTGTGGTTTTTGTATTACTTGTGCCAGCTGACTGGAATAGCTTAAAGGGGACTGTGCCATCAGTGATGCTATTAATTAAACTTGTGGTTTCCACCTCATGACAGGTCAATATGTCTGCTGTGGAAAAGGTCTGCATGCCACTTTATAGTAGTGTGTAAATACTCATCATTAAGAGAATGTATAACATCGCCTGTGTATCTAGTGCCCAACAAAGTTTATTTCACTGTTCAACAGACCTCTGTGAGCCACAGTGAGTGATGTGGTGCTTTTCTCTGCAGGGGAAATGGGCTCTATGGTGTATTTCATACACAGTCCTGATGCTGTAAATACTGACTGCAGCACCAGATATGTGTTTATATGTAAATAGTCTCCAGCAAGTACTGTTATTTGAAGAATAAACCACTGTGCCTGGTTTTAAGTGGTGGCGTAACCTTAACTGAGTGTGCATCAGAAGTTAGTGAGGGTATAAACTCTCACTGCCCACCAGTGTTGGGACTAACGCGTTATTAAGTAACGCGTTACAGTAACTACGTTATTATTGTGGTAACGAGCACGGTAACTAGGTATTATGCCAAAATCAGGAACGCGTTAATCGTTACTGGGATTTAGATAGGGTCGTTATTCGTTACTTCGTGTGGTGAATCCACAGATTCAGTAACATTAGCAAGTGGTGGAGGCCAGGAGGTGGATGAGGGAAAGGGGAGGCAGGAGGAGGAGAGACCCGAAGCGGCTGCCGGTCCGGTGGACTGAACTTCAGGTAAGAAGTTATGACCTGCAGTCTATCTGGGTCAGATATAAACCAAGTTTAGGTGGAGTTTATTTTCGTTATGCTGACTTTTTCGTACTGGGTACTCGCTAGCATGACGGAGTTTCTAATTGCCAACCATCCCGTAAAAAACGGAATCGTCTCGTATTCAGAGAAAATATTACGCGTTTCGTGTTGAGCTGAAAAAGAACGCAGTTTGTCCCGGACTTCAGCTAGAATGGAAAAGACACAAAGCTGGAGTTATTCTGTGTCTTTGCTGCACAGCTGCCTCTACTTCTCTCATTCTCTCCCCTCCCTCTCCTGTTGCTACTTCAATCATGAAACTGATCAATGATCAGCTGATCGGCTTTTCTCTCGTTTGTTTATCGCCCACTTCGCGCCAAAAAGAGGAAACCAGCGGAGGTTGTGCTAAACAACAGCAGCACGTTTAAGCTTGATCAGCTGTTGTTAGAATTTATTTAATATTAATTTCTAGTATCAGCTGATGTTTGCTGGAGCCACAGCTGTAAAAGCTGCTGGTCATGATATCGGTTTGGTTATCTGGTGAGATGGAAACATGAAGATGAAACCAGGAGATGTCCTTACTGAATCATCAGAGCTGAACAGGTGATGGAGAAACAGGTTTACCTTTTAGGTGACATGGATGAGTTGAAGGGAAGTTATGAACTGTTTCTGAGAGACAAATAACACCAGGATCCTTTTCTATGTAGCTGACAGCTGGTAACTGTGCAGGGGCGGATCTAGCAAAGTGTTGCCAGGGGGCCAGGTAGGGCATTAACAGGGAGAGGGGGGCACAAGGAAATACTTTTCCTTCTTATTCTCATTTAAAATGTCTCGCTTTTAAAAAAATAATTATCTGAATCTTACAACAAACGATTGATAGATTGATACATATATACCATCAGAAGAGTGAACATCACTGTCACAACAGCGTTTGTTTTCATTCAAAGGCTTTATGATTTTTCCTATAATGATGGGCTGGTCAGTCAAAACGCCCGGGCCGATTTTTTTGTCGCAGTCCAGCCCTGTATGCAGCTCATCTGCAGTCTGGTGTTACCTACATCTTCCTATTCAGAAGGCAGAATTTCCGAGTTCTGAGTACAATCGAAAGCACCACGACGGCAGTTTTTGTGTTGGATGTAAAAAGCGCACATGACGCTGTGACGTAGGCTAGAATCATGGCGGCGGTTAACAACGGTCCAGGCGTGGGATTTCTCTCGTGGAAATATGCACATTATCTTCTCCTTTCTATTGGTAGGTGGCACAGTGCACTTGTGGCAAGTAAGCAAGCTAGAAGACTGGCAAAGTTATGGAAGCAACACATTAACAAGAGAATTCTGAGTAAAACCAAAGTTACTTTCCCTAGTAACTAGTTACTTTGAAAGTAACGAGTAACTTGAAGTAACTGAGTTACTTTTGATAGAAGTAACTAGTAATGTAACTAAGTTACTAATTTAAAGTAACTTACCCAACACTGCTGCCCACACAGCTTACTTAGACTACCCTGGGAAAAACCCAGAACCTACTCTAATGGTCATCAAACCACATCTTTATTGATATATGCTGACATGTTAAAACTTGTCACAAAGGGTATGTGAGGGTCACAAATATCATCTTTATTGAACAAAGAGTTAAAGTTTGACACCTTCGGTAAAAAAACTGGGCTTGGAGGTGGTCTGCTCTTTTTGTTGCAAATATTAAGAGACTGGCACTAGATTTAAATGCAACAAAAAGGTTGCAAACTGACATCCTTATCCATCCACAAAGCTAGTCGTCAGAATAAACATAAATACCTCACTATACTATAGATACTCATTCTTTCCAGTGAATGAGCCCGCTGTTTATTGTGCCCTAGCGAGTCATGTAAACTCACTTCTCCTCATCCCACCAAACTCTTCAAGCTCTTCAGCCTCATGTGAATTCTATAAGGAAGTATCAGACAGCAAGAGTGATTCAGGCCACAGCCTGGTGGAGGGTCATGAGGTTTAAGTTCTCCTGTAAATTATAACTAAAGTGCAGCTTCAGGGCAGTGGTCGCAGGTCCACGGTGTGGAAAATAAAGGGAACGTATGTCCTTGCAAGACACGAGACATGTTTTTCAAAAGCTTGCCTGATGAATTGACACTAACATTTTGTATCCTGATGCCCAAAGGATATGTCCTACAACCTTAGACACTCTTGTCTTTTGCTCTGGTGTGTAAATATTTCTGTTTTAAAGTAAAAAAAAGAAGGAAAGGCTCTGAGTTTGAACCTGTTGTTCAGCTCTTGCTTGTTAGACAAGGTCTTCATGTTTTCCTTGTACCTATGTTTCTCTCCTGTGGTTGCTCTGACTTCTGGTTGCCTTCTCATGCTTCACTGTTAGGTAAACTGTCCATTGGATTGAATGCACACATTGCATTGACTTCTGCCTCTCTGTTTGCCCTGTTGTGTCCAGGGTGTGTCCTGCCTCTGTCTTAGCTGGGATATATTTTAGGACAGATTTGTGCTTGTGGTGTTCTTTGTAGGATCACATGAGTCACCGATTACTATTTTCCTTATTAAGGAATCCATGGTAACAGATTTGGCTGATTTAGTAAACATTTGAAGTCGTTCACAGCCTGAGAAAGAATAAAATTAAACCAGAGTAACCTGTGTCAAGTACAGGTTAAGAAGAAGCAGAGGCAAATTAAAGAAAAAATCTTGAACCCTTCAGTGAATTAACTCTGTGGCTCTGTTATGCGATGGGGGACGTTATGCTGAGGTTGTTTGAGTTTGCTTGCCCCTTTAAAAAGAAGGATCACTGCACATAAATACACTGTAAGTAGTCCTGAGCATCAGGGATCACTGAAAGGTTTGATGAGCATGGATATCATGTTAATCTTAATCTGTTTAAGATTTTGTCCCATTGTGTTAGACAGCCCTCCATCATCTCTCCATCTCCATCATCAAACCACCAAATGATTGAATTTCTTTGGAAGAATGACGAATAGCCTTCCGGTGGATGCCAAGATGCATAAAAGCTTTTGCGGTTTTACTTGATGGTTACTGTTAATATGGTTTCTTTCTATCATTATTTGAGATATTACTGCTCACTGTTTAAAATGTATGCAGCCGGCAACCACTGATAATACAATGCACAATACAGTGGACATACTGCCACCATCTGGTGCAAGCAGCATGTTCAGGCCCTGCTCGAAGAAGCGCATGTGCTTTCTTGTATAACTTTTTAGCTCTGCTCACCAGTTACACAAATAACTCAGCTGCTCTGCCTCTTCCAGAAAGCTCATGAAGATCTGTGTGAATAGACAAACAAATGCATTTTGTAACTAAATGGCTCTTTTTGACTACTTAGGACACTCTCAGTGGCCACTTCATTAGGTACACCTGTTCAACTGCTCATTAAGAAAAATATCTAATGAGCCAACCACAAGGGCAGGAAATCAAAGCATGTGGACATGATCAAGAAACCTTCCTGAGGGTCGAGGAGAAGTGACTCTGAAGCTGACATGGATGTTGGTGTCAGACGGGCCGTTCTGGAGTATTTCAGAATTTCTGCTGATCTGCTGGGATTTTCCCCACACAACCATCTTTTGGGTTTACAGGGAATGGTCCAGAAAAGTGAAAATATCCAGTGAGCAGCAGTTCTCTGGGTAAAAATGCTCTACTAATGCACGAGGTTAGAGGAGAATAGCCACTACTTTGAGTTGACATGAACTGAACAGTAACTTAAATATCCACCCCTCAGTAATACTCAATAATACTCAGTCTACATGAGTATTGTTGTTGACTGTGTCCACCTCTTCATGACCACAGCGTACCCATTTTCTGATGATTGCTTCCAGCAGGTTCGTGCACCATGTCTCAAAGCTCAGATCATCTCAAACTGGTTTCTCGATGATGACAATGAGTTCACTGTCCTCTAACAGCTTCCACAGTCATTAGATCTTAATCCAATATAGACATGTTGGGCTGTGGTTAAAAACACGAGATTTGCATCGTGGATGTGCAGCTGACAAATCTGCAGCTACTCCGTGATGCTATCAAGTCAACATGGACCAAAATCTCTGAGGAGTGTTTCCAGCACCTTGTTGAATCTGTGCCATTAAGAATAAAGGCACTTCTGAAAGTGAGAGGGGAGTCCGACCGAATACTAGCAAAACTAATGAAGCGGCCAGCCAGTGTATACTGGCAAATTTAACCTGGAAAAAATATATTTTAGAAACTATATGCTTGTGTGTAAAAGTAGCTTTGAAAAAGTCTTGCACATTTAAAAACACACAATATTTCTACCTGAAAGTAGTGGCCTGGAAGTATAAAGTAAAAAAGTAAGCCCAACAACGTATGGCTTATAGTATATATGAAAAATACTGGTGACCACCTGTGCTCTCCCTCAGCCTCCTAGTAGACACACCAATGGCATCAATTTCAAAATCCTATGTTGCTTTGTTCTCAAGTTATTGCATTTAGAAGATTTTTAGAAAACCTACTCTGACCCCGAGGCCAAGGGCACTGAGATTTGAAGTCATCCAGTAATTTTAGTAGACTCACCTATGGTAGCAATTTGAAGCTCCTACTTCGCTTCATTCTCCACTTATCACATTTATAAAAACTTAGGTGCTCACGTCGCTTGCCTGCCTGCCTGCCTGCCTGCCCGGCAGGGTGTTGACAATACCCCATCAGTAAAACTGATTGTGACCTTGCTTTCCTCTATGCAGGGCGAAACGCTGACGCTCTTACGTCTTACATTGAGCAAACACACCCACACACACATATGTAAGTACTGATTGTGTAACAGATCAACATATCAATAAAGAAAATTATCATTGATCTGTTTTACCTGTGAAGTAGGAAATATGCACAACTGGTAAATGCACTGGCTACAAGTGTTCATGTATACAAACATGCATAGTGTTCAGAGGCCGTTTACAGCGCACAGAAAATAAATAAATAAATGTAGCTACTAAATTTGACACCACCAGAGGCACATGTAGGTGTTTATGCTAAACTTTCTGATTACAGTATAGTAATAACAGAGAGAGACACATCTTCAATATATGAAAAAAAACCCCAAAAAAACCCAAAAAACATACTGCACATGGCAAAATAACTCAATCTGTGTCTCTGCATTATAGCAGCTCCAGAACCTGCCTGGCAGTAATTCAATATTTACTAAATTTAGTGGAAATGTTTGCTGTTTAGCTCCCAGGGGTGTAGAAAAAAAAAAATCCCTGCATCCTAATATGTTTGACTGTCTGCTCTGATATAAACCTTCCTCCCCAAGAGTCTCCAAGGCAACATTCAGTCAGCACTTAAGTCTTTTTCTGCATCACTCCAACACATTTTGACTTCTACAAGCCATCTGAAAATGTGACATGACAGACGCTTGTTAGACATTTGTAAAGACTCTGTATCCTTCACTCAGGTATTGTGCAGCTCGCCTCAACAGTCGTTTTGTTCTCTTGCTTTGATGTTATCAACACGGTGCAGGTTAATGTTTGCCCATGCCTTGGTGCACCCCTACAAAAAGTGCGTTTGGATTTGAGCTGATTGTTTGTGTAGGCAGTGGTAATTATGCTTTGGTAAATGTAATGGAAGGATTTTTTTTTTTCAATTTCTGAGTGCTGCTGTTATTTGCGCATTCATATCTATCGGCGGTTATTATTGGCAGTAGGGGCTCTCTGGGGTTATTGCAAGCGTCCTTTGCTATTTCTGAGTGCGAATGTGGAGTCTATTTTTCAAGGTTGCCATGGAAACCATTGTATTTGTGGTGGCAGTGATTGGTGCTGCCGGCCAAGCAAGACTCTGCTATTTTTGTCGTGAGTCAACACATGATATGCACGCTCTCTCTCTCACACACACACAGACACACACACTCAGGTGAACATGCCTGAATACAGATTCAAGCAGACAGTTCCACTCGCACAGTGCACACATCCACACCGCATACCTGCAATGTTGATTCACTCATGTGTAGTGTTTGAGAAGTGCTGTGCGTTACACAAGCATGTGTATGTTTCGCATCCTTCCTCAGCGCTACCAGGCATCTTGATACATCTTCGCCATGACAACAGTAGTAAGTGCTGTCTATTAAATCCCTCCACCAAAAACTGGTCATGTTTCCTTATGTTCTGTATGTTCTGCTTGTTCTTGCTTTTGAAGCATTGGCTGAAAGAAGCTGATGATGATGGTGGCGATTACATATAATCACTCAGTTATGTAACATACAGAAAATGATGCTGCTGTGATTTATCATGTTTGCATTTGAGTTGTGAGGCCAAAGGACAAAAAAATAGCTTTTTTTTTTTTTTTTTTTTTTTTTTTTTTACACATCCTGGCACAGTGATGAGCACGGAGCTGTAAATGATGCCAAACTTCTTACCGTAGCCACCTGTATGGGAATCTGTCAGCAGCAGTTTCTTGGTGAAATGGAGAATTCCTCAGGCCACAGGTCCAACATATTTAAAATCTTCAAATTTGTAATGCTGTAAAAACACAATAACTCAATTCACAAATCTTCAAAAAAAAGGTGCTTTGGTTAGAAATGAATCAAACAACTGCAGTGACAGATGGTGTAGCAATAAATAGTATTTGCTCTTTTTTAAGTGGGTGACACCACTCCACTCTCAGCATCTTCTACTTGCCATAGTGCAATAAATACACTGATATGGAGGATGGGAGCAATAAACTAGAAAACCTCAATTCTCACAGCAACTAAAGCTTATCATAATAGAGGTATTAGTGAGCGACTAGTTTAATCTAAAAATGCATGAGAGGTGCTGCAAATTAAAACGTGCTTTTTAATGGTCAAAGAAGACATAATTTCCATGAAATGCAAATGTTATGTGTGTAATTATGGGAAACCTTACAAATGCAAATGAAAAACACCCCAGAACTCAGCAGCTTTATGCCCACTCCTTCAGTAGAGTAGCCTTATCCATAATAGCCCAGATTTCATTGTCCTCGGCAGACAGAGCAGTGAGGATGGACTCCATGTGAAAAAGATCACCGTGGCAACAGGAGTCCCAGTTTGAGAAGCTGGGATGGATGGAGGCTGAGGCCTGGCCTAATCAATCCTTCAATGTCTCAGCAAATCTTAGACTGGAAGGCGCTTTAATCTGTAGAATAACAAACTGAAACACTACAGGCTGACAACAGTAAATCAACTGGAAGAGGAAGGAGAAATAGGGGGCGGGATATGAGAGGGAGGAGCATGAGCAAAGATTTATGAACCTTAACAGGTTATTTGGGAATCGTCTTTTCCAAGGTAGCAGTTTGGAAACACACAAACAATATTTTTGGTATGTTAGTGGTAGGTGACAGTAGGTTTCCTGTCAGGAAAGGTGACATGTTTTCCCCCTTCTAAATCCCCAGCAGAGGGCAACTTTTAAAAATGTGAAGCTCAGCTGTGCTACATCTGGAGCAGTCAGGGTGTAGCAGAGTAACCATCATGTCATACAGCAAGCAAAAATTGCACATCAGCAGCGACTGGATTTTGCTCTGTACATTATTTAGGGAACATGTACAGTTAGCAAAGCGGCTTTCTGACTGTTGCTGCAGTAAATTTAACATAGGAAGTTTCAACTTTGAGCTACCCTTTAAATAAAGCTAATATTTAAACTCCCTGTGTGGTTGAATGTGAAGTCAGAGGACTGCCAAAGTGACTGCTGTTATCCTCTGAAGACCATCTTTACCAACTTTGTGACAACCCGGCTGAGACACACTAAAGCACTCGTTATTTAAAACAAATTTATAACGCTGCTGCAGTGGCATTCCTTCATTTTTGAAGACTCAGATTGAGATGACGGTAAGGACATTAGGACCCTGTGGAGACAGCAGCTCTGGTCCTGTTTCTCACTGCCTCCTGCTCCATCTCTGCAATGTGTGTGAGTGGAGGGGGAAGGCAGAGAGTGAGCTGGTGTCTTTGCAAGCATTTACATCAGCATCGTTTCAGAGAAATCTCTGCTGCCACAGCTGTTGTCAGCTAGGGAGAAGGATGCACAAGGCAGATCAAGGGATGGAGAAAGAAACAGGCTGTTACAGTGGGAAGTACCTCAGCAGCATTTTTTAAGGTACAGTGATTGATTTCCACTGTGTACCTCAGCAGTAGGAGCTAAACCAGGATTCCATCCTCAGACCCCAAAGCAGCAGACAGCTGCATCAGGAAATACTCTGATTCAGGTATAATATGCTCTCTGCCTTTTTCTTTCTGTGTCTTCCCATCACACTCCCCGATCCTCACCACATTCTCCTCGCTTGTTCTCTCACGCCTCCTGTAATCTGCTCGTTGTGTAGCGCTGACTGCAACAAATTCATTTAAGCTACATTCTGATATACAGAATAAGAGTCTTGCTTATTATTAAAATGGGTGTAATGCATTAATAATTAAAACATAAACGAGCAGGTGGAAGGGAAAGGAATGGCCAAACCAGGCAGGAGGGTTAAAGTGAATTGACTGTACCTTTATGTGTGGTACACAGACGTTGCTCAGTGTGGGCAGTCATTCATAGGCGATGAGAGAGGTTAGAGCTCAGTATTTACTTGAACGTGGATTACTGTGACTGTAAACGTCACATCTGTGGCAGACAGAATTCATATCAGCAGGCAGCATGGTTTCCTTTATATGGCAACAGCCAACCATAGCTCTCTGTTTCTGTGCACAGGTAACATGCTAACAGCCTGCTCAACCTGTGAACATCCTTAGAATTTCTATTTGGAACATTAAATTAACTCATTCTAAATTATCAGGGCTTCCTCAGTGGAAGACATCACCCTCTGTACAATCACAGACCTACATACAGGCCTCCCAGAGTCTGTGGCTAGGTTTTGGTTTTTTTGGGCTAGAAAAGGTAGTCATAAATATGCAGGTTAACCACAAAATATGCATATATCTTTGAAGCAAGCGAAGTGCTCTCATGGCAGTTGTAGATGTGATGGAAAAGGCCTATTAACTAGTCAGTGATAGTACTGGTTTTGGTGAATTAGCTCATGTACAGACAGGATGTGTGCTTGAAAAGTATTTATACCCTACTGCTGTTGCTGCCCGGGAAGAATAAGTCTGGATTTATCGTTGACCTTCTTTGCTGTAATATATTCTTAAAAATTAAACTGCTCTCCAATTTTTTCCCTTAGAGTTATTCTGATAATAAATATGCATTTTTTTCAGTATTATTATTTGGTTTTAGACGTGGCCTAACTCTACTGCATGATGACTTCTCATTTTTCATTCATTTTACTCACTCAGTTCCTGCAGCATGTTGCTAAAAAAGGTGTCAAATGTCCATGCCTTGAATAATGAATATCTAATAGAGTTAATTGGTTTGAGGGGTGGCTTTGAATTACCTTATCAGCAAGATCGCTTTAACGGAGATTTCAGAAGCTAAGGAGGATTTTTATAAAACTTCATCTAAGTGGATTAATTTTGATGGTAGCTGGGGCAAAAAGGGAAACTCACCATGGAAGGATGAGTTCATATAACTGATATTTGCAAATTAGAGGTCTCTCATGACACAGTACACACACAGGCAAACATCCACTCACAGATATTTACCCTCTCTTCTTCTTCTTCTTCTTCTTCTTATTGTAGGGTGGGTTTGTGACTGATGAAAGACAAGAAGGCTTTTTAAATGGAAAGGATTCAAAACATCTAAACTTCCTGACATCACAGCAACATCTTCTGGACTACGGGGCAGCTTTTTACCTCATTTTCAAGTCACTGTTTCCTGGCCACATTTCCCTTTCTTTGAAGGATGGGTGATGGGCCTGTGACTGACTCTGCCCGCCTGCCTCGTCCCACCCTTCAATGGAGCCAATGTGGAACTCCTCCCACACACCTCCACAGCCTACATCCAACATGTCTGCCTCCTCTCTGCCTGAAGGCTGGGCTCTGTCTCAGTCGCTAGCCCTACTGGCGATGCTGCTCATGGATTTGTTGGCTGTGGTGGGTAACGTCGCTGTCATGGCGGTCATTGCCAAGGCCCCGCAGCTCCACAAGTTTGCCTTTGTCTTCCACCTGTGCGTGGTGGACCTTCTGGCAGCCCTGGTGCTGATGCCCCTTGGCATGCTCTCGAGCCGCGCCTTCTTCGGGGAGGCCCTGTGCAGGAGCTACCTCTTTCTCAGTGTGTGCCTAGTCAGTGCTGCCATCCTCTCTATCTCTGTCATCAATGTGGAGCGTTATTACTACATCATACATCCGATGCGTTATGAAGTGAAGATGACCATTGGCCTGGTAGCTTCGGTGCTTGTAGGGATATGGGTAAAAGCTCTGGCCATGTCTGCTCTGCCACTGCTTGCTTGGTTCCTGCAGGGTGGAAAAACTCCTCTTTTGGAGAGTAGCGGGGTTGAGGGAGGGGGTGGCGGTGCCGTGCCACCTCCCCCGGCTCAGGGTCACAGGCGCTGCTCACTGCATTGGACAGGGGGAGGGTCAAACCGTTTGGCCTTCATGGTCCTCTTCACTCTGGTGTATTTTCTGTGCCCACTGCTGGTGATTCTCGTTGTCTACTGCAACATGTTTAAAGTGGCCCGGGTGGCTGCCATGCACCACGGCCCACTGCCCACGTGGATGGACACACCTCGCCGCCAGCGGTCAGAGTCACTCAGCAGCCGTTCTACAATGGTTACCAGCTCCGGGACAGGTACTGGAACTGGCAGAGGAACTCCACAACGCCCTTTTGGAGGAGGGAAGGCTGCAGCAGTGTTGGCAGCAGTGGGTGGGCAATTCCTTTGTTGCTGGCTGCCCTACTTTACTTTCCACCTGTATTCAGCACTGGCTGCCAGCCCTCCAGCCACACTGGCCTCTCTGGAGGAAGTGGTCACCTGGATTGGCTACTTCTGCTTCACCTCCAATCCCTTCTTCTACGGCTGTCTGAACAGACAGATCCGAGAGGAGCTGGGCAAGCATCTGCCTTGCCTGTTTCGTCGAGCGGGGATCGAGGTGGAGGACAGACTGCCCAGCCGTGAAGGATCCATAGAGGAAAATTTCCTTCAGTTTCTTCAGGGCACCGGCTGCAACTTGGATCCTCAAAACTCTCACAGCACTTCCAGTCCTAAGGGTGAGGCCTGCTGCCCTGTGGCTCAGTCACAGCCAGCCGAGCCGGCACATGCCATGCCCATTGATTTCCGTATCCCAGGACAAATTGCAGAGGAGACTTCAGAGTTTATTGAGATTGAACAGGCGAAAAACAACCATATATATACAGACAGCTGACTTTTCAATGTCTCTATATTTTGAAAAATACATTCAAAGAAACACAGTCTTTCAGGAAAACACGTTTCTCTATTTTTTCTTGAAAGCTGTCCACCAGGTAGCTAAATTCATTTTAAAGACTAATAATTGTGTCTTTGGATCACTGCACTTTGCCTCATCAGTTTTCATCCTTGTTTTTGAAAACAATCATGGTTGAACAGTTAAATGCAGATGTACAAACTTTTGCTTGCGAACAGGGAAGTTACTGCTTTATTTAAAAAAAAGAAAAAAAAGGCTGTATTTTGGCCTTCGGCTCAGCTCTGTACAGTAAACGACTCACTGAATTGCTATTTATGTTGTTTAAGCTTTTTTAATAGATGAAAAAAAACATTAATTTGGTGTTTGAGTCTCTGACGTTTTGGCAGTAAAATATTTTTGAAGAATTTCTTTTCATCTCAAATTAAGAAACACTTGCTTAAATACACTGGCTCCCTCTGAAATCATTACTTTAATATTGTGCAGTTACATCTTGCTATCAGAAAAATTACCCTAGTATACAAATACGAAGATTAAAAAGTTGTTTTTTTTTTGTTTTTTTTTTTACAAGACTTCAGCAAGTCATTTTAAACATTACTGCAAGAAAAGTAATGTTAAAGAACACAGCAATAAAAACATCATATTGAACAATAGTTTGGAGTTTTGTCAGTGACAATGGCAGCTTTAAGCCAATTCGATTACATTAGATGTGTACATATTGTGGCCTGACTGCTCATGGATTTGGTACAAGCTGTTTACAGACAAACTTTCCTTGGTGCTTTACGATGTAACTACGATGTTTAGGGTTACCCCCGCTTCCTGCCATGTGATGTATCTATCAATGTCTTTGGATATAAATTTAGATCTTAAAAAAATTAATAAATCAGCATTCGCTTGATGCACTGCTAAAAATTGAATGATGATTCTGTTCTCTACATTGTTTAATGTACTAAACTCTAAGTTATGTTCAGTAAAATTGTGTAAGGTTTGGTTGTGTATGTCAGTCAACACAAGCATTTTTTAAATGATGAGTTTAGGTATTTGTAAAAGAAGTGATGACAAGGAGGCCAATGTATTTTGACAAGTGCAGTAACTGCCTTCTTCGTGTTTTTTCCGCTGTGAGATTTTAAGGAGAATACATGTGGATTGTTTTCTTTTTACTACCCTGATTCTCTTCAGGGTTTTGTTTTTAAGTACCTCAGTGCAGGAAACAATATTTCACTGTCTAATACGACCCCTGCACACTACTTTAATGTTGTGGGAAGAACAGAGCAGACAGAATTTGCTTGAGGTTTTTAAAAGACTTGGTTTTGCAGCTTAACTATGAGCTGAAATTGTATTTTATAGCGAACTGTTAGAGGGAGACGTGTGAAAATGACTGATTAAAATAAAGAGGCTTTCTTATGTATTGTGGAAACAGGGTTTTTAAGATATTTTTTCAGAGGGTGTTTTAGTGACAAGGCCAACTTGACACCTTCTTTTTATCACGTCTAAATATCTCAAACTGTGAATGATGTTGAATGTTTGTGTTAGGTTTTTTTTTGACTTGTTCGGAGATTGTTTTTTAAGCTGTGGTGAAGATAAAGAATGACTTCCACTGTACAATGATATGAATGTGTTAAAAAAACACAGCTGAAGCTAAAGCGAGAGATACTGTTGTAATAAAGAGTTTCTATGTTTGTAAAATATTTTGGATGCATTCGCATAATTTAACCTACAATGTGGGGTTTCTGCCAAAATATTGGTATAAGTGCAATATACTCTTGCTGGCCACTTAATTGAGTACGGTTGTTCAATTACATGTTAATTCAAATATCTAATCAATCAATCACAGGGCAGCAACTCAGTGCATTTAGGTGTGTAGACATGATTAAGATGACCAGCTGAAGTTCAAACCGAATTTCAGAAACACACCCATCTGTAGGGTTTACAGAGAGTCCAAAAAAGATCAAATATTCAGTGAGCTTCAGCTCTCTGGGTGAAAATGTTTCACTGATGTCGGAGGACAATGGTCCGACTGTTTCAAGCTGATAGGAAGGCAGCTGTAACTCAAAGAACCACATGTTACAACCAAGGTATGCAGAAGAGCATCATTGAACCCTGAAGCAGAAGACCGTATCAGTTTTCACTCCTGTCTCCTAAGAAATTGAGGGTACAATTCACTCTTGATCACTAAAATAGTAATTCAATAGGAAATCAATATTTGTGGCATAGTTTTTTTTTATAATAACATTAACATTTTAGTGTTTTATATTACTGTACGTGTGTGTGACTTAATCCTTTGCATTGAAATCCTGATGCAAAGAGAGATGGTGGGGGAATATAGTTCAGAGTAATCTGAAGGTAAAAATCTTCAAAAATGAAAAAATGGAAATATTTTAGAGATACATGAAAAATGTGTCAATCAACCACTAAAACATTTTTTTCTGTTCATGAAAATAAATAAAAAAGGTAATAATAATAATAATAACAATGTGCTGTTTCTATTTAATTTTTTTGCTTTGTTTCATTTGGAAGATGTGATTGCTCAACACGCCTCACACTTCTATGATGGACCTCAGTCAAACCGCCCCCAGCTTCGGCAGGCTCTGCCATCCCCATGGCAATTATTACCTAGAGACATTTTTCTAGGCTGTAGTGGGTGGTAGGAGGAGCTTACTCGATTGGGAATCCAACATGACGCCCCTATCTGTGACTTCTTAAAATATATTCTCTACACTAAACCAGAGCTGACATTTGGTTTTGTTATGTTATCACAAACCATAGCACTCCTAGTGTGAATATGTCATGTTGTAAACTGGAATGACCCTCTTAGACTTTATTTGTTATTTATGTGAGATCTTGGGTTACTTTGCCTTATAATATATCTAGTTGTACCATAACAACAATGTTATATTCTGTTAAAGATTCACATTGTATTTGTCAACATTAGTTATAATCATACACCTTGAAATGCTTTTATATGCACATTATGCCCTTGCTTTTGCATTAACAGAAAGATCTGGCTAAGTGTTGTGGTCCAGGACAGACACTAAAGCAGCACAGTAAAGGGAATTAATCATCATCCTAGGTAATCGTCTGCGAGTCATTTGATCAACCCACTCTAAACGTAATCTTGTACATGTTTTAACATGATCTACTAAATTATTATAAATCTTATCTGGTGGTTAATAAAGGTCAAAGGTTTGAGATACTGAAACATTGGACTTCAGTCTTAAATGCCTTGAGTCAGCCAGCTCAGTACGTGTTCCTATTTTAAGGCTATTTGAGTCTTTTTCTTTGCTTTTGCAAACAGCCTTGCTTTCTAAGCTAACATATAAGCTTAAGCAAACTTTCAGTAAAAGTTTAGGAAGCTATATTTTACATTTTCACCACTGCTTTACTTTTTAAACACTGGTATTCACGGTGGTAAATAACAGTAAGCGGAATCAGTTATATTCTTCTATAAGTAGATACAAATCTGCTTTTATTCAATTTTAGAAGTATTTTACTTCTACTCAACGGCATTTCAGAGAAAAATGCTGTACTTTTTACTCCACTACATTTACTTGACTTTAGTATTTGACCTCTGTAACAGGTATGATAAATACAATCTACACATAGAAAATTATTTGCAACACACACTCACCATGTGTTTTGTTAAGTATACCTGTTCAGCTCCATATTCATGCAAATATCCCAACCAGTCTCAGCCAGTCACATGGCAGCAACTCAGTGCTCTGTGGATATAGCCAAGATGACCTGCTGAAATTCAAACTGAGCATCAGAAAGGAGAAGAAAGGTGATTTAACTGACTTGGCATGGTTGCTGGTATCAGATGAGCTGATCTGAGTATTTCAAAAACTGTTGATCTACTGGAATTTTCAAAAACACAGCCATGTGTAAGGGTTATGGAGAATGCGCCGGATAAAAAGGAAAATATCCAGTGAGTTTCGAGTTCTCTGGCTAAAAGTACTTTGTTGATATCACAGGTCAAAGAATGACGAGACTGCTTTGAGCTGACAGGACAGCAAAATTAAATCAAATAGCTACTTGTTAAAACAAAGGTATGCAGAAGAGCACCTCTGAATGCACAGCATGTTGAAGCTTGAATCAGATGTGCTATAGCAGCAGAACACCTCACTGGGTGCCATTCCTTTTAGATAAGAACAGGACAATTAGGGTAAAATTCACATAGGCTCATGAAAACTGGACAGCAGAAATGCTGTCTGGTCTGATGGGTCTTGATTTCTGCTGCCATTTTCAGATGTTAGGATCAGCATTTGGCATAAAGAACACGAAAAGCATGGATTCGTCCTGCCTTGTATCAGACGTTCGGGCAGCTGGCGGTGGTGGTGTGGGGCATAATTTCTTAGTACTAGCTGAGCATCTCTTAAACACTACACAGTCTACCTGAGTATTGTTGCTGACCATATGCATCCCTTCGTGACCACGGTGTACCCATCTCCTGACGGCTACTTCCAGTACAATGCACCGTGTCGCAAAGTTCAATTCAACTTTGGGATGTGGTGGAATGGGAGACTCACTAGCAAGGTGTACCTAATAAAATGGCCAGCGAGTGCATGCCAGGAGCTAAAAAATGTGCTCCATCTAAATAATAAGAGGAAAATAACACATAAAACTAACACTGATAGCGTTTAATATATGGTGACCTTTGAGATATTACCAGTAAGAAAGTCATTCTAGGATTTAATTGCTAAATATTTCAGAACTTGTTTTAATTACAGCTGCTGAAGATAAGCTATTATCAAACGTTATCTAACCAGCGTGGAAACACATTTGTTCTTCTTTCACCGGGACCTTTGAACCCTCTCCCAGCGCCTCCTTTGAACACAACACTTCATCCTTCTGTGGAGGAAACTGAAGTAACAGAATAACAAACCCACCCAAACCGAATATCACCCCTGGTAAGTATTTCCTAGCTAGAATTATTTAACTAATACTTATTTCTCTCATGGGTTAGCCATTTATGTCGTTTTTAAGCTAAAACGTAGGCTATTGACACTGCAGTTATCGTGCTTGAACTAACTTTGTACATTTCATAGTGGACAGTTAAGCTAGTAAGAAGCAGTCGCGTTGTTAGCTATGTGAAACTCCTCGATAACTTGTTTACAGTCGGCGCTCTTGTTAGCTACTCTGCGGATGTATACGTACACATATTTAGAGCCCGTATATACTGTAACGAGCCGTCGTTGTTGCTTTATCTTTGTGTCAAGGTATTTCCTGCCACTTCCAGCTAACGAGTCGTCAACAATGTCCGTTGGTAAGTCGGCACCCGACATAGCTGTACTCAAACATACACGAAACACGCTCTAGAAAAAGGAGTTTAGCTCTCCCCTTAAGTGTCTTATCACCAGAAACTCTGTCAGAAGCTTATTACATAGGTAAAAAATAAAATAAAATAAACGAATTTAACCTTATTGCAGTGCAATAAATCACAAAACCTTGCCTCAAATAAGGGAAAAACAGTAGCTGTTTTTTTTATGCGTTAAATGTACTAATAGTACTAATATTTGAAAGCTTGTACCCCTGCTTGCTTTTACGTGGCCAAGGAGGAAGCTGTGAGGTCCTATTTGTGCCAAAATTATGCTCACATTCATGTGGATTTAAAAAGTAACAAAACAAATCGTGTCTTTTCGGTTATGCTTTGGTTCACCTTTAAAGTTGTGACAAAACTATTTTTACAAACTGATTGTGTCTGTGCGTTGATCAGCTGACAGGACAAAAACAAAAATGTGGCTGTGACTTTGCTTTCGTCATCCTGTTGCACTTCCTGTCATTTGACAGTGTGGCTTTGCAGCTGGTCTTGATGCGTCTTTTGATTGTGTTGTCTTTATGTGATTTATGAGTAATGGAGTAAATTTGTGTGTGCCATTGGATGAACTTGATCAACTTTGACGTTGTAGGTGGAGTGAACAATATAGAACTAGTTCTCAACTGACACTGGTTATCAGTTCACATTCCTATATACCATCAGTATTTTGTTACAGTGGTGTGTGAAAGCCACCACTCATTTGTTTCTGTTTTGCTTCCAAGGAGCTAGACTTTCTTGTAACATGTTAAAAGTGCTCTTAAGCAGTAGTTCTCCAAAGTTTTTTCTTTGGACACTGGCTGCTTTTTTAACTTATTTTGAATACAGTCTGTGTAGCTGATCATATTCATAGGAATGTTTTATGCTTGCTGAGCCATTTGATAGGGAACTGAGAGACACTTAACTCAGGGGTGTCTACACATAACAGACAACTTTTTAAAGTTTTAAAGGTACTCCCCCCCCCCCAACCTGGCATGAAAACACATAATTAGTTTACAGTTTGACAGCCCTAAAAATTGTATTCACTGAAAACTTGGCATATGTTGGCATGATGTGCTGTGCATCCTTAAAAAACTAGACTAATGTAGGATAAGCAAAGAGACTTAAAGAGCTATTTACAGCAGATGGACATAATCTGAAAGTGTTCTTAAGATATGCAAAAAATAAAAAATCCAGCAAAGACCCGACTTGAAAGATGCATTTGACCCTGCATTTGATCCATATACTGTTTGCTGAAGCCTCATCAAAAAGGTGGCTGTCACTAAGCCATTGTTAAGAAAGGGAAACAGGGAGAAAAGACTAAGGTAATCCAGGGACCTGGCAATAGAAGAAGCAGTGCTATTAATAAAAAAAACATGCCCTGGTTGTATTTTATTATAGAAAATACCAGTATAGACTATTTCAAAGTGTATATTAGCTCATTTGAAAATATGTTACTTTGTTCAGCAGGATTTTGTGTAATGTACACTGTCAAGATGCTGTTTAATAGATGTGACCACAGTAGGGGTTTTTTCCTGTATGGCCTTGGTAAACAAAATGTTGCATTTCATAAGCACTGGTCTGAATAAGTGGGGGGAAAAATCTCCTAAGCAGCCAGATATATGCTCACTGGCCTCATTTTTAACAAAAGGGTGTGCAAACAGAAGGCTTGACCAAGCAGCAGAAGCAGGGAGAAAACCAAAGGAGAGTTTTCAGGTACTATGACTGCTTTCTGTTTCTTGGTGAGGCTTTAAGAATATGACTAATTTGTATTTTGCGAAGTAGTTAAGATATTCATCGGGTTAGTTATTTATTTTTTCCTCTTCAAAAGTGGGCCTGTGTGTTTTAGGGTTTTCTGCTGGTGCCACCGCACCTGATGGTAAGCAGTGTCTTTAAAACCTGGGTGAGCTTTCAGGAAAAAGCCTGCAGAAACCCTGATATAAGCTTTTATTTTTTCCTTACTTTGCAGACACTTCCACTTCAGTACCCAAATAAGGTTATCTTTTAAAATATTATTGTAAAATTAAGTGTTTGTTGTACAATGTACTACTCTTTTTTTAAAAGCTTTATCAGTTTCTTTTTTGCTTTTAGACTTTTGGTTAGATACACTTGAATATGTTACTATCACATGAGTTACTTGGATGTAACTGTTAGATATAAAAGTTTTACCATGTAAAAAGCAAAAACTTTTCACACACATGCTTTTTAAACTTTTGAAAAGAAGGAATAGAAATTTTCATCCAGCTGCATACAGTTTTCATGCCACTAGATGGGGCTCTTTGCTTGTTCTTAACAACTCTCTTTGTATGACTATTCTGGTCCATAATATAGTTTCTTCCTAGTTTTGGAGAATTGGATTTACAGTATATTGAAATTGAATTCTCAAGTTGAATAATTGCAATCACTGATTCAGCATTGTGTTTAAAAGCTAAATGAGCAGTGATATTAACATTACTAAAGCATAAAATATGCAGTATTGAACTTATAAAATATACCAGTGTGATTATTAACTGTGTAAATTTCCAGTCTGTGAAACTTTCAACAGAACACTTTAGTTTGCAATTTAGTGATGAGTGTATTGAGAGCATGAACACTAGTAAAATTTAAGATTTTTTTTTAATCATTGACCTGCTGTGTTGACTTTTGGATGCTTGTGTGTTTGCTAAACTTTTAAAAGAGTTTATGATGAATTGTAATTTTGCTCCTCAGCTACAGGAAGTAAGTGACAACAAGTCATTAATGTACTGTACTTGTTGTACCACAGCCTCTAGCTGGGCAATAGCTGTCACTATTTATAATACTCCATGTCAGGCGGGCCTCCGTCCGTGCGCGCGCCTGTGTGTGTGTGTGTGTGTGTGTGTGTGTGTGTGTGTGTGTGTGTGTGTGTGTGTGTGTGTGTGTGTGTGTGTGTGTGTGTGTGTGTGTGTGTGTGTAAGCTGTCCGTCTCCCCTCAGAATTTTCCAGCAAAGAAGACTGGGAGCTCATTGGTGAGCTGGTTATCGTGCTTATCTCTGTTATTTATTTTTTTAGTTACTTGCTGTTCATCGCGATCCTTTGTTTTTGCTTCTCTTGGATACACTGCATGTTTTAATGATATCTATCTAGCTGCTATTTTTAGAAGAGTGGAAAACTTTTGTCCTTCGCTGACCTAGGCGCTCAGCTGGCTCAGCTGCAGCTGATTTTCTGGCTTGCTAGCTGTCATGCTAGCTACACTCTTTGATTTCCAATGCTCTCCTCTGTGGCCGCTTTTCCCTGTGCTGCCCACAGGAAGCTCCTTCCCTGGTTGCTAAGGCAACCGAGGACGATGGCCCCCAGCAGGAGTTGGGGAAGCCTTGGGCTGTCTTTCAACTCGCCGCTGTGCAGTGTGCCTGCTGACCCGCCGCTGACTGGGAGGAGGAGCCAACTTTGCAGAGGAGCTTTGCCTGGCCCAGTATGGGTCCTACCGTCCCGCTGTCCCACTGTGAGACAGAGCTCCAGCATCAGAGCTAGTGCTCCTTTCTCCCCCTGCTGGCCACTTCAATGCTCTGACCCACTGTGCTCGACTAGTAACAAGAGCACAGGCGGCAAGATGTCATCTTCTTCCTCCACCTCCTCCTCTAATGCTGCAAATGGACAAGGGAAGCCTAAGCCTAAATCCCCGATGCACAAGAGGGGGAGCCTGCAGAGCACCACCAGCCCTGGTGAGTGTGGGTGAAAGGGTGGGTTTGGGGGGTCCCAAAGAAGAAATGGGGGAACATCTTATGTGGATGTGGAGTCAGAAAATTACACATGTGCTTGTGCAACGGTATTTAAGAATTCATGCTGCTCACAAAGAGCAATGAGAGGGAAGTGGAGAATTCTGCAACTCTAGCTAGTTTTTTTCCGCCTGTAAATTGATTTGAAGCTTCCACCCATGTTGGATACGTTCAGCATGTGTGCTCTTCTGTGTGTAATACACCTCGCTGAATCGATTAACTGCAAAGAACATTTTCACAAAACTTCAGATGAAATTGATTATTTAACAATTGCTATTCTAGTTTTTTCAGTCGGACGATTACATAGTGTATGAAACATCAGAAAGTATTGACTAGCGCACATGAATGGTCCTCGAAGCCAGATAACAGTGTAAAGTCCAGCAGGGTTGTGCAAAAGAAAAAAATAATAGTGTGTACTTTGATAAGAAGGTAAAGTTCAGGTTAAGTGTATCATTTGTCATAACGAGGCACCGATGAACAGCCTTTACTTAACTTGTGAAGTTAATGTTTTGCAGATGAGTGTGACAGTGTAATGTGCATCGCCTCAAAAAATAAGAGCGAAATATAGATTTTTGAGCATTTATTGTCCTCTTTTGCACAGTGAATATCGCTGTATATAAACATTTCTGACTGTCTGTGTATTATTGTCGGATTGTAAAGGAATGTGAGGAGTTTGTGGGCCTATTTACCCGACCACCTTGCACAGTTTCTGCTACAGTTTATCAAAGGTCTGCAGTTTGTCAGCTTTGCTCAGAGCAGTGGTATCAGTTTATTTTTTCAACTGCAACTCTCTCTCTCATTACAAGTTTCTGTTAGATTGTTCTCTCAGCATTCCAGATAAAAACAAACAAACACATTTAACATTGTGTGTGTGTGTGTGATGGGATAGACGAAAATTATTGTGCTTTTATGATTATCTTTGATTTTAATGTTAACTGCTCTTTCCGGTGAGAAACAATCAAGTTAGACCTGCAATTTATATGTGAAATGAATTGGTTCCTCAGGGTGCTGCACAGCACAAAAGTCGAGCATTTGGAGGGATGCGGCAGCAGATCCTGAGGAGTAACTCACGCTGACACACTCCTTACAGTATTTGCTGAGGACGCCTGTCTTTGGTGCAGTAATAAATAACTTATAGGTCTCTCCAGCCATGCAGTCATTCAAGTCCTCTCAATTAGCCGCTTGGCTGAGCCTTGTGCTCTCCCAGTCTGATAATATGGTCCATTATGGTCCATCTGACCACATTTTTATTTTTGCCTCTAAACGACTGTTCTCAAAGTCAGGTCATGGACTGAAGCTCAATATTTGCATTGTTTCTTCTTGTAACCTCAGCAGAAATAGTTCTCTTATCATATTTTCCCCTCTCACCAAACACATCTCTCCAGCACTGATGCACCCCTGCATACTTGAAACAGTTCTCTTACGCAATGGTTTGAGTGGATTTGCTGGTGTAAACATTGATTAACCAACCAGCTTCCTGGAGGAAACTGCCTCTGCCTGTAGGCTCCGCAGCTCTCCCACTGGACTCTGGCATGAAGCAGAATATGTAATGCCCAGTTATATGACGTGATATGTGGAGGTTATTAAAGTGTCTGCCAGAGCAGTGCAGGGAATTCCTCTCACCAGTTTGGATCAGCGCTCTTCTTCCTGTATGCGGCCTTCTATCTTTATTTTTGGCTCTAACTTCATACAGGCTTTTGCACATTTTACCTGCAGGCTGTCTGGTTGTCTAGCTTGATGCTTTTGTCGAGGCAGTTATTTTTGTCTCTTGCATGTATGATGGTTTGTCAGCTCAGCATTTCAGAGGTGTGGGGGTCGCTGTCTTGTTACCTGGATTTAACATTAGTTTTGTGCCATCTATATAATACTGGATAATGTATTTCTAGTACCCATTTATGTCAGGTCTTTTAATTATTCTAAAAGATATGTTTGTTTGTTTTTAAATTGCACTGCACCCTCGAACCCCCCCAAAATACTGTATCGGTTATTAATGGGTGGCCACTGGCCTGCGGGCACCACATTAATCTGTATCTTTTATACTCTCTACACATCCTGCTGCATGCTGCAGTTGGATGGTTACCGTATTTCCTCCAAGACTCTGGCTGTCTCCTGTTCTGGTTCATTATTAAGCAGATATACTGCTTGTGTCACGGCATGTCTCTTGTGCATCTGTCTTCAATTTATGTGCATTCTTACCCCAGGTCACGTGAGCTCTGTGCCGTTACCCCTGAGGGGATTTGCTGTAGTCGTTACTGAATCATTATCATATCTACTCGTCTCCCTGTGGACTTTAACCCAGCTGACTGAAAAGCACCATGCCTGTTCACCTCTTCTCACTCCCACGCTCTGGCCCTGCAGTAGACAGAAACACGTGACAAGCAAATACTGGGAGAAAACCAGAAAGTTGGGTTTTTTCAGCAGAGTTGTGTTTTGATCTCCTACTGAAAAGGTGTCAATGTAACATGTTTTTCAATGTCACTCCTACAATGAATACGCTGAATAGCTTCAATTTAAAGTGAATTTGTTTAGAAAAAAACAGATTATTTTTATTCCGTTTTTGCTCTACACTTTAATACTCAATATTAAAAATGTTTCTTTGCTTTTCTTTCTAACCACTAGAGGGAGGCTTGGGAAAATACAAGGCAGCCCATTGGTTTGAAACAAGCAGCTGGTTGTTAGGGTCTCCAGTCTGTGGCTGTGCTGCCCTCAGACATGACTGAGGACCACTTTGCTCTGTGTTTGGTGGAAAATTCCAGGGCTTTCTTTTGCTATGAATAGCTCAGCTGCTTCCCATGTTAGAAAGGGAGCGTCTCAGTCCTGGAAAAGGGATTTTGGAGAGGTAGGAAGTGAGGCCTTGAAAACTGTCACACCAACAGGTGGGCCTGTTGTTACCAGATAGCGAGTGATATCATAATATCTGTCCAGGCAACCCACCCCACCCCACTCCACTCACACAGACACACACACAGACACACACAACCCCGTTCAGCTATCTTAGTGAGGACCTTCATTGACATAATGGTTACCCTAACCCTAACCATTAAAAATGAATGCCTAACCCTTACCCTAAACCTAACCATAACCCAATTGTAACCCTGACACTAAAACCACATTTTGAGCCTCAAAAAGGCCTTCAAACTTGTGAGGACCAGTGAGTGTGTCCTCACAAGTGACTGTTGGTTCTCACAAGTATAGTAGAATGCAAATTTCGGTCCTCACAAAGATAGCTAGACAGGAACACACACACACACTCACATAGAAACACACAGAAGATTGGTTTGTTTCCACTCTACCATTTCTCACTCGGGTGCTCTGCTGGCTGACAGGCTGTACAGATGGTTATGATGGGTTGTATTTCAGTGCTTAAGTACAGTTAAGCATGCTACTTTGGTCTGTCTCTGCTCCTGTCGTGGCTTCCAATGAAGATCCATTTTCATTTAATCCACCTCATTCGATCACACATGAAGCAGCATCAGCTGATGTTTCAGTCCTTCACTGACTTCTTATTGTGTTTTGACCTCAGTGACTCATTGAATCTCTCACCCACCCCCTCCTGTTCATTTAATGATTCTCCAGATCATGTTCTAAACTTTAATTAGGAATATACTCTCACACTTGCAACTCCACACTGATGTTTCTCACATTCCAGTTCATTGGTCATCTCACACATAGAAAAGTCATTTGTTCAGTCTGACAGCGTGCCAGTTTTCCACATTTCTGATATCTTCATGTTAAACTATTCATCTTTAGTTGATGTCAGAACATATAATAGGAACTTTTTCCTTTTGTTGTTATATTCTTATCACACCGCAACTCTTTCTTGCTTTGAAAAAATAGATTCCGCTATACAGCCTGAGTCAGGTTAGTCGCAGTTGTTTTTGTTTGCAACCATTAGTTGATACAGTAATGAAATATTAGTCATTAAAGCAAACCGTTGTCCAGAGTTTAATCTTTAATCAAACTGCTGTATTTATAACATCCTTTTGTGGAAGCTCTGCCAGCAACACAAGACACTAAATCACAGCTAGAATTGCGAGTTTTCAACAGTGCGCAATTCATTCACTCCAAAGCAAAGAGAGCAGTCAATGTGCATGGAAACGGATCAAAAGCTTTCTTGCTTAGCCATGGCAGGGAAGCAGTAGTCCCTTTATTGTCTCTGGCTTTGATACTTCACACAGTTTTTGTCTCAGGGTTGGAATCGTGAGCTCTTGATGTCCGAGCAGCGCTAACTGCAGAGGGTTATATGTTGACACTATCAAATGACACAGTGTTCCTTTTAGATATTCCGATATGGTGAGAAGTGCACTGACAGCGGTGACAACAACAACTGTGGTCTGGATAATCACAGAGGGTCAAAATGAATGATGTGAATACGTGTGCCTTTTTTGGTGTGTGACTATTAGTGTTTACATGTGCTGCTGTGGGTATGCAACATGTTTTGTGCACAGTTCGGTGTCTCGGGCTCCAGAGAGAACTTATTGTTTTGAGAAGATTCCTGATGGACGGGGGGGATGGGATACAAAAACAGCAGCGCAAATGCTGGGAAGCAGTTTTATTTGCATGTTCACCCTCTTTCATTCACACGGGATGCTTGTGCAATTGTGTCAGCTCTCTTTTTCTTCAGGGAGAAAGGGAGTGAAAAATAATGCACAGCGACTCCCCTGTGCTGTTAATTAGTCTCCAGGGAAAGAGATTTGCAGAACACAACAGATGATGTAACTGCAGAAAAACTCAAGCTGGGGCTGAAAAAGAAAACATACCTCAGTGCTTGTGAGAAATGTGACTTAACAAAAACCACTGGACATATAGTATGTCTGATTTTAATTCACACAAGGTTGTAGGTGGTTTCAGCCAGCAAGCCTCTTAAATGATTCTGTTGTAGTAACACAATCAGTGGCAGAACACATTGCCATTTGTTGTTTACAACGGATGTTCTTCTTGTTTTTAAGCTCAGAACAGAAAGTCAAAAGAAATATTCCACAAGCCAAAGGCCCGAAGGTCAAATAAATCAGGACTGGTCAACTTACTCTCATAACATTTATAACTTCCTCAGTCAGCTTCTTGATAGGTTCATGAAGATGAGATATCACCTATTTGTACAAGAAATTTAACCGTCAAGTCTCCAAACAGTTGGAGTGTTTCCATTCAAGCATCTAAATAAATCTCATATACTTTTGCCGTATTAAATTTGCAATATTGAACTCCATCAACCGTGTTGGTTAATTCCTATTAGGTTATCATAGACAGGTAAACAAAATAAAATAATAAAGAAATATAAATAGTAAGACTGAGAATGTGCAAAAGACAATACAAGCAAGTAGTAATGGCAGTTGAGTTGAATAATTCTGAAGGAGAATCAGCTTGATTTAATTAAAAGTTTTTGAAGACTTCTATAAGACACTCCTCATCTGTGCTTCAGGTTGGATTATATAACAAACACAAATCGCCTTGAGGCGACTTTTGTTGTGATTTGGCGCTATATAAATAAAATTGAATTGAATTGAATTGAATTGAAATTTCAAATTCAAATTTTATTTGTCACACACACACAACCATGCACAGTATGACATGAGGTGAAATTATTATTGCTGTGCAATTGCCCAACCATTAAATGACAGTAAGAATTGACAGTAATATTTACAGATTACTACAAAAAATTTACAGATTTTAACTTAGAAATTTACAGTAAAAATGTTCAAAATAGTTTACATAAGAAATTATTAATAAAAAGAAATTATAAATTATAAGAAGTGTGCAAAAAGAAAAACCAGAGTGCGTGTGGAGATGTAACGTCTGTGGGAGAGTTCAGTCCTACACCTGGTTCAGAGCCCGAATAGCCTGGGGGAAGAAGCTCCTCTTCATTCTCTCTGTTTTGGCCTTAAGGAAACGGAAGCGCTTCCCAGACCTCAACATTGAGAAGAGTCCATTGTTGGGATGGGAGAGGTCCATCATAATCTTCCTGGCTTTAGTCCTGCACCGCTTGGTGCAGATGGACAGCAGGTCAGGAAGCTCTGATCGAATGATGCGTTCGGCTGAGCGCACCACTCTTTGCAGATCTTGTCTGTCCTGCTTGGTGCCGTTCCCATACCAGGTGCAGATGTTTGCCGTCAGGACGCTCTCGATGGTGCAGGAGTAAAAGTTCTTAAGCTCCCTCAGTGGCAGATGGAAGTCACTAAGTCTTCTGAGGAATAAGAGATGCTGGCGGGCTTTAATGTAGCAGGACCATGACAGGTCCTGAGTGATGTGGACACCCAGGTATCGGAAACTGTCCACTCTCTCCACTGGCATGCCATTGATGATCAGGGACTCATAATTCCTCACCTGCTTTTTAGTGAAGTCTACGATCAGCTCCTTAGTCTTGCTGACATTTAGGAGGAGGTTGTTCTCCTGGCACCAGGTCTCCAGGTTCCTAATCTCCTCCAGGTAGGCCTTCTCGATGTTGTCGGAGATCAGGCCCACAACAACAGTGTCGTCAGCAAATTTGACAATGGAGGTGGTGTCCGATGTGGCTACACAGTCATAAGTGTACAGTGATTACAGCAGGGGGCTTAAAACACAGCCCTGAGGCGCTCCAGTGCTGAGTGACATGGAGGGGGAGACTTGTTTTCCTACTGATTGGGGTCTGTCTGTGAGGAAGTTGAGGATCCACTGACACAGTGATGAGCTGAGTCCTAAATCCTTCAACTTGGTGAAAAATTTAGAGGGAATTATTGTGTTGAATGCTGAACTGTAGTCCACGAACAGCATCCTAACATAATTCCTTCTGCCAGTGTCCATGTGACTCAGGGATGTTTGGAGCAGGTGAGCTATGGCATAGTCTGTGGAACGATTAGTCCGGTATGCAAACTGAAGTCGGTCGATGGTGGCAGGAAGTGAAGAAGTGATGTGATCTCTCATCAGTCTTTCAAAACACTTCATCACAATTTATAACATATTAAATGATTGTTACACAGGAAGGTTTAGTGAGGAAAACAGAACATATCACTCAAAACAAAGAAGATTAACTTTTACAGAATCACAATGATCACATTATCAGTTATTTGTCAGTAATGAAATATAAAGCAAACATTTGTTTGTTATTTCATCTGTTTACATTTATTTGAATAAATTCAATTAATGTTCTACACTTGCCACATCCTATACAAGAGCTGCATTTGAGTTGGGCTCCACCTCTTTACCTGCAAAACAAGATGGCTGCCACAGAGGTTTGACCTGAGTGACTTAAACTAAATTTTTTTTTCCTGTACATTGGTCCACAAAGGAGTATTTAACACTCATTTTACAACATTTAAGAAGCACTATAGGGGAGATGAACTTGAACGTGATTCCTAACAGTGATTGATTGTTTGTGTGTCCTGCTCCCATTCAAAGCCCACAGTGACTAACATAGTCACATGACAATACCATTAACACTACTACTGCTGTTATTAATAGCAAACCCGTGGGTGGGAGATAAACATATATACACATGCTACGATCATTGTAAAATGATGCTATGGGTATATTGTAATCTGAAATTCTATTCAGTGCTCAATTAAACTGTCAAATGCACCAAAATGATGTATGATGATGAATATAATGAGGGATATGTATAAAATATTTTAAATATGTCATATAGATGTTGGCACTCACGGTACCCTGGGAAATGTTTATGTTTCTATTTAAGTTTCCTCAAGACTGTTCCACATGCCTAGGAGAAGATAGTGATTTCTTTCATCCAAGGATTATTTTCATTAATTCCAGTTACCGGTAATGTACTTTTTGTTCAGTCTTTTGACTGGCAGTCAAACAACAGATCAGTCTTTACAAGAACCACACCCACCCCATATCCCTTTGAACATCTCACTTAGCCATAAAATTTACTCCCACAAAAAACAAACACCTTGCTGTTTTTTCAGGGACATGCTGGAGACCACAAACCTGCAGTATAAAAATTAACCTTATCCTGCTGCTGACTGTGTGTTCTCATCTATAAAGTAGTTGGATACACAAAAGGATAAATTACACTTGCAGTCAAATAAACATTTTAATCACAAAGACAAGACTGAACTTCCAGAACCACTCTTTAAAAGTCGTCCAGCTCTGAAGGACAAAATAAAATCAGAAATTAGAAAGAAGCAGTGAATGAGCATCAGAAAAGCAGTTTGTATAGAAATAATAAATTTCCATTTATTAGATTTTCTTAATACTGGTATTCATAACATCATTTACAGTCATGACATAACTGAAGCTGTGTATTCATGAATGAGAGGTGGGAAGGGAAGTAAAGTAGGAGTGGCTTTTTATCCAGGGCCGCCTCCATTTTATAGCACAATGCATGAAGCATGAAGTGGTTAACGCTTGTCCTTGCCCCTTTTTTTTGCCACGTGGTATGATCCAACCCAGTATTTAAATCCGGGGGCTTGAAGGCTCTGCTGTTCATGCACAGTAAACTGGTGTAGTACAGGAAGCAGCTGAGAGAGAGAGAGGCAGAGACAAAATCGGGGAAAAGAGGAGAAGAAAGAAAAAAAGAGAACTGCTTCTGCAGCACACTGAAGGTGGCAGCAGTTACAGCAGGAGCAGGAAAGGAGAGACAAAAGGAGGAGAACTGGGTGATGTCGTCTTAGAGCAGCTTGGCTTCTGGAGAGAGCGTTCTTTTCTCTGTTTGCTGTCATTCTCTCTCTTCCACTGTACCAGCGGGGGAGGGTACATCGGCCGTCCCAGGCCTAGTTACATGTCCCAGCATCCCACCACAGCTCAGACAAGGCCACTGCGACCGTAACGGAGACTGTGAGAACGGGACAAGACAGGGAGCTAGAGGTACTGTAATCTATGGCATTTAAATACAAAACAGTACCTTAGCATGTAAAGCCTGTTAACGTGAACAGTGTGTTAAAAGAAGTTTCATCAGTTCTTATTAAGCATGATACTTATCTCTTCCAAAATACCTCACAAACGAGCTCATCGTGACAGATGAGGTGCAAGTAAACAACAGTTGTTGTGTATTGGAATAAGTTGACAGCATAAGGCTGACAGTGAGGGGAAATGTGTACATGAGTGTGAGATAAGTGTGAGGTAAGGAGCATAAACAAACTGGTGTGTTGCTTATGGTGATCTTTGCAAAGCTTAATATGCTTCACAGTTTTTTATTTTTTTGTTTTTAACAGGCTCTGGATGTTGCAGTGGTCGAATATTTGGGGCATCTAGTCTTTGCTGCTGTCTGCTACAGCTAACTATAGTGCAGTACCGTTACCTGCTTGATTAATCGGGCAAATTATTCAGTGTGAGTTGATTAAAAACAAAACACATACAGTTCATAGCAACCATTCTCTCAAGAGTGCGCAGTGAAGTAAAGAGGTGATTTGCAGCAGCGTGTCGGTTGCTGAACAGGTGCCACTGTAGCTAGAAGAAAACAAACATCCTTTTCAGATTTGCCCCTTCATTAACACTGAAACCCTCAGGCGGTTAGTGTCAGCAGATACTCGCTTAAAAACCCACCTGAGCATGTTTACCTTCCCGATGTTTGTAAGGGCAGTGCTTTAGTGAGAACAGCTGGTATCTGTTTTCTTTATTTTTGTATGCGAAGGGGATTATTAGATATGTTTCCATCTTCTGTTAGAGGCTGTTTATGTTATACACAGCAAGGGAAAGCACTGAGAATGATCCTGTTAGTTTCTATGCGTGAATTGACACATGCTATCTCTGTAGCAAACCTTCATTAAGTATTATTATGTTAAAAAAAAGGGTCCTTCAGAAAGCTTTTTTGCAGGCAGTAGTTAGCTGGAAAATTTCATCATCTGTGTTTGTTTCCTTCTGCAGGCTGAGTACTGAAACTACATTTTGGAGATTAAGGTCCAAAGTAGAGATTTATTCTCATCTGTAGTTGCTAAGGAACATATGAAGCCTGTGTCATTACTTTCCCTCTCAGTGTAATCTCTAAAGCAAAGTAAAGGTTTCTAAACAGTGGAGCTACAGATGCAGTAATCCAGGCTGGTGCCCTTGTCTTTGCATCGGACATTGAATTGAGCTCAACTGACATAGGATTTGTATGCCTGATCCCATTATTTGGCGATTTAAAACTACAAT